>NC_056685.1:50382500-50737500 GCF_018350215.1 Panthera leo
CCCTTTGTCTGATATGTCATTCGCAGATATCTTTTCCCATTCCATCAGTTGCCTTTTAGTTTTGTTGTTTGTTTCCTTTGCAGTGCAGAAGGTTTTTATCTTCATGAGGTCCCAATAGTTCATTTTTGCTTTTTTTAAAATTTTTATTAATTTTTTTTACATTTATTTATTTTTGAGAGACAGTGAGACAAAGTGAGAGTGGGGGAGGGGCAGAGAGAGAGGGAGACACAGGATCAGAAGCAGGCTCCAGGCTCTGAGCTGTCAGCACAGAGCCCGACACAGTGCTCAAACCAACAGACCGTGAGATCATGACCTGAGCCGAAGTCGGACACTCAACCGACTGAGCCACCCAGGCGCCCCTCATTTTTGCTTTTAATTCCCTTACCTTTGGAGATTTGTCAAGTAAGAAACTGCTGTGGCTGAGGTCAGAGAGGTTTTTTCCTGCTTTCTCCTCTAGGGTTTTGATGGTTTCCTGTCTCACATTCAGGTTCTTTAACCATTTTGAGTTGATTTTTGTGAATGGTGTAAGAAAGTGGTCTAGTTTCATTCTTCTGCATGTTGCTGTCCAGTTCTACCAGCACCATTTGTTAAAGAGACTTTTTCCTTTGGATGTTCTTTCCTGCTTTGCCAAAGATGAATTGGCCATATTTTGTGGGTCCAATTCTGGAGTCTCTATTCTATTGCATTGGTCTATGTGTCTGTTTTTGTGCCAACACCATGCTGTCTTGATGATTACAGCTTTGTAGTAGAGGCTAAAGTCTGGGATTGTGATGCCTCCCGCTTTGGTCTTCTTCTTCAATATTACTTTGGCTATTCAGGGTCTTTTGTGGTTCCATACAAAATTTAGGATTGCTTGTTCTAGCTTTGAGAAGAATGCTAGTGCAATTTTGATTGGGATTGCATTGAATGTGTAGGTTGCTTTGGGTAGTATTGACATTTTAACAATATTTGTTCTTCCAACCCATGAGCATGGAATGTTTTTCCATTTCTTTGTATCTTCTTCAATTTTCTTCATAAGCTTTCTATAGTTTTCAGCATACAGATCTTCTACATCTTTGGTTAGGTTGATTCCTAGGTATTTTATGCTTCTTGGTGCAATTGTGAATGGGATCAGTTTCTTTATTTGTCTTTCTGTTGCTTCATTATTAGTGTATAAGAATGCAACTGATTTCTGTACATTAATTTTGTATCCTGAGACTTTGCTGAATTCATGTATCAGTTCTAGCAGACTTTTGGTGGAGTCTATCGGGTTTTCCATGTATAATATCATTTCATTTGCAAAAAGTAAAGAATGAATGGGTCAACCAGGTAATTAGAGAAGAAATTAAAAAATATATGGAAACAAATGAAAAAGAAAATACAACAATCCAAACACTATGGGATGCAGTGAAGGCAGTCCTGAGAGAAAAATACATTGCAATCCAGAAATGAGAAAAATCCCAAATACAAAATCTAACAACATACCTAAAGGAAATAAAAGCAGAACAGCAAAGACACCCCAAAGCCAGCAGAAGAAGCAAAGTAATAAAGATCAGAGCAGAAATAAACATTATAGAATCTAAAAAAAACTGTAGAGAAGATCAATGAAACCAAGAGTTGGTTTTTTGAAAAAACAAACAAAACTGATAAACCTCTAGCCAGACTTCTCCAAAAGAAAAGGGAGATGACCCAAATAGATAAAATCATGAATGAAAATGGAATTATTACAACCAATCCCTCAGAAATACAAGCAATTATCAGGGAATACTATGAAAAATTATATGCCAACAAACTGGACAACCTGGAAGAAATGGACAAATTCCTAAGCACCCACTCACTTCCAACACTCAAACAGGAGAAATAGAAAATTTGAACAGACCCATAACCAGCAAAGAAATTGAATCAGTTATCAAAAATCTCCCAACAAATAAGAGTCCAGGACCAGATGACTTCCCTGGGGAATTCTACCAGACATTTAAAGCAGAGATAATACCTATCCTTCTCAAGCTCTTCCAAAAAATAGAAAGGGAGGGAAAACTTCCAGACTCACTCTATGAAGCTAGCAACTCATTTTCAACAACAGTATTCCAGTTTATTCTACTTAGAGACCTGTTTTCTTTTTCATTAGCTAACATATTATGGAATGATATCACTGCATGACATGGAAAATGGCAGAAAGAGATAACTAAAAATTAAATATTAGGTGTTGTGTATATCTTAACCATTTATACCAGATTTGACCATGTTTCTACTTTGACTCTATTTGTCAACTTATTTTGATGGTCTACTCCCTATTTCTGTTAAGAACTCTTTTTTTTTTTTTAATTTTTTTTTTCAACGTTTTTTATTTATTTTTGGGACAGAGAGAGACAGAGCATGAACGGGGGAGGGGCAGAGAGAGAGGGAGACACAGAATCGGAAACAGGCTCCAGGCTCCGAGCCATCAGCCCAGAGCCTGACACGGGGCTCAAACTCACAGACCGCGAGATCGTGACCTGGCTGAAGTCGGATGCTTAACCGACTGCGCCACCCAGGCGCCCCTAAGAACTCTTTTTATATTCCCCTCTTCTCTATTGACTCTCCTATTTTTTCTCTAAAATATGATGCCATAAAAATTAAGAATGGAGACAATTTATATAAGGCAAACATTCTTTTTTTCTTCCAGTTCTCTCCCATTAATTGAGTACATGTAATAAAGTAATTCAAAGATAAATCATATTTAAAATGATAAACTGGACAAAAATGTCCATTTCATATTTTTCCCTCAAATTTCCCCACTAGTCTCAGAAAATATTTAAGTGTTGTATATGTAAATCCAAAGGACAGAAAAAAAAAACTGGTAAAATGGTCAGAAGTTGACAGATACCAGCAAATTTTTAGAAGATTAAAAAAAAAAGTTGAAACAATCGAAACTAAAGAACATACAAGTGATAGACACCAACACGAGCCTTAAAGATTTAATTCATGGGTTTCTAAAGGAGTTTAAGAATTGAGGGCACCAGGTTCTGTGGAAATGGATAGATAGGTCAAGGAGGGTCTCATTTATAGAATAAAGCATTTTAAGCAGGAAAGGACTTAACTACAGTTTCTTACACAGTTATTGGAAGGACTAGTGAAACACATTCTAGACATGGTCCTCCAGGAAGATTGTCAGAGTAATAAAGGACATAAACTCCAAGGGCATTGTCTGAGAAGTGGCTGTGAAGTTATGAGTTCAAGAACATACCCATAATACTTATTTCAATCTTGCCACAACTATTCCTTTGCATCTAGCAAGCTGGAGAACAGGCAAATGGATGTGGCTGCACAGAATTCCCCTTTTCCATACATTTGCATATCAAAAGAAACTGCCTGAAGTATCAGAAGAATGGCCACTGCCTCACTTCTACCTTCCAAACCACACACCTTTGATTTGTGTATCTTGATTCATATAAAGAACCTAAAAGGAGGGTGTGATGAAATTAATAGTCAATCCACATTGTCTCCTTCAGTAGGGATGAGGCACAGAATGAAAGACAGATTGCAAAAATGGTAGATTTTTGAGGACCATTAAAATCATAAAATTGCCCTCCTCACTGTATGCACCCAGGTGATTACCCTTGTACACTCAAACAAGAGAAGTTACATTTGTTTTTCTGGAGTGATTGAAGGAGATTTGAGGTCAAAGGGCACCATGAATAGCAGCAGTCAGACCCTGTACTGAAAACAGAGGAATCCAGTATAATGAATGGTGAGACTCCCAATCTCCTCTTACCCCAAAAAATAAAGGAAAAATATAAGCCATGCATAAGATTAAAAAGGATAAGAATCTGGGTTGCATCAGATTTTTTAAATTAACTCTGCAGGATAGATGACAATGGTCCATTGACAGAAAAAAATTTTTTTTCAACATAAATTTCTATAAATGATCACCCATATGTGAGGTTGACATAAAGATATTTTCAGACATGATGAATTTTAAGAGTATACCTCTCAGAGCTTTTTTTCAGCAAACTACTGAAGAATAAGCTCCAACAAAATAAAGGCACAATCCAAGGAATAAGAAGTTATGGAATTCAGAAAAGAGGAGGGATATAAATAGAATGTTCAAAAAGTACCCTCAGAACTTTCCAAGAATTCTAGCTAGTCTGGAGAGCAATGAGATCAGATTAGAACAGAAGGATTGGACACCCCTGGTGTGAAAGAGAAAGAAAGAAGGAAAGAAAGAAAGATAGAAAGAAAGAAAGAAAGAAAGAAAGAAAGAAAGAAGAAAGAGAAAGAAAGAAGAAAAGAAAGAAAGGGAAGGAAGGAAGATAGAAGAGAGAAGAAGGGAGGGAAGGAGAGAGAAGGGAAGGAAGGGAGGGGGAGGGAGGGGGAGGTGGGAGGGAGAAAGGAGGGAAGAAGGAAGAGAGGAAATAAAAGGAAAGTGATAAATTATCTGATGTGATGGAGAATATTAAGATTCATTCTGCTGTTCTATCACAATATTAGGATAAATTAGTCAGAGGTATATAGGAAATTCATGGAAAAATATGAATAGATTTTTAATTTCAGGGAAAATTAAATTAAATTTTAACTTCAGGGAAAAGTAAATGTGATATATATACATATTGTATTACATATACATATAATTATGGCTAATATATATATGTATGTATATTATGTATATATAGAATTATGGCTGACCAATATTAATTTTTTAATTGTATACAGTATAAATATTGATTGAACAAAAGTAGTGATTTTGTTTTAAATTGAGAAGATTTCGGGAAGAGAACTATGCACATACTCACAGATATAAAATTGTTAATGTTAGTTTAAAATATTGGAAATTAAAATTTATAAGAAAAAGATTGCTGTGTTATTTAGATATATGAAACAATGCAAACAGTAAAGACTAAATTAAAAGGTATTACCTCCTGGGAGTAGGCTTTGGTAAGGAAATGTGGTGAAGGAAGTGGTGTTTTGTTACAACAGTAAAGACTATAAATTAAAAGGTATTACCTCCTGGGAGTAGGCTTTGGTAAGGAAATGTGGTGAAGGAAGTGGTGTTTTGTTACAACTTTTTAAAGTAGTTGAATTTACAAAATAAAATAAAATAGGGGTGCCTGGATGGCTCAGTCAGTTAAGCTTCAACTCTTGATTTTGGCTCAGGTAATGATCTCATGGTTCATGAGTTTGAGCCCCTTGTCAGGCTCTGCACGGACAGCATAGAGTCTGCTTGGAATTTTCTCTCTCCCTTTCCCTTTGTCCCCGTCCCCCATCTCTCTCTCAAAATAAATAAGAAACTTTAAAAAATTGAATATTAAAATAAATAAATAAACCAAGAAAGAAAGGAAAGGAAGGAAGGAAGGAAGGAAGGAAGGAAGGAAGGAAGAAGTTGAATTTTAAAACATACAAGCATTACTTAGGTTACATTTTAATTATGTAATGCAAATTCATGAAAGAACACCTGACCAATAAAGAAATGATTAAAGGAGGTAATGAAACATATATAAACACTCAGTGATAATCACTAAAAACAAGCTGGCAAATATTTTAAAACTGTTTGTATACAGATATATGACATCTACACATATATTTCTACATTTTGTTTATAAGATGTCCACTTATTTAAAAAATAAGTTTCAAAAATGTATTTTAGGTATTCCAAAGTATTATATGAAAATATTTCATAGACTTCCTTTGTATATTTAGGCTGTTTCCACTTTTAATCGTTATAAGGGAGAAATCATAATTTATTAAAATGATATTTTCAAAATAATATGTAATTAAATTTTCTTCATAACAGCTTTTTTTGAAAGAGAGACAGAGAGTGTGAGTGGGGGAGGGGCAGAGGAAGAGGGAGAGAGAGAGAATCTTAAGCAGGCTCCACACTCAGCCCAGCCCAGCACTCAGCAGGGCTGATCTCACCTTTGTGAAATCATGACCTGAGCTGAAATCAGGAGTCAGACACTTAACCAACTGAGCCACTCATGCTCCCCAGATAGCTGATTTCTTTTTTAGCACTAAATAATATTCCATTGTCTAGATTTACCACAGTTTATTTATCCCTTCATCCACTGTATGATGTCTTGGTTACTTCCAAGTTTTGACAATTATGAATAAAGCTACCATAAACAGCTTGTCTGTAGGTTTCTGTGCAGACAAAAGTTTTCAAATCTCTTGGGTATATAGCAAAGAGCCTGGTTGTTGAGGTATACACTGAATTAATGTTTAGTGTTATAAGAAACCATCAAACTGTCCTCCAAAGTGGCAGTGTCATTTTGCATTCCCATCAGGAATGAATGCAAGTTCCTGATGCTACACATGCTCATCGACATTTGGTGTTGTTAGTGTTCTGAATTTTAACCATTCAAATAATAATGATATCTAATTGTTTAAATTTGCTTTTCTCCTATGATATATGATGTGTAGCATCTTTTCATATGCTTATTTTCCCTCTCTATATCTTCTTTGGTGAGGTGTCTGTTAAATTCTTTGGTCCATTTTTTTTTCCATTGGGTTGTTTGTTTTCTTATTATTGAACTTCAAGAATTCTTTGTATATTTTGGATAACAGTCCTTTTCCGATGTATGTTTTGAAAATAGTTTCTCCTAGTCTGTGGCTTCTTTTCTCATTCTCTTGACACTGCTTTTTGTTAAACAGAAGTCTTTAATTTTCATGAAGTCCACCTTACTTATCATGTCTTTCATGGATCATGCCATTGTTGTTGTATCTAAAAAGTCATTGTGATACCAAGGTTATTTAGGTTTTCTTGTCTGTCTTCTTGTAGGAATTTTGTACTTCTGTCCTTTAAATTTAAGTCTTGGTTGATTTTGAGTTAATTTCTATAAAAGATGAAAAGTGTGTGTCTAGATTAATTTTTTCACAAGTTGTTGCAGCACCATTGTTAAAATGTCCATTTTTGCTCCATTGTAGTACATTTGCTCTTTTGTAAAATACCAAGTGAATATGTTTATGTGGGTTTATTTCTCGATTTCATTTGCTCCATTGATCTATTTGTTCATTCTTTCACCAATACCACAGTATTGTTTACTTGTAGTTTTATAGTATTTCTTGAAGTAGGGTAGTGCCAGTCCCCCAACTTTGTCCTTTTTCTTAAATATTGTGTTAGTTATTCTGGGTATTTTGCCTCTCCCTGCAAACTTTATAACTAATTTTCCAATATCCGCAAAATAACTTGTTGATAGTTTAAATGGGATTGCATTAAATCTATAGACCAGTTTGGGAAGAATAGACATCCTGATAGTATTGAGTCTTCCTATTCACAGGGATGGAATGTCTCCATTTATTTAGTTTTTTTTTTTTCATCAGAGTTTTGTAGTTTTACTCATATAGATATTATACATAATCTATTAGCTGTATAACTGAGTATTTCATTTTTGGGGCATGATAATATAAATGGTATTAGTTTAAATTTCAAATGACACTTGTTCACTATTGCTATATAAGAAAGCAGTTGGCTTTTGTATATTACCCTTGTATGGTGCAGCCTTGCTATAATTGCTTATTAGTTCCAGGATTTTCCTCTCACCTCCCAATTCTTTTGGATTTGCCAAATAGACCATCATGTCATTTGCAAACAAACTAAAGAAGGTTTTATTTCTTTCTTCCCAATTTGTGTACCTTTTATTTCCTGTTATTGTCTTATTACATATAACTAGAACTTCTTATATGATTTTGAAAATGAGTTGTAGAAGGGGACAACTTAGTCTTATACCTGATGTTAATAGGAAAGTTTTGAGTTCATCACCACTTTTTATATTATTGAGAAATTTTTACCATGAATGGATGTTGAATTTTATCAAATGATTTTTCTGTCTACATCTATACATATGATCATGTAATTTTTCTTTTTTGCTTTCTGATTTGATGGATTATATTAATTGAATTTCACATATTAACCTAGGCTTGTAAACCTAAGATAAATTCTTCTTTGCTGTGGCATACAATTCTTTTTGTATATTGATTTGCTACTATTTTGTTGAGGATTTTTATATTGATGTTCATGAGACATATTTCTCTGTAGTTTTCTCTATCTCTTATTTTTTTTTTTAATACATCTGTGCCTGGTTTTAGTACTAGCATAATGCTGGCCTCATAGAATGAGTCAGGAAGTGTTCCCTCTACTTCTATTCTGTAAAAGAGATTATAGAACATTGTTGTGATTTCCTCCTTAAATACTTGGTAGAATTCACAAGTGGACCCAACTGGGCCTGATGCTTTTTTTTTTGGAAAGATTATTAATCACTGATATTAATAATCTAGATATAGTAGTAGATATAATTAATATATCTACTAGGCCTATTAACACAGGCCTATTCAGATTGCCTATTTTTGTTTTATGAGTTTTATAAGGTTTAAAAATTCTCTATTATTTATTTTTTAATTTAATTTAATTTAATTTAATTTAATTTAATTTAATTTTTTAAAATTTACATCCAAATTAGTTAGCATACAGTGCAACAATGATTTCAGGAGTAGATTCTTTAGTGCCCCTTACCCATTTAGCCCATCCCCCCTCCCACAACCCCTCCAGTAACCCTCAGTTTGTTCTCCATACTTATGAGTCTCTTCTGTTTTGTCCCCCTCCTTGTTTTTATATTATTTTTGTTTCCCTTCCCTTATGTTCATCTGTTTTGTCTCTTAAAGTCCTCATATGAGTGAAGTCATATGATTTTTGTCTTTCTCTATTTTCACTTAGTATAATACCCTCCAGTTCCATCCACTTAGTTTCAAATGGCAAGATTACATTCTTTTTGATTGCTGAGTAATATCCCATTGTATATATATGCCACTTCTTCTTTATCCATTTCATCCATCGATGGACATTTGGGCTCTTTCCATACTTTGGCTGTGGTTGATAGTGCTGCTATAAACATGGGGGGTGCATGTGTCCCTTTGAAACAGCACCCCTGTATCCCTTGGATAAATGCCTAGTAGTGCAATTGCTGGGTCGTAGGGTAGTTCTATTTTTAGTTTTTTGAGGAACCTCCATACTCTTTTCCAGAGTGCACCAGTTGCATTCCCACCAACAATGCAAAACAGATCCTCTTTCTCCACATCCTCATCAACATCTGTTGTTGCCTGAGTTGTTAATGTCAGCCATTCTGACAGGTGTAAGGTGGTATCTCATTGTGGTTTTGATTTGTATTTCCCTGATGATGAGTGATGAGCATTTTTTCATGTGTCAGTTGGCCATCTGGATGTCTTCTTTGGAGAAGTGTCTATTCATATCTTTTGCCCATTTCTTCACTGGATTATTTGTTTTTTGGGGTTTGAGTTTGAGAAGTTCTTGATAGATTTTGGATACTAACCCTTTATCTGATATGTGATTTGCAAATATCTTCTCCCATTCTGTTGGTGGCCTTTTAGTTTTGCTGATGGTTTCCTTCGCTGCACCAGAAGCTTTTTCATTTTGATGAGGTCCCAATAGTTCATTCTTGCTTTGGTTTCCCTTGCCTCCAGAGATGCGTTGAGTAAGAAGTTGCTGCAGCCGAGGTCAAAGAGGTTTTTGCCTGCTTTCTCCTCAAGGATTTTGATGGCTTCCTGTCTTACATTTAGGTCTTTCATCCATTTTGAATTTATTTTTGTGTATGGTGTAAGAAAGTGGTCCAGGTTGATTCTTCTGAATGTCACTGTCCAGTTTTCCCAGCACCACTTGCTCAAGAGACTGTCTTTATTCCATTGGCTATTCTTTCCTGCTTTGTCAAAGATTAGTTTGCCATACATTTCTGGGTCCATTTCTGGGTTCTTTATTCTGTTTCATTGATTTGAGTGTCAGTTCTTGTGCCATACTGTCTTGATGATTACAGCTTTGTAGTATAGCTTGAAGTCTGGGATTGTGATGCCTCCTGCTTTGGTTTTCTTTTTCAAGATTGCTTGGGCTATTCAGGGTCTTTTCTGGTTCCATACGAATTTTAGGATTACTTATTCTAGCTCTGTGAAGAATGCTGGTGTTGTTTTGATAGGGATTGCATTTAATATGTAGATTGCTTTGGGTAGTATCTACATTTTCACAAATTTTGGTCTTTCTCTCCAGGAGCATGCAATCCTTTTCCATTTTTTTTTGTGTCTTTTTCAATTTCTTTCATAAGATTTCTGTAGTTTTCGGTGTATATATTTTTCACCTCTTTGGTTAGATTTATTCCTAGGTATTTTATGGTTTTTGTGCAACTGTAAATGGGATCAATTCCTTGATTCCACTTTCTGTTGCTTCATTATTGGTGTATAGGATTGCAACTGATTTCTGTGCGTTGATTTTATATTCTGCAACTTTGCTGAATTCATGAATCAATTCTAGCAGTTTTTTGGTGGCATCTTTCGGGTTTTCCATATAGACTATCATGTCATCTGTGAAGAGTGAAAATTTGACCTCCTCCTGGATGATTTGGATGCCTTTTATTTCTAATTGTGTTGTCTGGTTGCAGAGGCTAAGACTTCCAATTCTATGTTGAATAATATTGGTGAGAGTGGACATCCATGTCTTGTTCCTGACCTTAGGGGGAAAGCTCTCAGTTTTTCCCCATTGAGGATATTAGCGTTGGGTCATTCATATATGACTTTTATGATATTGAGGTATGCTCCTTCTATCCCTACTTTCTTGACGGTTTTTATCAAGAATGGATGCTGTATTTTGTCAAATGCTTTCTCTCTGCATCTATTGAGAGGATCATATGGTTCTTGTCCTTTCTTTTATTAATGTGATGAATCACGTTAATTATTTTGCAGATATTGAACCAACCCTGCATCGCAGGTGTAAATACCACTTGGTCCTGGTGAATAATTTTTTTAATGTATTGTTGGATCTGGTTGCCTAATATCTTGTTGAGGGTTTTTGCATCCATTTTCAGCAGGGAAATTAGTCTATAGTTCTCCTTTTTACTGGGGTCTCTGTCTGGTTTTGGAATCAAGGTAATGCTGGCTTCATAGAAAGAGTTTGGAAGTTTTCCTTCCATTTCTATTTTTTGGTACACCTTCAAGAGAATAGGTGTTAACTCTTCCTTAAATGTTTGGTAGAATTCCCCTGGCAAGCCATCTGGCCTTGGACTCTTGTTTTTTTGGCAGATTTTTGATTACTAATTCGATTTCTTTACTCGTTATGGTCTCTTCAAGTTTTCTATTTCTTCCTGTTTCAGTTTTGGTAGTGTATATGTTTCTAGGAGTTTGTCCATTTCTTCCAGATTGCCCATTTTATTGGCATATAATTGCTTATAATATTCTCTTATTGTCCTTTTAATTTCTGCTGTGTTGGTTGTGATGTCTCCTCTTTCATTCTTAATATTATTTATTTGGGTTGTTTCCTTTTTCTTTTTGATCAGACTGGCTATTGCTTTAATAATTTCGTTAATTCTTTCAAGGAACCAGGTTCTGGTTTCACTGATCTGTTCTACTGTTTTTTTTTGGTTTCAATAGCATTAATTTCTGCTCTAATCTTTATTATTTCCTATCTTATGTTGGTTTTGTGTTTTATTTGCTGTTCTTTTTCCATCTTCTTAAGGTGTAAAGTTAGGTTGTATATCTGAGATTTTTCTTCCTTCTTTAGGAAGGCCTGGATTGGTATATACTTTCCCCTTATGACCACCTTTGCTGTGTCCCAAAGGTTTGGGGTTGTGGTGTTATCATTTTCATTGACTTCCATATACTTTTTAATTTCCTCTTTAACTTCTTATTTAGCCCATTCATTCTTTAGTAGGATGTTCTTCAGTCTCCAAGTATTTGTTACCTTTCCAAATTTTTTTCCTGTGGTTGATTTTGAGTTTCATAGCATTTTGGTCTGAAAATATGCACTGTATGATCTAAATCTTTTTGTAGTTACTTAGGGCTGATTTGTGTCCCAGTATATGGTCTATTCTGGAGAAAATTCCATATGCACTGGAAAGAATGTATATTCTGCTGCTTTAGGATGAAATGTTCTGAATATATCCATGCCCTTACTTTCAATCTGAAGGTGTCTTTAGGTGTTAAGTGGGTCTCTTGTAAGATCATCATATAGATGGATCTTGTTTTCTTATCCATTCTATTACCCTTTGTCTTTTGATTGGAGCATTGAGTCCATTGACGTTTAGAGTGAGTACTGAAAGATATGAATTTATTGCCATTATGATGCTTGTAGAGTTGGAGTTTCTGGTAGTGTTCTCTGGTCCTTTCTAATCTTTGTTGCTTTTGATATGTATGTATGTATGTATTTATATTTTCATCTTTTCTCCCCTCAGAGAGTCCCTCTTAATATTTCTTTCAGGGCTGGTTTAGTGGTCACAAACTCCTTTAATTTTTGTTTCTCTGGGAAACTTTTAGTCTCTCCTTCTATTTTGAATGACAGCCTTGCTGGGTAAAGAATTCTTGGCTGCATTTTTTTCTGATTCAGCACATTGAATATACCCTGCCACTCCTTTGTGGCCTGCCAAGTTTCTGTGGATAGGTCTGCTGCAAACCTGATCTGTCTTCCCTTGTAGGTTAGGGACTTTTTTTTTTCCCCTGCTGCTTTCATGATTCTCTCCTTGCCTGAATATTTTGTGAATTTGACTATGCTATGCCTTGTTGATGGTTGGTTTTTGTTGAATCTAATGGGGGGTCCTCTGTGCTTCCTGGATTTTGATGTCTGTGTCTTTCCCCAAGTTAGGAAAGTTTTCTGCCATGATTTGCTCACATAACCCTTCTACCCCTATTTCTCTCTCTTCCTCTTCTGAGACCCCTATGATTCTGATGTTGTTCCTTTTTAATGAGTCACTGATTTCTGTAATTCTTAAATTGTGTTATTTTCCTTAATCCCTCTCTTTTTTTTTCTGCTTCTTTATTCTCTACAAGTTTGTCCTCTATATTGCTGATTCTCTGTTCTGCCTCATGAATCCTTTCCACCCCGGCATCCATCCACGATTGTAGCTCACTTATAGCATTTTTTATTTCATTCTATTTTTCACTTCTTTTATCTCTGCAGAAAGGGATTCTAATCTAATTTCAACTCCAGCTAGTATTCTTATTATATTGTTTCTAAGTTCTGGTTCAGACATCTTGCTTGTATTTGTGTTGGTTAAATCCCTGGCTGTCATTTCTTCTAGCTCTTTCTTTTGGGGTGAATTCCTTCATTTTGTCATTTTGAAGGGAGAAAAGGAATTGAGGTAGAAAAATTAAAATCAAAAGAATTAAAATTAAAAAATGCTAAAATTAAAAAATTAAACACACACACACACACACACACACAAAATCGAATAAATGGTGCTAGATCCTAGGTGTGTTTTGGTCTAGGTGTTGAAAGTGGTTTGACAGATTAGAGAATAAAAGGGGGGAAAAAAAGGAAATAATTTGAGAATTTTAGAAAATGAATACACTGAAGTAGACTAAATGAGATGAGGGAGGTAAAATGGAATTTGAAAAAAATTACACAAAAGTAAAGAATATAGTAGAAAAAAATTAAAGAAAAATATTTTTAATAAAAATTAAAATTACTAATGAATTTTTTTCTCTTTCTGTAGTCAAGAAAAAAATGAAAAAGAGAAAAAAGGGAAAAAAGAAGGAAATTGTTTGCAAATTTGAAAGAGTGAATACATTATAGTAGACTAAAATAAAATTATGGAAGTAAAATACAGTTTGAAAAAATTTACACAAAAGCAAAAAACAGTAAAAAATTAAAGAAAAATATTTTTATAGAATTTGAAAGTAAAAATGAAGTTTTTCTCTTTGTGCATTCAAGAAAAAAAAAGATATGGAAAAGAGAAAAAAGAAAAAGGAAAAAAAAGGAAATCGTTTGAAAATTTGAAAAAGTGAAAACCTGAAGTAGACTAAAATAAAATTATGGAAGTAAAATAGAATTTGAAAAAATTTACACAAAAATTAAAAAAGTAAAAAAATTAAAGAAAAATATTTTTAATAAAAATTGAAATTAAAAATGATTTTTTCCTTTCAAGAAAAAGAAAAGAAGTGAAAAAGAGAAAAAAAGAAAATTGAATAGATGGACCTGCTAACAGATTGAAATAGGACTGAAATTACATCGTTTTCCCCTAGGATTCAGACTATGAAGCGCTTTATAGTCCATAAACTAAGCAGGAGGTGAGACTTGTGTTCTTGAGGAGCAAGGTTGGCCCAGTTGGGCGGGGCACAGTGTAATGGCTCTGCTCTCCACTAGATGGCGCTGCTAGCCTACTGGGGTGCTGTGTTGTGGCGCTGGTAGGTGTGTATGCGCATGCGTGGGAGCGGTGAAAATGGCCTCACCCAGGTACTCAGTCTCTAGTATCTGAACTCTGCTCTCCCAGATCAACAATCGTGCACCCATCCTCTGTCTTCAGCTTTCATCCACTCTCCACTTTTCACTGTCTGTGACCAAGCCCCAGGCTGTACCTCTCTCCGGAGTTTTGTCTCAGGCTGTTTTCCCCAGCCCTTTACTTCTGAAGGACTGTGGCTTTGACCCGTTCCACCCCTCTACAGGAGGGTCTCACTGAGCAATGGCCAAATGAGCAATGGTCGAATATTGGCTGCACCCAGGTATGCCTGCTGGACCCTTCTGCTGCTGGTGCCCCGAGACTGCAGCCAGGTGCCAGCCCGCCCCAGAAAAAGTTCTCGAGATAGTGTAGAAGCAGTGTTTCAGGGATTATGGGAAATCACATCACACATCTGGCACCAGGCTTCACCGTTAATGGCCTTGTTCCAGCACCAGCGAATGTGGCTGTTCTCTGGGGTCTGCTGGGACCAGGTGGCTTCAACAGTCTCTACCGAATGTCCTTCCAGCAGTGGAACCGCTTTCCCCGTGTGGCCCGAGGACCTCCTGGACCCCACTCTGTTCCTGGGGATTCGCCCTTCCCACCAGAGCACTGCCAGGTATCGAGCTGAGGAGTTGCAGACTTTGCACTCCCCTTGTTTACAATCTTAATGTAATTTAAACCCTCTCCTTTCTCCTTTCTCCCTTTTTAGTTTAGTTCATGCAGCTGTTTCCAATTTTCAACTTTCTCTCCAGCTGCTTTTGGGGAAGGGTTCTTTTCCCATATTCTTTCCCCCTCCCCATCTCCGTCCTCTCTCCACCCGTGAAAACACCTCCCTGCCTGCCACGGCTTCTCGCTCCCCAAGTTCACTTTTCCATGCCACATACCTGCTGAATTCTGTGTTTCAGGTTGTGCAGATTGTTGTGTTAATCCTCCAGTCAGTTTTCTAGGTGTGCAGGATGGTTTAGTGTTGGTCTGGCTGTATTTCATGGATGCGAGACATACAAAAAACTTCCATGCTGTTCCGCCACCTTGGCTTTTCCCCTCAAAAATTCTCTTTTAGAGAATTGGTATATTTCATCTAGGTTATTGAATATGCTTGTTTTGTTTTTTGTTTATTTGTTTTTGTTTTTGTTTTCCTCTCAACACTTTAAATTTTTCACTTCATTCTCTTCTTGGCTTGCACAGTTTCTGAGGGAAATCAGATGTAAACATTATCTTTGCTCCTGTATGGGTAAGGTTTCTACTCACCACCCCCCCGACCCCCGGCTTATTTCAGAATATTTTCTTTATCTTTTATTTTCTTTAAATAATGTGATATGAAAATGATATATCTAGATTTTTTTTTTTTTTTTTTTGCCATTTATCCTGCTTCATGTTCTCTGAGCTTTCTGCGTTTATGGTCTGACTTTAATTTGGGAAAATTCTCAGTCATTATTGTTTCAAATATTTCTTCTGTTCTTTTCTTTCTTTCTTCTTCTCTAATATGCCCATAAATGTGCATTACACCTTTTGTAGTCATTCTGTAGTCTTTGGATATTTCCTCCCCCTCCTCCTCCTCCTCCTCTTCTCCCACTTCCCTTGCCCCTTCCCCTCCTTCTATTCTTCAGTCTTTGTTCTCTCTACTTTTTGGTTTTCAAAGATTCTGTTGATATATCCCTCTAGCTCAGAAATTCTTTCCTCAGCCATGTCCAGCCCATTAAAGGCATTCTTCATTTCTATTACAGTGTTTTTTCCCGGTAACATTTCTCTTTTTTTCCTTTCTTAGGATATCCACATCTCTGTTTACCTGGCCCATCCATTCTTGCACGCTGTCTACTTTGTCCTTTAGAGTCCTTAGGACATTAATCATAGCTGTTTTAAATCCCCAATGTGATAATTCTAATATCCCTGCCATGTCTGCTTCAGATGCTTGCTCTGCTTCTTCAAATTGTGCTTTTTGACTTTTGGTATGCCTTCTAATTTTTTTTCTTGCTTGTTCAACACCATGTACTGAATGCAAAGAACTGCTGTAAATAGGATTTTAGCAATGTGCTATGAAGTGTGGGGTTAGGAAAAGCATTCTATAATCCTAACATTAGGTCTCAGCCTTTTGTGAGCCTGTTGCTCTGGACTGAGAGCTTTAGAAGTGTTTTTGTCAGTTTTTCTCCCCAATTAAGTGAGGCATGATGAATAAAGGGGGCTTGGAATTTGGTATTTGCCCTTCCTGTAGACCATTTAGGCTCTGATGATACCACAATTTAGGGTCTGGTTAACCAGTGTCTCCTGATGGCAGGTCTTGTTAAGGGCAGAGTGCTGTCATTTATTTGGAAATGTTTCCTTTTCTCTTTTCCCTGCTAGAAAGAAGCATGAGGTGCATTTTTTTCAGGTATTTAATGTTGTGATCCTAGAGGTAAATCTTATAATATTTTAAGGACATCCACTTGACTGGGACCTCTTGAACTTTTTAAGTCTTAGATTTGTCCACACTGAGTCTTGTATAATTAAGTTCAATTACAGTTCAAATTTTCCTACCCGATATTGCTTCCTATGGTAGTTTCTGCTTGTGTATCTCTACTCTGGTAAGCTGTGACTCCCTATATTCTCCTATCTCTCCAATCATGGGGGTAGTGGTTTGCTGTGTCCTCTTCTATATTCTGTATTGAAGAAAAGTTGTTGATTTTTCAGTTTATTCAGCTTTTTACTAGTTAGTATGTAGTGGTCGTGTCTAAGTTCCTTACTTGTGGAACCAGAAACTAGACTAGCATGATAGTTATTTAACATTTTAAATATCCAATCCATCTGGAATTTATTTCCTCAAATGTGAGGTGCAGCACTAACTTCATTCATTTACAAATTATAAGTAATAGTCCATAAAGATTGTTGAATACTTCATACCTCCCTGCTCTTTTATAATTATTTCCTTATAAAGTAAATATTTGTGTATCTTCAGGTATGTTTCTGCCTACAATGAGAATTTTATTTTTGCTTTCTTCTTCAAAGTCTGTATTATGTATCTATCTCTACATATCTAATATATCTGTTGATTTATTCATTTAATTTTGCCTTATAATCTAACAACTCTAGTAAAATGTTGAAATAGTAACTGTAAGCATACATGAATTTTTCTCAACTTCAGAGTATAAATTTACAAGATTCTACTATTGAGATATTTGTCATGTAATTCGTGTAGAAATAATATATCAAATTAATATATATGGTTAAGGTTTCCAATTTTATTTAATCCCTGTCTTGCTATGAATATTTGTATGGATAGATGTGAATTTTTAATTGGCTTTTTAGCATAAACTAAGATGATCATAATGTGTTCTCTTTTATTGTTAACATAGCACATTTTACTATTTTTCAATTGTTAAGCCAACCTTACATTCCTAGGCTAAACTCAGTCACATTATGTTTAAGCTTTTTTTTATATATCACTAGATTAATGTAGTAATATTATAGTCATTAGCTTGAATTTTTTCTTTTTCTTAATGTCCTTGTGAGTATCAAAATTGTTCTGGATTCACAAAATGTTTTTGAGAGTATTTTTTTCTTTTTCCATTCTCAGGAAAAGTTTATGTTACTTTGATGTGATTTCTTCGCTAAATCTTTGGAAGAATTCACTGGTAGATAAACTGTATTTGGAGGCTACATCAATGGAAATTTTTAAATTATTCATTTAGTTTCTTTACTCTTCTATTACCATTCAAATGTCTTCTTTTTTCAGAAGTCTTAATTGGTTTTGTCTAGAAATTTGTGTATTTTATCTAAAATTTCTAATTTATTAAATAACTTATACAACCATCTTATTATCCATTTTATATCTATAAGACTTGTATTGATATCCCCTTTTCCATTTGTGATACTGTATATATATATATTTGTTCCTCATGGTCTCTTTGTCTCTCATTTTCTTTTTGGTTGGTCTTGAGACGAAGGTGCTATGTTAGGTTCATTAGTATTTAAAAAATCATCTTTTTATTGATTTTCTCTATTATGTTTGTCTGATTTTGTTCATATATTACCTTAAATTTATTATTTCTATTCACCTAATTTTCTTTAGCTTAGATTGCAATTCTAACTTTTTGAAAGATTCTTATTTTAACTTAAACTTATTGAAATATTTTCTAATGTTTTTATTAAAGGCTATTAGTTTCTTTAGATGCACTACTATAATCGCAGCTCATATTTTTATATACCCTATTGTTATTAAATTTAGTTGAAAAAATTTTTAATTCTCTATTCATCTCTTTTTGACGCATGCATTATTAGTTCATATTCTTAATTTCCAAACATACAGGATCTTCCTATTTTTCATTTAATTTCTAGGTTAAATTTAGTATGGCTAGTAAACATTATCTATATCATTTCACTCTTTGTCACATATTGTATGTTTCAGTATATGATATATTTTGTAACTGTACTTATATTTGGAAAGATGAACATTTTCTTTTTTCTTTCTTTCTTTCTTTCTTTCTTTCTTTCTTTCTTTCTTTCTTATTCTTCTTTCTTTCTTTTTGGTGATGTTCTCCAATACCAACTTTTTTAAAAATTTTTTTTTAATGTTTATTTATTTTTGAGACAGAGAGAGACAGAGCATGAACAGGGGAGGGTCAGAGAGAGGGAGACACAGAATCTGAAACAGGCTCCAGGCTCTGAGCTGTCAGCACAGAGCCCGATGCGGGGCTCAAAGTCACGGACCACGAAATCATGACCTGAGCCAAAGTTGGCTGCTTAACCAACTGAGCCACCCAGGTGCACCTCCAATACCAACTTTTTAAAGTTTTGCTCAAATCTTCAGTATTTTTGTCTGCTTTTAAAAAAAAAAAAGTTTATTGATTTTTAGACAGAGCAAGAGAGAGTGAGCTGGGGAGGGACAGAGGGAAGGGAAAGAGAGAATTCCAAGCAGGCTCTGCACTGCCAGCACAGAGCCCAACCCAAGGCTCAAACCGTTTCATATGAACTATGAAATCATAACCTGAGTCAAAATCAAGAGTTGCACACTTAACTGACTGAGCTACCCAAGAACCTTAGTTTGCTTTTTCTTTTTTCTTTATCAGTTGTCAAGAAAGATATGTTAAAATCTTCATTATATGTAATTATGGGCTTGTGTTTTTCCTTTTTATACCTTTTTTTTTTTACTTTACAAATTGAGACTATACTATTAGATACTCTACATTTTTAGAATTTTTCATACATTTTCGTGGTTTAATATTTTTCGTATAATAAAATTTCCTTCTTAATTTGTAGCAATGCTCCCAGATTAAAGTCTACTTTGTGAAGCAGAAGTTCTGTTACTGAGCTTCTTTTGCTTAGTATGTGTATTGTATACAATATTCCTATTGTTTCATTTTCACGTTCTTTATTTTTTATTTATGAAGTCTCTATTATAAAAAACACAATTGCTTTTAATTTTTTATTTAATATCATAAACTTTGCCTTTATTTGGATTGCTTTATTTGTTTTATTTTTTCTTTTAATTTATTATCTTGGGGAGCCTAGGTGGCTCTCAGTTAAGCATCTGACTTTGGCTCAGGTCATGATCTCACAGTTCGTGAGTTTGAACCCTACATCAGGCTCTGTGCTGACAGCTCAGAGCCTGGAGCCTGCTTCAGAATCTGTCTCCATCACTCTCTGCTCCTCCCCTGTTCCCCCCCCCCTCTCTCTCTTTCCCTCTCAAAAATAAATATTTAAAAAAACTATATATATGTGTATATATATATATATATATATATATATATATATTTATTATTGGCTTTCTATTTTTCCCAGCTCTCCTGAATTTCTTATTGTCTCTTTTCTTATTTCTGTATAATTAAGTATTTTGTTATGTTATTTATTTTTTCTATTGCCTTGCTAGTTGAATTCTCTTACAGTATTTTCAGCTCAGCTAGATAATATAACATGTAACCTTGGCCTTTTGATGGTTAATACAATTATGTTTTCACTAATTTAATAAAATTCGTAGATCTTAGCGTACTATAACTTTGTTTATTCCTACTGTTAAATTATTTTCTAGTGCTATTGTGCATTTTAATGTGCATAGGTGTTTTACTTTTCTGTAATGCCAGTATTCTTTGAAATTTACTCATGCAATTACCCTTTCTATTGCTCTTCATTCTTCATTGCATCTACTGAATCTTTAATAGAATCATTTTAAGATTAAAAAAAATTAATGTTTATTTATTTTTGAGAAAGAGAGTGATACAGAGGTGAGTGGGGGAGGAAGACACAGAGAGAGGGAGGCACAGAATCAGAAGCAGGGTCCTGGCCCTGAGCTGTCAGCACAGAGCCCAACGCTGGGCTGGAACTCACCGACTACGAGATCATGACCTGAGCTGAAGTCGGACACCCAACCGACTGAGCCACACAGGCACCCCTAATCCTTTTAAGATTTTTATACTTGCCCTTGGTTTTCAAAAAATATACTTTATGGTTGGGTATACATGAGGTATGGTTTTGTTATTTTACTTACAGACTGTGGATATTTTTGAATTTGTAGCTTGGTATCTTTCATCAAACAGCAGTGCATAGACGTTGGAAGTCAAATAACATTGAGTTTGATCCTTTAGAGAAAGAATTATTTGAGATAAACCCTATAACTGTCCTGTCTATAGTCTAGAGACATATTACAAGCTGTGGCACATAGAGAAAAAAACCCAAGAAAAATCTAGTCATCTCCCTCAGTTGAGAAGCCAGAATTTGGAGTTTAGAGTGAGTGTCTTTCCTGCTTTATTTTATAAGCCTTAGTACCATAGAAGTAAAGGCTGCATAGAGAGGGTACTACAGGGATAGGAAGTTTTTCCTTTGAACTTTAAACTGACTAGTTATCAGCACAGGCATGTAAAGAAACTGTTGAAGTTCTCAAACAGGAATAAATGGAACTGTCTCCACACATGACCAGGAATTATTTGTGTTCTCATAGCCATTGTGAAAACCTGCTGATTCTCAAAGCATCCAGTAAAGACCTCAGAAGTATCTAGTCTCAATAATAGGGAGTGGTGAAGATTAGCCTTAGAATAAAGTTGTCCTGAATCCTCTTAATAATATTTAAAAGTATGCTTTAAAGATCAAGTAATTCAAATAAATTAACTCTGTGCCAGAACAAAGTGTTAACTATTTAAAGAATTGTTTTAATGTAAGTTGGTTATAAAGAAACCCATGACTCAAAAATGTAATAACACAGTGCCTGCCATTGAATCAGAAATTACAAAAAAAAAAAAAATGAAAATAACAGTCACAGTGTAGAAAGTATCAATCCCTAGAAACATATCTGAAACACACATATGATAGAATTACTATATAACTATGTTAGAAAACTATTTTTCATCTATATTATATATGTTACACATATATTAAATATAGTTTATTAGATATATAGTATGTGGACATACTTCATAATACTATACTAATAGCATACTATGTATACAGTATATTAAGATATTTTCTAATTTTATTCCATATGCTCAGAAAAATAGAGGAAATCATGAGCATAATGAGAAACTTAAGATGTAAAAAATACAGACTTCAACCAAAAATACATTTTAAAATTCAAAATATTGGATGTTATTATAGACCGATAATTCATAAATTTAATTTATTAATTAAATTTAATGACTTTCTATATAGACCAGGAGCCTGATCATACCTTTCAGTTTATACTGATGTCTAATATTGGTCTTCAATATCTTTCCCAATTCAACCACTTATTTAATAGCTATTTAACACTATTATGATGCCTTCTCTTAATATATTAACAGGCATATGGTGGAGGTAGATGGAAAATTGCCATGCAAAGTGAAAATTGTTATGAGCTATGAACAATATACTTTTGCAGTATGTACGAGGGCAATCTTGGGTAAGTCACAGAAAGTTTCATTGAAAGTACCGTATTTAGCAGAACACTAAAGAAATTAGAGTTCCCCAAATAAAATTGTGGAAAGAGAGATTAAAGATAGATAAATCTATGCAAATGTGCAAGGGAGGCAGAAGGGAATAAGAAAAGTTTTAGAAACTATTAGTACTTCATTGTGCCTAAACATGAAATCCTACAAATCTGTAGTAAGAGATGGGGATTCAGGGAATTGGAAAATAAAATTGATTTTTTCCTATTGTAGAGAGCTTAAAGTTTTCAGTGTCACAATGGAGATAAAAGATTTTAGGAAAAGACATGACATGGTTAGACGTATATTTAAAAAAAAATCATTCTGGGAGGTGCCTAGGTGACTCAGTCAGTTAAACATCCAACTTCACCTTAGGTCACTATTCCGCAGTTTGTGAGTTTGAGCCCCGCATCGGGCTCTGTGCTGACAGCTCAGAGCCTGGGGCCTGCTTCAGATTCTGTGTCTTCCTATGTCTGCCCCTCCCCTGCTCTCACTCATGCTCTCTCTCTCTCTCTCTGTCTCAAAAATAAATACATTTAAAATGAAGTAATAAAATCATTCTAGAATAAATGTGAAGAATGTATTATTTATCTAGCAGTGAACATGGAGAAAATGATAATTCTAAAAAAATTTAAGTTCAATGGGTGTAAATATTACAATGTCTTAAGTTCCCACTGGTTCAATTTCTAGAAAAGTACCTGTTGTATATCATTCAATGGGTATTTATGAGAGTTTTCCAGGAGTTTTTAATATACTTCGTTCAGGTTTTATTCTGCATCAACTCCTACCAGTTAGTATATCTTTGCTTACCATGTGTTGAGATGCTTTTTCATGGTAGGAAAGAAGTATATAATACCTTCTTTATAATGACTGTTTAGTCAGCAGCATTTGGTAACAAAATAAATTTGGCTATGCTTGGTATTTGAATTTATTGGTAAAACTTCTAGTATTGTAAAACATTATTATTTTCCTAAGATTTCCAATTGGCACTTAGGTAGCTGAGTCATCATAGATGAGTCATGATAGATTTTAGCATTAACAAATTTCTAGTTTGAGAACAACCCCTTCTTTAGAAGCCCTCAGGTTGATTCTGATCCCAGTTATAATTCCAGCCTTAAGCCATTAGAAAACATAAAAATTACATATATGTATATATTATATACATATATTTTTATAATAAAATAAAATATATGTATAAAGTTATATAAAATATAATCATAAAAACATAATATTTTTGTGTATATAAATAAATATGAATAAATATATAAATGAATTTGTATAAAATATGTATTTATATAAATAAAATTATAAACAATTATATATAAAATACAATTATGTAGTGCAACATGTTTTACCAATTCATTAAAATATGCAAATATATATTCTATATAGAATATGTACAAATGTATTTAAAATATTTTATTTCTTACTTCATCTATGAGTTTTCCACTAAGATCATTTTCTTTCTGCCTAAATAACATTCTTTTGTATTTCCTTTAGTATTAGTGTGCTGACAGTAAGTTCTTTCAGTTATTATTTGTATGAAAAGTGCATACTTTCATTCTTTAAGGATAATTTTGCCCATTAAAATGTTCTAGATTGGCAGCTATTTTCTTTCAGTACTTTTAACTCTTTCCCCTTCTGGATGCCTTTTATATATCTTTTACTGGTTTTGGAGGGTGTTGTATAATTTTACTATGTTGATATATTTTTTTAAGTCATATAATTTCTTGAGCTTTTTAACACTGTGGATTGGTGTACATTTATCAGTTTTGGAAAACTATCCATAATCATCTCTTCAGATATGGTCTCTCTCCTTTTCTCTCTTTACTCTTCTTTGGAAGTTTTGCCTAAATATACCTTCTGTCTCTGTTCTCTAGCACATAGTCTCTCTCCTAGTAGGTTCCATTTCTTTCTCTTCAAACTTAATTACAAACATTTGAATTCTCTCTTTAACCTTACCCAACCTTTGTTTAATGCTTCAATTAATTCTTAATTTCAACTCTTGCAGTCATTATAATTATTTTAATTGCTTATGTCAGATTTACACTTTGCTACTTCACGCTAACTTTCTCAGACTTGACTCTTGTTTCTTTGAATATAGTAAACAGTCTGGTACCCTTCCACTATTATGTTTATTTTTTCTGGTGTGGTCACTTACTAATTTGCCTCTTCAAATGTCTGGTTATACAATCGCTTATTTTACACCTTGTCTGAACATCTGGGGGGATAAAAAAGGCAAAACAAACTGAATCTTAACTCTTCTCTCTGATACCTTTGTGAAACCTAATCCTCCATATCTATAAATAGATAATCTGTCCTTCCAACTGTGTCAGTAGCATCTTAGATGTCATTCTTTTTTTTCATCTTGCACATCTATTAAAGTCAGGAAATACAGTGAATTTTTACATCTAATAAAACTATAAAATACACTGACAGTTCTTTCTGGTCTGCCATTAACATCTGAATTAGCCAGTGTTCAATCTGGGAAATAATTCAATATCAAAAATTAGGACAAAAAGTTTTAAAAGCTATAAGAACACAAGTAAAGCTCACATGGGTACTCAGGTTGAATGTCCAACCCTGTTGCTAAAACCGTAGATGCCCACAGCCCACACTGGAAACAAATGACTATAGATTCTATGGAAGCTTCAAAAAAATCAGTCACCCTATGGAGGCTATATTAGTTTTACCATTGCCACTGATGAATTCTGTCCTAGCCTGCCATCATTGCTTTTGTAAAAAGAATTAACATTCTTACCTTTGTCTTCTAAATTTTGTATAAGTATTTCTCATTAAACAATCAATGTTAGAACTCTGATGGTAAGGATCCAAGAAAATGTAGTTCCTCCAAAGGCTCATCTATGTAAAGGAAGCCATGAAAGGGGTCAGAGATGAAGATGGGTGTTAACCTACAATAGTTGCCTCACCACTCTAGTCCAGGCTGCCATTATTTCTATAAACCATTGCTTAGATTCCAGTTTTACTCTTTCCCTTCTCCAAATCCATTCTCCACCCAGCAACAGAAATGACATTCTTAATATATTTAATGGATCATTTCAGACCCCCTTTTAAAACCATTCAGTGACTGCCTTGCATTTAGCATTGATTTTCTTTGAACTTAGATATAATTGGCATACAATGTTGTGTAAGTTTAAGGTGTACATGTTGATTTGATGGATTTATATATTGCAATATCATTAATGACTGTAGCATTAGCTAACACCTCCATCATGGTACGTAAGTAGCATAGACTTTTAATTTCTACTATGTTCTGACAAATTGCCATTGACCACTAAACTGTGCAGAATTTGGCTCTATTTCCAACATTACCTATTTTAACTATGCTTCAGACATGTCATTCTCTCATTTCCTCTAATATCAAATGCAAGGACATTTGTAATGGCAGAGTTTGTATATGTTTGCTTCACATGGAAGATTCTTTCTCTCAAAAGCTCACATGGCATGCTGTGTTTCACTTTTTAGGCTCTATACTATTTATCACTCGTTCAGAGTGATTCCCTGATCACCTTCTTTAATGTATCATTTTCCATATTGCTACCAACATTACTATCACTTTTTTTTTCTTCATAGATCTTACACAAATTTATAATCATTTTACTTAATTTGGGTACACGAATTTCCTGTCTCTCCCAGTAGAATGTTAAGCTCCAAGAAAATGTTTGTCTTTTTATCATTGAAATCTCAGTGCTAGTCACAAGACCCAACACCAAGTAAGTGCTACATAAACTTTTTTAAATGCATGAATAAATGTAGAACCTTGGGGGAAATTAATTATCTTCTTTAACATCTTTAAAATGTAAACACACACATTCAACTTCATAGGATTGTGCTGAAATTAAATAAATGCCAGGCATAAAATACAAGGCAATAGAATGTAGCTAATGAAACAATTATTGATAAAAATAATCTAAATGCAGAATCTAATGTGAAGTCATTGGATGCTTATGAGCAGAAGTATGATTTAATATGTTCTTAGGATCTTGAATCTGGTCTCAATTTAAGAAGTAATAGTTAATATTAGGAAATAAGTAGACTCAGGAAGAAGTTATTTTAGTAATATGTGTAAGGAATAATCAGGATCTCAATTACAATGGGGATTAGTATGAAGTGTAGGAAGATGTTATAGATTATGGTGGTAGGATTTATTTTGCCTGACAATGAATTAGATTATGGAGAATGAGAAATGAAGATACCTGATGTTTTAGACGTGAGAAACTTAAAGAATGCCAGTGTTGTTAAAACCAACAGGAAAATTATATTGTAATGTGGATGTTTTCTTGTTGAGGGGTGGTGGGAAGACGATATCAGAAGAGATAATTCTGAGTTCAGTTTTAAACAGTAAATTTTACTGATATGAAATCAGGAAAGACAATTTGGAACTTAGAAATTAGTTTGCCTAGAGATAAAGATGTTGGAGTCTACAGAATTGAAAATAAATAAATCTATGGATTTTCAGCAAACTATTTGGTTATATTTCAAGATTTAGAAGAAAAAAAATTCCCCCATGAGGTCTAAGCAAAAGAAATAAAAGAGGAATGAGAGGAATGATGTGATTATCTTGTAAGTGGGAAAAATAGGGTTTCAAAAAGTGGAATGTCAACTGGCACAGTAAAGTTGAGTATGGTGAAAATTGAAAATAGCCTTTGCATCAGGAATTCTTGATGTGAGAACAGTTAAGTCGTATTTTGATTAAATTTTCATATCTCAAGTGATTAAAAGTAACATAAAGACAATTTTTTTTTTTTACTTTAGACAAAGTAAATGCTTTTCTCATAGTTGCTATCACAACACACCGTGGTTAGGTTCTGTTACTGAATTGTGTCTCCTCAAATTCATGTTAAAGCCCTGACCTAAGCCCTCTAGGGTCACTGCAGATGTAATTAAGTAATTAGGGAATGAGATGGGCCCCTAATCTGACTGTTATTCCTATAAAAAGGGAAATTTGGACACAGACATGTACACAGGAACAACACCATGAGACAATAAAGCCAGATATCAGGGTGCAGTTAGGGGAGAGGCATAGAACTGATCCTTCCTCACAGTCCTTAGAAGCAACCAACTCAACCAACACCTTGATCTTGGACTTAGAGCCTCCAAAACTGTGAGATAATAAATTTCTGTTGCTTAAATCACTCAGTTTGTGTTACTTTGTTATGACAACCCTAGCAATGAGAAACAGATTTTGATGCAGTAGAAATTGTGCTGAGAATTGAAAACTAAAAATTTAGTAGTGACTATATTTCTTTCTTGTTCATCAAATCTATTTTGGTTTCTTTAATCCCCCATAATTTGCTTCAATCTCCTATGACACACCACCTTACTTAGCAAATTTTGTTACTGAAAGAGAAAAGAGAAAAAAATTGAAACTACCTTTCACAATGCCCCAACCATTCTATTTCCAAGCATAGAGTATGAAGACTTGTGTCTATCTACTTCCTCCTAGATTATAATGGAATAAAAAACAAGAGCTTCTTGTGTCCAAGTCTTGTTCTAGTTATCTCTGGGTGTTCTGTTTGTTTGTTTTTAATACATACCTTCCCATTCCCTTTGTACCATCCAGCTACTCCAATTTTTTCTTTCATTTTGAAAATATATCCATGATTTCCTACTTTAAGCTACTGCTCTTTCATTCATGTATCTGTGTATAGTTACCACACTATCTAAAGTTTCCCATATGTGTTCAAATCCTTAGAGAAATTTGGATAATTTTCAATACTGTTTTTCATTTCTCATTGCAACTTCAACTACTATAGGTGTATTCCTAACTCTTTTACTGTTCTTGTTTTTTTACTAACTTGTCTCTTATCATTTATTTATAAATGTTCCTACCTCCCAGAGTTGTTTTTAGGCAATGGCATCTACTTTTAAATTTTCAACTACTTGCTTATACACAGATAAATGGCTTCCTTTGGTGAACTTAATGTCTATATAACCTATTAATCAGTATATCTCAGTAAAAAGTATATCCCAAATTAAAAACATTATCTAACTCAAAGAAACTTTCCACTTTCCTATTTTTTTCTGTCTTGGTTAATTGTACTCTTAACTTGGTTGTTCGATCTTTGCTTCTTCTAATTTTCTCACTTCTCACATCTTATTGATCACCAACTTTTACATATATCTCTTTTAATACTGACTACATTTCTTGCCTGGTTTCATTAATATTCAAAAGTTTCAATTATAGCACATTCTGTCTCCAATTTGAACTTTTGTAATATCATTCTCTCCATTTTAACTGCCTCCTTTCTGCCCTCAGCCTCTATACATGTCTGCCTTTTTCTGTATTCTCAAATTTTTCTACATATTCCTAACTCTTACTGAAATAGGCATTTTCATCCCTCTGCATTAATTCAAAATGTTTAGAGTCCTTATTATGGGCCAGTCATAGAGCAGGGGGCTATGAAACAAAGATGATTTAATCACAACTACTGTCAAAAAACGTATGGTCTAGGAAGGAAGCGAGGCAACAGAGATTCATAAACGATAACACAAGAATATGAACTATTGAGTCATAGTACTTGTATTAAAAGCTCAAAAATGCAGTTGCTAAGTATGACCTCTAGCAAGTGACCTGAGCCTCTTAAGCCATCACTTTCTTGTTGTTAAAATAAAGCTAATGGAATGCCTACTCTATAAAATGAAAGTGAGGAATGATTAAGCTTGATATAATTTCTGTCCTGTAATAAGTGATCAAAAATTTTTAGCTATTAACATATTAATATTAATGAGACAATTATCATATAGTTAATAATATAACATAATATAAATAATAAAATACTTAGAGTTAATAACACAATTATTAATTGCTGAATGTCATAGGAATGACGAGAGGGGAAGGTATTATTACACTGGTGTGGTGGAGACCACATGAATGCTCATGTTCTCCTTCCATAGTGTGGAGTTGTCACTGGAAGATGGATGTCCAAACAGGAGCTGCATCTTCCAGTTTTGTTTTCACACACGTGTAGTTCTATGACTAGTTATGATTAATGGAATGAGATAGAAACTGAGAGTGTCACTTATGAATCAGGGATTTTAAGAAATGGGTGAAAATCTCCACTCTATTTTTCCTCATTCCCTGGTTGCAAAGAACTACAAGACCATATGGGATAATGAAGCTACACAAAAGAAGGAGCTACATAATGGAAGGCAAACTGCCAGCTGTTCAAGAACATCTGCATTTGACAGATGACATAAGAAAGAACATTTACTATATCATGCCACTGAAATCTTAGGATTTGTTTCCTACAATAGCAAGCAGCACCCTAAATATACATGCTGGTATCTTTATAAGGGAGAGGAAGATTTTCTTTAGGAAGAGAAAATGTGTTAAAAGCTTCCTATGTGGTATAATACATTATCTTCAGTGTGAAGAAAATGGATGGACAAAAATGTCATGAGAGGATATATCTGGCAGAAAACTACTGTTTATAAAATATTAAATAATATTTGAGTTCAGAGAATCATAAGTTTGGTAAGGTTATAGTGAGTATTTACAGTAAAAAGAGGAGGCAGGCTGGACAGAAAATTTGAAGCCAAATTATACAGGGCCTAGTATTGACAGCTAAGAAGTTGATATGGATAGAGAGGAATATAGAAAAAATTTAGAAAAAGAGTATCTTATAAAAAATAACAACTTTAAGCAAAGAATATTTCAGAAAAAAATAGCTGGATAGTAAACATAAGGCTGTTTATTAGGCCATTTGCATACAGGTTACAGATTTGGGGAACCATAATTTCTTGTTAAATAGGCACCTATTTATACCAAATCTTGAGCATTAAGACTTACGCTGGTCGGGGTGCCTGGGTGGCTCAGTCGGTTAAGCGGCCGACTTCGGCTCGGGTCATAATCTCGCGGTCCGTGAGTTCGAGCCCCGCGTCAGGCTTTGTGCTGACAGCTCAGAGCCTGGAGCCTGTTTCAGATTCTGTGTCTCCCTCTCTCTGACCGTCCCCTGCTCATGCTCTGTCTCTCCCTGTCTCAAAAATAAATAAACATTAAAAAAAAAAATTTAAGACTTACGCTGGTCAACAACCTTACAGAAAACTGTTTGCATCAAATCTTCCATTAATTAATGTACTATTCAACCAAATACCTTCCCTAACATTGACCAGTGGGACTAACCAACCATGCTTGTCTTCCCTATATTCATCAGTCAGCTTTTATTCCACCAGCATTTCTATAATGATCTCTGTATCCTTCCAGCTCAGACTGAAATTTCCTTGAGCATTCTATCTAGTTTTTTGCCTTTGGGGGAAATCTTATCTTTCTTAAGTTTCTTGATTCAAGTTTATTGTGGTAAAGGAGGCATGGGGTAGGAAAAAAATGGTTATAAAACCTAATTAACACACATGTTTTCCTAATAAATAGTTTTGTAATCTATGTAGGTATGTCACTGTTAGAGATACTTAAGTAGATCAGCTCAGAGAGAGATGTCCTCTCCATATAGACCAAAAACATAATGACAATTGAGTCTATTTTTAGGCTACAGAAGAAATAGCTCTTATCAGCTATATGGGTTGTAGATGAGTGAGTTCTCAAGTGAATTTATCTCAGCTGATGTTTCTATATGCAGTTTTTTGATTCTCCATTAACCAGTTGGATGACTGGGGTCCTGAATACTCTTAGAGGTAATAGATATGAAAAATATCCTTTTTTTGAAATAATGGCTCTAATTGTGACCTACTGTCACTTAGTTGTAATGACTTAAATCTGTGCTTATCTTTCTCAGTAGTTCATAAGCAGAATTGTGTTTCATTCCTCTTTATATCTCTAATGCCTTACTCTGTGTCATGGTAAGCAGTCTATAATTGGTTATTAAGTAAAGGAATGGTTAAATGAGTTAATACTGGGTATTTTATTGGTGGTTGTAATCAATAAGTTCCATTCATGATATAGGTATTATTGTTTAAATAATCCTGACCCAAACTGTAGGCTACAATGATAAGATCATAGCTCTTCATAATAAAAAGGATTGCAGTGGTCAGCATTCCAAATCTCTCCACTCTACTTTTTTTTTTTTTTTTAAGTTTAGAAATCTGAGTTTAGCATGAACACTAACCATTCCAGAATCCCTTAGGGCCTTTTTTCTGTGTGTTTAAAATTTCCCTGACACCAGAAAAACAACAGTTGAATGATGACCAGATGGCAAAAGAGCTGTGGTAATTTGGCTGGAAGTAAGATGAGCATTGAAGCATAATGAGCAAATTAGAGATTTAAATCTTTTCTATGAGCAGATCAACCTAATGGGGTGAACAAGATCACCCAATGGGTTTTTATTAAGTTTATTTATTTCCTTTTAAAAACAGTTACTGATTCATTGGTATTATGATTTTGGGGAGATGTGACTGATGGATTAAATGGAAATATTTTTCAGGTATTATGTTCTTAGAGCTACCCAGGATGAATCCTTCCTAATCTTAGTGTATGAGGGCAGGAATGATATCATTGAGGTGCGTAGCTAAAACCTTGGAAACAATCTTGTACTCTCTATTCAGGAGAGCAAAAGGGATGAAAATCCCCCAATTGTTCCTTACCTTGTCATCTTTTTAAGGATTATGGGATCAAGGGAGTTTTCATGTTCTGAGACATAATTCTGGTCTTAAAAAATTCTGAAAAGACTCTCTGATGTTAGAGATAATTGCCACAATCAGGTTTTATAAGAATTGATGGGAAATCTGTCAGCACCTGAGGCTTTTCCTAGGTTTGTGGCTTAGATTTGGGGTCTCTCACTTTTAATGATATTGTGTTGTCCAACTGATTGACTTAATGGAGGGAGTGAATTGAAAGTCAAGCCTATCCATTTTCTGTGTGCTATAGCATAGAAAAAATCATGTTGACTAGATTCGAAAACATTTAAAAAATATTAAACACCTTTAGTTTGTCTTTCTGAATTATTGGGATAGTTTAATTTGGCTTGTAATTTACTTGCCTCTTTTGCAGTTTGCTACTCTGTATATCTATAAATTAATCAATAGCTGAGGTGTTAGAAATGGGAATTCTATATAGGCAGTGATATTAATATAGAAAGGAGACTGTGTATTTCCAATTCCATGTGCAATCCCAGAGATGACAATATTCCTTTTAATTAAATGAACAATGGAATAAATTGGGATGATAGGTCTATTTATTTAATTTACATTCTAAATATATGACATAATTGAGCATCTTAAAAGCTAGAGCCTAATTTTGCTTTATTATGTCCCATCAATAATTGTTATTACTAATGTACTAAGCTCAGGTTAATAACAATACGCTATTTAAAGATAATGAATTGTTTGGATTGAATTGGATATGCATGCAACTCTCAAAATTTTCTTTAATGTCAGTCTTTATGTGGATCTGCTCAAATGTGTTTCAGCTGATGATTTTTTTAAATTAAGGGCTTAGACATATATACTGATTTAAGAAGTGGACACTGATTTAGTGTCTCATAGGCAGAATGTGTCTAAAAACAAAGTTAAATAGAGAAAGGCAGTTTAAGAAGTGGAAGTGAACTTGTGCAAGCAATCTCAAGAGAGAAACAGAGAGACACAGAGAGAATGACCAATGTCATTATTTGGATCTCTGAATCACCAGTTCATAAAAGTAATACCATCCTTTGACCTTCCATCCATGTTAAACAAATTTCATTTTTGCCTAAGCTTTTTGAATAGAATTTCCCTAGATAACATACCCTGATTTATACACCAACTTAATGATAGAATGTGTAAATAAAGATTGATCAGTTAAAGACAACTGCAAACTCTATACTCTACTATTTACCTGGATGACCATTAAGCAGAAAAATTATGAATTCCTGACAGATAGAAGTATTTTATTGAAACTAGTCAACAGTGGAGCTCAATTTTCCTAAACTCCTTTAAAAGGAATAGATTCAAGGGAGGTGCACTCAAAATGTCAAAATGACTTTGACTTTTATTACCAAAGATCTTTTATTTTGAAAGAAACACAAAAGATAAGCAGAGTGAAGTAGTACAGTGTCTGTAAAATTTATTTTCCACTTCTGCTGCTACTTCGGTAAAGTTAAGAAAGGGCAATACAGTAATCTAGAAATAGTTTAGAGTGTAATTTGGTGGTAGATGTTGAAAATATATTGTACTGTTATTGATGGCTCTGGATCATTTATGCATATCCTCTGCAGTATTTGAAATGATGGTCGTAATGAAGATTGAGCAAGATTTGGGGTTTATTTGCTGAAGGTTGGGACTAGTAGGCAACCACAAATATCTATTTGCAATTCTTTGATATGCGTAAGGAGCAGGCACCTTCATTCACCTATTCATTCAACAAATATTTACTGAGTACTACTGTGTGAAGCACTGGGGATAAAAGAACAAGGCAGAGATGTTCCTTCCTCAAAGATCTTACAGCACAGTAAAGGCATGTAAACTATATAATAATTTATTATTTCATAATATAAATTATAATGGGAGTAATAATGGAGGATGTAAATCACATGTAAGTAGCATCTAATCCTGATTTAGAGATTTAGAGATTTAGAGATTCATAGAAGGCTTTCTGGAGAAATGGTTGCAAAACTGATTCTGGAAAGACAAGTAGACATTAGACAGGAATAAAGTCAAGGGAATGATATGGATAGATGAAACAAGATGTGCAAAAGTCTAGAAGATAGTAAACCTTATGCTTTATAAAAAAATTAATTCAAAGTGAATCAGAGGCTTAAATGTAAATTGTAAAGCTACAAACTTTTATTCATTTTTATTTTATTTTTTATTTATTTTTATTTTTTTCAAAATATGAAATTTATTGTTAAATTGGTTTCCATACCACACCCAGTGCTCATCCCAAAAGGTGCCCTCCTCAATACCCATCACCCACCCACCCCTCCCTCCCATCCCCATCAACTCTCAGTTTGTTCTCAGTTTTTAAGAGTCTCTTATGCTTTGGCTCTCTCCCACTCTAACCTCTTTTCTTTTCTTCCCCTCCCCCATGGGTTTCTGTTAAGTTTCTCAGGATCCACATAAGAGTGAAAACATCTGTCTTTCTCTCTATGGCTTATTTCACTTAGCATCGCACTCTCCAGTTCCATCCATGTTGCTGCAAAGGGCCATATTTCATTCTTTCTCATTGCCACGTAGTACTCCATTGTGTATATAAACCGCAATTTCTTTATCCATTCATCAGTTGATGGACATTTAGGCTCTTTCCATAATTTGGCTATTGTTGAGAGTGCTGCTATAAACATTGGGGTACAAATGCCCCTATGCATCAGCACTCCTGTATCCCTTGGGTAAATTCCTAGCAGTGCTATTGCTGGGTCATAAGGTAGGTCTATTTTTAATTTTCTGAGGAACCTCCATACTATTTTCCAGAGTGGCTGCACCAATTTGCATTCCCACCAACAGTGCAAGAGGGTTCCCGTTTCTCCACATCCTCTCCAGCATCTATAGTCTCCTGATTTGTTCATTTTGGCCACTCTGACTGGCGAGAGGTGATATCTGAGTGTGGTTTTGATTTATATTTCCCTGATGAGGAGTGACGTTGAGCATCTTTTCATGTGCCTGTTGGCCATCCGGATGTCTTCTTTAGAGAAGTGTCTATTCATGTTTTCTGCCCATTTCTTCACTGGGTTATTTGTTTTTCGGGTGTGGAGTTTGGTGAGCTCTTTATAGATTTTGGATACTAGCCCTTTGTCCCATATGTCATTTGCAAATATCTTTTCCCATTCCGTTGGTTGCCTTTTAGTTTTGTTGGTTGTTTCCTTTGCTGTGCAGAAACTTTTTATCTTCATAAGGTCCCAGTAGTTCATTTTTGCGTTTAATTTCCTTGCCTTTGGGGATGTGTCAAGTAAGAAATTGCTATGGCTGAGGTCAGAGAGGTCTTTTCTTGCTTTCTCCTCTGGGGTTTTGATGGTTTCCTGTCTCACATTCAGGTCCTTTATCCATTTTGAGTTTATTTTTGTGAATGGTGTGAGAAAGTGGTCTAGTTTCAGTCTTCATGTTGCTGTCCAGTTCTTCCAGCACCATTTGTTAAAGAGACTGTCTTTTTTCCATTGGATGTTCTTTCCTGCTGTGTCAAAGATTAGTCGGCCATACGTTTGTGGGTCTAGTTCTGGGGTTTCTTTTCTATTCCATTGGTTGATGTATCTGTTTTTGTGCCAATACCATGCTGTCTTGATGATTACAGCTTTGTAGTAGAGGCTAAAGTCTGGGATTGTGATACCTCCTGCTTTGGTCTTCTTCAAAATTACTTTGGCTATTCGGGGCCTTTTGTGGTTCCATATGAATTTTAGGATTGCTTGTTCTACTTTCGAGAAGAATGCTGGTGCAATTTTGTTTGGGATTGCATTGAATGTGTAGGTTGCTTTGGGTAGTATTGACATTTTGACAATATTTATTCTTCCAATCCATGAGCATGGAATGTTTTTCCATTTATTTATATTTTCTTCAATTTTCTTCATAAGCTTTCTATAGTTTTCAGCATACAGATCTTGTACATCTTTGGCTAGATTTATTCCTAGGTATTTTATGCTTCTTGGTGCAATTGTGAATGGGATCAGTTTCTTTATTTGTCTTTCTGTTGCTTCATTGTTAGTGTATAAGAATGCAACTGATTTCTGTACGTTGAATTTGTATCCTGCCACTTTGCTGAATTCATGTATCAGTTCTAGCAGACTTTTGGTGGAGTCTTTCGGATTTTCCATGTATAAAATCATGTCATCTGCAAAAAGTGAAAGCTTGACTTCATCTTTGCCAATTTTGATGCCTTTGATTTCCTTTTGTTGTCTTATTGCTGATGCTAGAACTTCCAACACTATGTTAAACAACAGCGGTGAGTTGGGTATCCCTGTTGTGTTCCTGATCTCAGGGAAAAAGCTCTCAGTTTTTCCCCATTGAGGATGATGTTAGCTGTGGGCTTTTCATAAATGGCTTTTATGATCTTTAAGTATGTTCCTTCTATCCCGACTTTCTCGAGGGTTTTTATTAAGAAACGTTGCTGAATTTTGTCAAATGCCTTTTCTGCATTGGTTGACAGGATCATATGGTTCTTATCTTTTCTTTTATTAATGTGATGTATCACGTTGATTGATTTGCGAATGTTGAACCAGCCCTGCATCCCAGGAATGAATCCCACTTGATCATGGTGAATAATTCTTTTTATAAGCTGTTGAATTCGATTTGCTAGTATTTTGTTGAGAATTTATGCATCCATACTCATCAGGGATATTGGCCTGTAGTTCTCTTTTTTTACTGGGTCTCTGTCTGGTTTAGGAATCAAAGTAATACTGGCTTCATAGAATGAGTCTGGAAGTTTTCCTTCCCTTTCTATTTTTTGGAATAGCTTGAGAAGGATAGGTATTATCTCTGCTTTAATCGTCTGGTAGAATTCCCCTGGGAAGCCATCTGGTCCTGGACTCTTATTTGTTGGGAGATTTTTGATAACTGATTCAATTTCTTCGCTGGTTATGGGTCTGTTCAAGCTTTCTATTTCCTCCTGATTGAGTTTTGGAAGTGTGTGGGTGTTTAGGAATTTGTCCATTTCTTCCAGGTTGTCCAGTTTGTTGGCATATAATTTTTCATAGTATTCCCTGATAATTGCTTGTATCTCTGGGGGATTGGTTGTAATAATTCCATTTTCACTCATGATTTTATCTATTTGGGTCATCTCCCTTTTCTTTTTGAGAAGCCTGGCTAGAGGTTTGTCAATTTTGTTTATTTTTTCAAAAAACCAACTCTTGGTTTTGTTGATCTGCTCTACAGTTTTTCTAGATTCTATATTGTTTATTTCTGCCCTGATCTTTATTATTTCTCTTCATCAGTTGGGTTTAGGCTGCCTTTGCTGTTCTGCTTCTATTTCCATTAGGTGTGCTGTTAGATTTTGTATTTGGGATTTTTCTTGTTTCTTGAGATAGGCCTGGATTGCAATGTATTTTCCTCTCAAGACTGCCTTTGCTGCCTTCCAAAGTGTTTGGATTGTTGCATTTTCATTTTCGTTTGTTTCCATATATTTTTTAATTTCTTCTCTAATTGCCTGGTTGACCCACTCATTCTTTAGTAGGGTGTTATTTAACCTCCATGCTTTTGGAGGTTTTCCAGACTTTTTCCTGTGGTTGATTTCAAGCTTCATAGCATTGTGATCTGAAAGTATGCATGGTATGATGTCAATTCTTGTATACTTATGAAGGACTGTTTTGTGACCCAGTATGTGATCTATCTTGGAGAATGTTCCATGTGCACTCGAGAAGAAAGTATATTCTGTTGCTTTGGGATGCAGAGTTCTAAATATATCTGTCAAGTCCATCTGATCCAATGTATCATTCAGGGCCCTTGTTTCTTTATTGGCCATGTGTCTAGATGATCTATCCATTTCTGTAAGTGGAGTGTTAAAGTCCCCTGCAATTACCACATTCTTATCAATAAGGTTGCTTATGTTTGTGAGTAATTGTTTTATATATTTGGGGGCTCCTGTATTCGGCGCATAGACATCTGTAATTGTTAGTTCTTCATGATGGATAGACCCTGTGATTATTATACAATGCCCTTCTTCATCTCTTGTTACAGCCTTTAATTTAAAGTCTAGTTTGTCTGATGTAAGTATGGCTACTCCAGCTTTCTTTTGACTTCCAGTGGCATGATAAATAGTTCTCCATCCCCTCACTCTCAATCTGAAGGTGTCCTCATGTCTAAAATGAGTCTCTTGTAGACAGCAAATAGATGGGTCTTGTTTTTGTATCCATTGTGATACCCTATGTCTTTTGGTTGGCGCATTTAGTCCATTGACATTCAGTGTTATTATAGAAAGATATGGGTTTAGAGTCATTGTGATGTCCATAGGTTTCATGCTTGTAGCGATGTCTCTGGTACTTTGTCTCACAGGATCCCCCTTAGGATCTCTTGTAGGGCTGGTTTAGTGGTGACGAATTCCTTCAGTTTTTGTTTGGGAAGACTTTTATCTCTCCTTCTATTCTAAATGACAGACTTGCTGGATAAAGGATTCTCGGCTGCATATTTTTTCTGTTCATTACATTGAAGATCTCCTGCCATTCCTTTCTGGCCTGCCAAGTTTCAGTAGAGAGATTGGTCACGAGTCTTATAGGTCTCCCTTTATATGTTAGAGCACGTTTATCCCTAGCTGCTTTCAGAATTTTCTCTTTATCCTTGTATTTTGCCAGTTTCACTATGATATGTCGTGCAGAAGATCGATTCAAGTTACGTCTGAAGGGAGTTCTCTGTGCCTCTTGGATTTCAATGCCTTTTTCCTTCCCCAGTTCAGGGAAGTTCTCAGCTATAATTTCTTCAAGTACCCCTTGAGCACCTTTCCCTCTCTCTTCCTCCTCTGGGATACCAATTATGCATAGATTATTTCTCTTTAGTGCATGACTTAGTTCTCTAATTTTCCCCTCATACTCCTGGATTTTTTTATCTATCTTTTTCTCAGCTTCTTCCTTTTCATAATTTTATCTTCTAGTTCACCTATTCTCTCCTCTGCCTCTTCAATCCGAGCCGTGGTCATCTCCATTTTATTTTGGAGCTCATTAATAGCATTTTTTAGCTCCTCCTGGCTGTTCCTTAGTCCCTTGATCTCTGTAGCAATGGATTCTCTGCTGTCCTTTATACTGTTTTCAAGCCCAGCGATTAATTTTATGACTATTATTCTAAATTCACTTTCTGTTATATTGTTTAAATCCTTTTGGATCAGTTCGTTGGCTGTTGTTATTTCCTGGATGTTTTTCTGAGGGGAATTCTTCCGTTTCGTCATTTTGGATAGTCCCTGGAGTGGTGCGGGACTGCGGGGCACTTCCCCTGTGCTGTCTTGAATAACTTACGTTGGTGGGCGGGCCGCAGTCAGACCTGATGTCTGCCCCCAGCCCACTGCTGGGACCACAGTCAGACTGGTGTGTGCCTTCTCTTCCCCTCTCCTAGGGGCGGGATTCACTGTGGGGTGGCATGGCCTGTCTGGGCTACTTGCACAGTGCCAGGCTTGTGGCGCTGGGGATCTGGCGTATTGGCTGGGGTGAATCGGCAAGGTGCACAGGGGCGGGAGGGGCAGGCTCAGCTCGCTTTTCCTTCAGAGATCCGCTTTGGGAGGGGCCCTGCGGCACCGGGAGGGAGTCAGACCGGCCAGAGGGATGGATCCGCAGAAGCACAGTGTTGGGTGTTTGCGCGTTGCAAGCAAGTTCCCTGGCAGGAATGGTTCCCTTTGGGATTTCGTCTAGGGGATGGGCGAGGGAGATGGTGCTGGCGAGCGCCTTAGTTCCCCGCCAAGCTGAACTCTGTCGTCTGGGGCTCAATAACTCCTCCTCCCGTTGTCCTCCAGCCCTCCCGGTCTCCGAGCAGAGCTGTTAGCTTATAACCTTCCAGATGTCAAGTCCCGCTTGCTGTCGGAACACACTCCGTCCGGCCCTTCCGCTTTTGCCAGTCAGACTCAGGGGCTCTGCTTGGCCGGCGGGCCGCCTCTCCGCCCCAGCTCCCTCCTGCCAGTCAGTGTAGCGCGCACCACCTCTCCAGCCTTCCTGCCCTCTTCAGTGGGCCTCTAGTTGGCGCTTGGCTCCGGAGACTCCATTCTGCTAGTCTTCTGGTGGTTTTCTGGGTTATTTAAGCAGGTGTAGGTGGAATCTAAGTGATCAGCAGGACACGGTGAGCCCAGCGTCCTCCTACTCCGCCATCTTCCCCAGGTCTCCAAGCTACAAACTTTTAGAGAAAAAAAAATCAGATATTCAGACAAAGAAATTTTAGACTTAACACCAAAGCATGATTCACAGAAAGGAAAACAGGTAAGGTGGACTTCATCAAAATTAAAAACTTTCATCCTGCAAAAGTTTCTATTAAGGATAAGAAAATGCAAGTTACAGACTGGGAGAAAACATAGCAAACCATATGTTTGCCAAAGACTAGTATGTAGAATATATAAAGAGCTTTCAAAACTGAACAGTTATCCCCAAAATGTAATAGTTAAATTGAGAAAAGATATGAAGAAACATATCACTAAAGAGGGTATAAGAATAGCAAATGAACATGTGCAAAAAATTCAGCACATTAGCTTTTAGGTAAATGCAAATTAAAATCACAATGAGATATCACTGCATACCTTTTAGAGTGGCTAAAATTTAAAAAATAGTGAAGATTCCAGATGCTGTGAGGAGAGAGAGAAACTGGATCACTTATATTTTGCTGATTGGAATGTAAAATGGTACAGGATACTCTGCAAAAAACAGTTTGGTAGTTTCTTAATAAACTACATATATAATTATGACACAATCCAGCAATTGCACTTCTAAGACTTATCATGAAGACATATCCACACAGACATCTGAACATGGAATTTTATAACATCTTTATTCATACTAGCTCCAAACCGAAAATAATTCAAATGTCTTTAACAGATGAATAGTTAAATAAATTGTGATACATTTATACCACAGGGAATATTATTCATCAACAAGGAAAAGATACATAAAAATCTGGATAAATTGCCAGAGTCTAATGTTGAGTAAAAAAAAAAAAAAAAATCTCGAAAGTTGAATATTGTTTGATTTCATTTATATTACATTTTTGAAATGATAGAAGTATACTAATTGAGAACAAGATGATAGTTATCAGAGATTAGGGAGGGGTCGAGGGTGTGAGAGAAGTGAGTATGTCTATAAAAGGGCAACATAACGGAATCTTGTAACGATGGAAATGTTCTGTATCTTGCTTGTATCAATGTCAGTGTACCAGTTGTGATTTTGTACTGTAGGTATGCAAGATATTACCATTAGGGGAAATTGGGAAAAGGGTTACATGGCATTTCTCTGTATTATATCTTACAAATGTTTGTAGATCCACAATTATCTTAAAATAACAAAATAAAATAAGTCAGAAATTTCATCAAGACATGATATATAACATTATCAACATGGGGTGAAGCGTATATATATTTGAACTGGAGTGACTTAATCTCTCTGTGGATCCGTTGTCTGTTTCATGGGGAGGCTCTCTTTCCCATATTCCTATCACAGATGGGAAAAGATGGATCTGTGAGATACTTATGAACACTTGTGACTAGTTTTGGTTTATTAGATTGTAGAATTTTTATAATAAAATTTAATAAAATGCAAACATTTGGATGGAAAGTTAAATGTGTTAAAATGACCACATTTTACAAGATGCCATAAAAATCAGGCTGTTTCGTTTTGTTTTGTTTTGACTAATCAGTTACTTTTAAATGAAAAAAAATCTAAAAGAATGTTATATGGTTACAAGGCATGGCATTTAGTGCAATTTGTGTCAAAAAGTACAAGTAGGAGTCAAAAACTTCAAATTTAAATAATGAAACACAAAACGCATGTTCTAAGTTGACAACTGACAATGCTTCAGGTAGATGACATGTGCACTGTAGGTATAAAATCATATTTTATTTTTAGACAATTGCAGTCTGCTTACTGATTGAGAAGTTGAAAATCATTTATCTTTTATTATTTTATACAACTTTTTGTTTGTGGGCCAGGCCAAGGTAACTTAGATAAAAATAGAATAAAGCTAACAGCTAGAAAGGGGCCAAAAATAATAATAACTATTCACTGTGCACTAAAAATTTAATTCTAGTGGTTATTAGGTTTTCAAAATGTGTGGGACTTCTTTTGGACAGTTGTCAGGATCAGTACTTTTTATTGTTCTCATCATTATTTTTATGTTTGAGGGTTTTGTGATAGTAGACAAGGTAGGTGGTTTAACAAGAATTGTCCTGGAGAATAGAACCAACAAGGTGAGGAAGCAAGAGAAAAATGTGATGTTCTTCGGTTTTTTATTTCTCTGACGTTTCTATAATAAGTAACTTTGACGAGTTCTGAGGCAGAAAGTAACCTAACTTTCTTATGTCCTTCTTTCCCAAATACACCTTAACACACATATTTTAGAGTATCTTTAACTGTTGCATTGATAAATTCAGCAAACAAAAATTAGTTCTAAAGAGTTATATATTAAATAATGTTGTACAATGCAACATAAAATGCAAAAGCTTATTTTTGCTAGCTAAAAGGATATTTTTTTCTGTGCAAACACTGATGATACTGAAAACCTTAGTGTCTTTTATGAAAACTTTCAAAATACTATGAAATGCCATAAGAGTTTTTTTTTTTTTTTTTCATGTACCAAAATAGCAGGTTATTTATATGGAGTTTAGGGGCTGCAGAAAAAAAAAAAATCTCAAAAAAAAAAAAAAAAAAAAAAAGTCCTGAGATATATAAAATGTAAATGTATCATTGCTGCTAACTAAATAGTAAGAGATTATTTAAAAGAAAAATGATATATCAGAGAGAAAGTCATGAAAATGATCAACTATATAAAATTCTCAGTGAATTCTAGTCAGAAAATAAAGAATTTTTTTAAATGAACATGAAATGATAAAAGCAAAGTGAAGACTTAAAAGGGAAAAAAGTTTTGCTCCATCTAAGGAACCACTATATGAATTTTATAGCAGCCCTTAATGGAATACTAAAGGATTTCTATTTGGAGGTTCACAAGCATGCCACATGAATCCCCTAGTGACTGAATTTACAGCCCTGTGGTTTTTGAATTTGGCTTGAATTGTGCTTTATGCTTGCTGGGTTAGTGCTGCATTAAATTCTAGCTAAAAGTATCTTTTCTACTTCACATTGTTTGTATAAAACACATTTCCTTCTTTCTGATGGTTAATATGTATTTTTAAGATAAATATTTATAATATTTGGGAATAGTTATCACTTTAATAAAGATATGTTTAGGTAAATTTACACATACCAAATTGTGTTTGTGATGTTTTGTCTGTCTGTAAGGCTGCTCTTTGGGTCTGGATGAGACTTTACTTCAAAATGATGTTTAATGTTGTTGCTTCATTGTCATTACTATTATTTTGTCACTCATCTTTCTCACCTTTGTTCCTTTTTTACTGTCATCTATTGCTATTTCTATATTCTATATTTCCTATTACATTCATAACTGACCTCCACAGATTGGATCGTTAGGATTAGACACTATTTCAAAGAACATTGCCCAAGTCAAGCTCTTTATATATTTTAAAGGGAAAAAATTTGAACTATTCCTTTAAAAAAGTAGAAACTGTTGGTTGCCTTGTGTCTTGGCTGATAATGAAAATCAACTCTTTAACATTTTAGAAATGTTTCGCATACATTAACCTTATAAATACACACTTCCTATTTACCTTTACCCATCTCATAAACTAATGTCTTCAGAAATAAAACAATATTACATCCATAAGCCAAAAATCACTTCTGAGGTCTAGAGGCTTGAAACCCTAAGTATTATCCTGTGATTGTCTTCCTTCAATCAATCAATGAATCAATCAATCAAACATGTACTATTATTATAAAAACCTATATATAGAAGTGGATATATGAATCAGGAAGCTCTTGGTAATGACAGATGGCAGGTAAAGGAGTGACAGTGAAAGTCGACAAAATGGATTTGTTTCAGAAATAGTGAAGAAAGAGTGGGAATTGATGTTTAATTAGACTTGGTTTGCAAGTCGAGAAGACTTAATTTCTGACTTGAGATTTGTGGGGACGATTTTGCTATTTATTGCAATTAAGCCAAAACAACAAGAACAACAACAACAAAACTATGAGGACAAATGGGAGAGTGATTTTTATCATCTTATAAGTTGGATGCCAAACTTTTGTTTGTGGTATACTAGATTCACTTCATGGACAACAAAATAGAAGCATACTTGTCTTGGTCTCTGACCAGAACAGGCTTAGCTGTTACAGAGAAAGTAACTGCTGCTAATGCTGTCACTGCAAAGACAACTGCTCTTGTGCCTTTGTGGTGCTTATGGGTTGAACTGACAGTACCTTATCTCACCCCTGACCAACATGAACTTTTGCCTCCTTTCCTGGGCCTTTCCTGTTGCCACGGAGGAACAAGACACTCTAGGAGCCATTTAACACACACAAATACAGCTAAGAAATGCAGGATGTGGATTCTTCAGAGACAAACTTTGGCCATTTGAAAACAAAAACAAGTAGCTAAATTGTTCTCCCCTCCAAGTTTATTTCATTTAGAATTGCAGTTGTAGTCTATTTAAATATGTCCTGTGAGTCTCTTTAAATGTATCCTGTGAGACAAGCCAATCAGCTTGTCAGAAAGCTGTAGAAGATGCCATAACTGACTCCCATGTGCTGGCCAACTTTCCTTTTCAGATTATTCCCTGTTACACATATTCCTGATTCTTTGGGATTGACCCTTGATATTCAAGCAATGGTGAAGCAAATTTATTATTTAAAATTTTCATCAATTGGGATGATAAAACACATTACACTTTTACATGACAAAGACAATAGTACACAAAGTAGTACCTTTGGTCATGTATTTCATTTGGAGGGAGATGTAACCATAAGTATGGATATATACCTGGACTGTGGTGAATGGCTTGATTGGTTAAAAATGTCCTGAAAGAAAAGTGGTCAAAGAATATGGCACATGGAAGGACCTATTAGGTTCAGAAAATTGGGATGACAACCTAAAAGTGGATTCTGATGAAGCTGGGAACCTTGAGCACAGAAGTAGTCATCTCACACCTGCATAAAGAGTTTAACTGCTACTTCTCTAAAGAAACTGTAATGATTTCTCATGAACTAATTGCCTCAAAAAGCACTGCTGATCTTCCTTAGGACCTAGCCTCACCTCCTCTTTTTGCTTCCCTTGTATTTTTCTCATGACTAGATTAGGGTTAAGAGATTTTGTTAGGAAGGCCAACCAGAGGTAAAGAGTCATTCCCATCAAATCTTATTAACACAACATCTTGCTTATCAATTTATTATTTATTTATTTAATAAATTTATTCATTAAAATTTAATTTTGGTTAAATCTCATATTTAGATTTTGTTCAAATCAGTCTGATTTTGGCCATTAGGAACACTTAACACTTGGCTCCTCTGTCCCTTTAACATAACTAATCATCATGGATTAATTTTCGTCTGTGTTTTTTTTTTCTAGAAGTTCTGTAGAATTTTTTTTTTTTTTTTAGTTTTCCAGTATTTTTTTTTTGGTATTTTTATTTAATTTATTATTTTTTTTAATTTACATCCAAGTTAGCATATAGCACAACAGTGATCTCAGGAGTAGATTCCTTAATGCCCCTTACCCATTTAGCCCATCCTCCCTCCCACAATCCCTCCAATAACCCTCTGTTTGTTCTCCATATTTAAGAGTCTCATGTTTTGACCCCTCCCTGTTTTTATATTTTTACTTCCCTTCCCTTGTGTTCATCAGTTTTGTATCTTAAAGTCCTCATATGAGTGCAGTCATATGATTTTTGTCTTTCTCTGACTAATTTCGCATAAAATAATGCCCTCTAGTTCCATCCACGTAGTTGCAAATGGCAAGATTTCATTCTTTTTGATTGCCGAGTAATACTCCATCGTATATATACACCACATCTTTATCTGTTCGTCCATCGATGAACATTTGGGCTCTTTCCATACTTTGGCTATTACTGATAGTGCTGCTATAAACATTGGGGTGTATGTGCCCCTTCAAAACAGGATATCTGTATCTATTGAAAAAATAGGTAGTAGTGCAATTGCTGGGTAGGGTAACACAAAAACAGATACTGTGTTTTGCTGGCACAACACAGTGCCAGGGTAGTTCTATTTTTAATTTTTGAGGAACTTCCATACTGTTTTCCAGAGTGGCTGCACCTGTTTGCATTCCCACCAGCAGTTCAAAAGAGAGCCGCTTTCTCTGCATCCTCACCAGCATCTGTTGTTGCCTGAGTTGTTAATGTTAGCCATTCTTACAGGTGTGAGGGGTATGGTGGTTTTGATTTGTATTTCCCTGATGATGAGTGATATTGAGCATTTTTTCATGTGTCAGTTGGCCATCTGGATGTCTTCTTTGGAGAAGTGTCTATTCATGTCTTTTGCCAATTTCTTCACTGGATTATTTGTTGTTTGGGGGTTGAGTTTGATAAATCCTTTATAGATATTTGGCACTAGCCCTTTAACTGATATGTCATTTGCAAATATCTTCTCCCATTCTGTCTGTTGCCTTTTATTTTGGCTGATTATTTCCTTCCTTGTGCAGAAGCTTTTTATTTTATGAGGTCCCAATAATTCATTTTTGCTTTTGTTTCCCTTGCCTCCAGAGACGTGTTGGGTAAGAATTTGCTGCAGGCAAGGTCAAAGAGGTTTTTGCCTGCTTTCTCCTCGAGGATTTTGATGGCTTCCTATCTTACACTGAGGTCTTTCATCCATTTTGAGTTTATTTTTGTGTATGGTGTAAGAAAGTGGTCCAGGTTCATTCTTCTGCATGTCACTGTCCAGTTTTCCCAGCACCACTTGCTGAAGAGGCTGTCTTTATTCCATTGGATATTCTTTCCTGATTTGTCAAAGATAGTTGGCCATATGTTTGTGGGTCCATTTCTGGATTCTCTATTTTGTTCCATTGATCTGAGTGTCTGTTCTTGTGCCAGCACCATGCTGTCTTGATGATTACAGCTTTGTAGTATAGCTTGAAGTCTGGGATTGTGATGCCTCCTGCTTTTGTTTTCTTTTTCAAGATTGTTTTGGCTATTCAGGGTCTTTTCTGGTTCCATACAAATTTTAGGATTGTTTGTTCTAGCTCTGTGAAGAATTATGGTGTTACTTTGATAGGGATTGCACTGAATATTTAGATTCCTTTGGGTAGCATTGAAATTTTAACAATATTTGTTCTTCCTATCCAGGAGCATGGAATATTTTTCCTTTTTTTGTGTGTATCTTATTCAATTTCTTTCATAAGCTTTCTATAGTTTTCAGTGTACAGATTTTTTCATCTCTTTGATTAGATTTATTTCTAGGTATTTTATGGTTTTTGGTGCGATTGTAAATGGGATTGATTCCTTGATTTCTCTTTCTGTTGCTTCATTATTGGTGTATAGGAATGCAGCCGATTTCTGTGCATTGATTTTATGTTCTGTAACTTTGCTGAATTCATGGATTGGTTCTAGTGGTTTTTAGGTGGAAACTTTTGGGTTTCCCATGTAGGGTATCATGTTATTTGCGAAGACTGAAAGTTTGACCTCCTCCTGGCCGATTTGGATGCCTTTTATTTCTTTGTGTTGTCTGATTGCAGAGGCTAAGACTTCCAATACTATGTTGAATAACAGTGGCAAGAGTGGACATCCATGTCTTGTTTCTGACAGGGGAAAGTTCTCAGTTTTTCCCCATTGAGGATGATATTAGCATTGGGTTGTTCATATGTGGCTTTATGATCTCGAGGTATGATCCTTCTATCCCTACTTTCTTGAGGATTTTTGTCAAGAAAGGATGCTGTATTTTGTCAAATGAGTTCTCTGCATCTATTGAGAGGATCATATGGTTCTTTTCATTTCCTTTATTGATGTAATGAATCATATTGATTGTTTTGTGGATATTGAACCAGCCCTGAATCCCAGGTATAACTCCCAGTTGGTCATGGTGAATAATTTTTTTAATGTATTGTTGGATCCTGTTGGTTAATATCTTGTCGAGGATTTTTGCATCCATGTTTACCAGGGAAATTGGTCTATAGTTCTCTTTTAGGGGGTTTCTATCTGATTTTGGAATCAAGGTAATGCTGGCTTCATAGAAAGAGTTTGGAAGTTTTCCTTCCATTTCTATTTTTTGGAACACCTTCAAGAGAAGAAGTGTTAACTCTTCCTTAAATGTTTTGTAGAATTCCCCTGGCAAGCCACCTGACCCTGGACTCTTGTTTTTTGGGAGATTTTTGATTAGTAATTCGATTTCTTTACTGGTTATGGGTCTGTTTAAATTTTCTATTTCTTCCTGTTTCAGTTTTGGTAGTGTATATGTTTCTAGGAATTTGCCCATTTCTTCCAGATTTCCCATTTTATTAGCATATTATATTAGCTCATAATATTCTCATTATTGTTTTTATTTCTGCTGTGTTGTGATCTCTCCTTTTCATTCTCGATTTTATTTATTTGGGTCCTTTCCTTTTTCTTTTTGATCAAACTGGCTAGTGGTTTATCAATTTTGTTAATTCTTTCAAAGATCCAACTTCTGGTTTCATTGATCTGTTCTACTGTTTTTTAGTTTTGATAGCATTAATTTCTGCTCTAATCTTTATTATTTCCTGTCTTCTGCTGGTTTTGGGTTTTATTTGCTGTTCTTTTTCCAGCTCCTTAAGGCATAAGGTTAGGTTGTGTATCTGAGATATTTCTTCCTTCTTTAGGAAGGCCTGGATTGCTATATACTTTCCTCTTACGACCGCCTTTGCTGCATCCCAGAGGTTTGGGGCTGTGGTGTTATCATTTTCATTCGCTTCCTTGTACTTTTAAGTTTTCTCTTTAACTTCTTGGTTAGCCCATTCATTCTTTAGTAGGATGTTCTTTAGTCTGCATGTACTTGTTACCTTTCAAATTTTTTTTGTTTATTTTGAGTTTCATTGCATTGTGGTCTGAAACTATGCATGGTATGATCTCAATCTCATTGTACTTGTTGAGGGCTGATTTGTGTCCCAGTATATGATTGATTCTGGAGAAGGTTCCATGTACACTGGAGAAGAATGTATATTCCACTGCTTTAGGGTGAAATATTCTGAATATATCTGTTAAGTCCCTCTGGTCCACTGTGTCATTCAAAGCCACTGTTTCCTTATTGATTTTCTGTTTAGATGATCTGTCCATTGTTGTAAGTGGGGTGTTGAAGTCCCCTACTTTTATGGTATATTATCAATGAGTTTCTTTATGTTTGTGATTACTTGATTTATATATTTGAGTGCCACCACATTTGGAGCATAAAAGTTTACAATTGTTAGGTATTCTTGGTGGATAGACCCCTTAATTATGATATAATGCCCTTCTTCACCTCTAGTTACAGTCTTTATTTTAAAGTCTAGATTGTCTGATGTAAGTGTGGCTACTTCGGCTTTCTTTTGTTGACCATTAGCATAATAGATGGTTCTCCATCCCCTTACATTCAATCTGAAGATGTCTTTAGGTCTAAAGTGGGTCTCTTGTAAGATCATCATATAGATGGATCTTGTTTTCTTATCCATCTGTTACCCTTTGTCTTTTGATTGGAGCCTTTAGGCCATTGATGTTTAGAGTGAACACTGAAAGATGTGAATTTATTGCCACTATGTTGCTTGTAGAGTTGGAGTTTCTGGTGGTGTTCTGTAGTCCTTTCTAGTCTTTGTTGCTTTAGGTCTTTTTTTTTTTTTTCATCTTTTTTCGCCTCAGAGAGTCCCCCTTAAAATTTCTTACAGGGCTGGTTAATGGTCATGAATTCCTTTAATTTTGATTGTCTGCGCAACTTTTAATCTCTCCTTCTGTTTTGAATGACTTTGCTGCCTTGCTGGCAGCACCTCACTCCTGAGTTTTATCTGAGATGTGGCTGTGTTTTCTGACACCTCACTTCTGAGGGACTGCAGCTTTGACATGCTCAGACCCTCTGGGGGAAGGTCTCACCAAGCAATATGACTGTATATGTGTGAGTGTCTATGTGGAGTCTTTATTTTAGTCTACTGATCTGTGCATCTATTTCATAGTTGTCATACTGTCCCTACTGTACGGTAGCTTTTATAGTAAGTCCTGAAGTTGTGTAGTATCAGTTCTTCAACTTTATTTTTTTCTTATTCAGTATTGTGTTGTCTATTTTGTATCTATTGCCTTTCCATATCACGTTTAGAATCAGTTTGTCAGTATGTACTAAGTTGCTTGCTATGATGTTGATTGGGATTGCATTGAAGTTATAAATTAACTTGGAAAGAATCGACACCTTAACAATATTGAGTGTTTTGATTCATGAACATAAAATATATATATTTAGAGTTTGTTTGGTTTTTACAAATGTTTTATAGTTGTCTGCATACATAATGTGTTTAGTTTTTCTCCTGGCTTCTTGTAAGTTATTTTTTCTGTGATTCTGGCCTTTTGCAGTTTAAATATGATATGCCTAGGTGTAGATTTCTTGGCATTTATTCTGCTTGGAGTGTTTCAAAGTTCTTTGATATGTAGTTTGATGTCTTTCATTCATTTTGCAAAATTCTTTGCCATTATTACTTAAAAAAATGTTTCACTTCCTTCCCTGTCTTCCCCTTCTTGTGTTCCACTTATGTAATATTGCACCATTTGAAATGGTCTCCAGAACCTTGGATTTTTCTGTTTTTGTTTTTGTGTAATTATTCTGTTTGCATTTCAATTAAGAGTGTTTCTACTGACATATCTTCAAACTCCATGATTCATTCCCTTTCCCTGTCAAGTGTACTAATGAATCTAGAAAAGACATTCTTAAATTCAGTTACAGTGTTTTGATTTCAGTGTTACTTTTGGGGTGCTTGGTTAGCTCAGTCAGTTGAGAGTCTGACTCTTGATATAAACTCAGGTCATGGTCTCTGATTTCATGAGTTTGAGCCCTGTGTCAGGCTCCATGCTGAGCACAGAGCCTGTTTGGGATTTTCTCTCTCTCTCTCTGTCTGCCTCTTCTCCAGTCATGCTCTTTCCCTCAAAATAAATAAATAAACATTAAAGAAAAAGAAAATGTTACCTATCTGCTCTTGCAGGGTCTCTACTTTTTCCATTATAGCTCTTAACACTTAATTATATCTATTTTTAATATTCTACATGTTAGTTTTAACATTTGTGTCTTATCTGAGTCTAGTTGTAATGCTTGTGCTATTCTTTTGGACTGTGTTTTTTGTTGCCTTTGGACATGCTTTGTAATTTTTGTTGAAAGCCAGAAATTTTGGGGGGAAATATGAACTAAGGCATATGGGTTGTTATATGAGGATTTATGCTAAAATAGGCATTATTGTGTTTAATATATGTTGTAACTATATGTGCTAGAAACTTATACATCCTTTGTTTTCCCTGTTTTTGTCACCTTTGTTGGTTTGGGCTTCCATAAAGTCTCTTCAGAGTCTATCTAACAAGTCTTTCAATATTAATCTACTGTTATTATTACTCTGGAATCCTCTTTTTGTTTCACTAAGATATGGAGGGAGGGAGAGTAGTCCATAATCTTATAACTGAAACTCCTTGCTTAGGGGCACCTGGGTGGCTTAGTTAAGCATCCAACTCTTGACTTTGGCTCACATCATGCTATCAGGGTCATGACATAGAGTTCTGCACTGAAGTCTGCACTGAGCATGTAGCCTGCTTAAGATACTCTCTCTCCCCCTCTTTCTGTCCCTACCCCACTCTCTCTCTCATAAACAAACAAGCAAGCAAGCAAACAAACCCTCATTTTTTATTGGGAGTATGACCTCATCTTTCTCTAGCTTTTGTCTGTTTTGCTTTCTTCTCTTTTCACTGGATGTTTTTCCCAAATTTATTTTCTTGAATCCCTAACCTCTGTTAACTATATGCCACCTGCTCCCCACCCCTTACCCTCCAATATACATTTTTGGTGAGACATAAAAGTTAAAAATGGCTGCTGTAGATGTGATGCCTTACTCCCACCTAGGATGAAGTTATGGCAATGTCTTGTTTCCTGGAGATTAAACCTCCATTATGAAAAATACTCTGGTCGTAGTTCACAATATTTGTTCTTCTGCCCATGGCAGAACTATGAATGATCTTCACCAGGAGAACCTGTTAAGGTTCATGAAAGCAAAGTACTAGAAAGTGTGAGTCCCCCCAAAGACTGTGTCTCTCTCTTAAAGATTTTCTCACTCTCAAGATAGTTTACACTCAGCTTCCATAAATTATTCATAATTTCCCTTTATGTATTCCTATCAGCTTATGGCCTAGGAGTTTCTGCTCCATAAAAGCAAATCCTGTCTGTGTCTGTCAGAAGGTGCCTGTCTTTCCTGATTTTATGATGGTGTTTTACCTTGAAACCTCTGTTCTCTGGTATGTGCAATAAAACTATTGATTTTCATTTTGTACACATTTTAGTCGTTGTAGGGACTAGAGTGACAACTCTCAAGTACTTTGCATATTATTTTTTTTTAATTTTTTAATATTTATTTATTTTTGAGAGACAGAGTGAGACAAAGTGAGAGTGGGGAGGGGCAGAGAGAGAGGGAGACACAGGATCAGAAGCAGGCTCCAGGTTCTGAGCTGTCAGCACAGAGCCCAATATAGGGCTCGAATCCACAGACTGTGAGATCATGACCTGAGCCTAGGCTGGACACTCAACCGACTGAGCCACCCAGTTGCCACGTAGTACTTTGCATGTTCTTAAATGGACAGGTAATATATATTTTATGCTTGTAGGTCATGTGATTTCTGTCATAACTACTCAACTCTGCTACTATAGTATAAAAGCAACCACAAATAATATATAAACAATTGAGTGTGAATATGAACAGATAGAACTTTACTTAAAAAAAAATAACAAGTTTTCTTCCATTTCTTCTTCACTCACCTCCATTTTAGAGCTAAATTCAGATTCAAGACACAGTGGACTCCAAAGAATGAAGTTCAAAGTGAAACCTGTGAGAAGGTGTAATAAACACCAAGATATTTGCACCAATTTATGCTGGCAGAATACTAGGGAACATGTGTGAAAATGGATTTTATGATTATGGAATCAAAGTAGAAGGATATATAAAATTGGATTAGGCAAGATTTATTGGTATCAACCTTTGAAAACAGAGATCGTGGATTCAGTGTTTTAGCTTGATGGGCTAAGAATGTCTCTAACAGTTTGCTTATCAGTTGACTGAAATATGGACCAGCAGTAGTCTATACTCTATGAAGTTGAAATGCCCAAAGTTCCTTTGTGTGTTATAAAGGAAGGTATCAATAGATTTAAGAAGTTTGGAATGCTGAAGAGGAATATTAAGTAAGATTTGATCACCCATTTTGAGAGGGGCAGACCATTTATCATTGTTGCCATAATGAATTTATGAGCTCCAGTTCACAGACCTTTAATATAAGAGAGGACAGGTACATTTGAGTAAGGTTCTTGCCACTCTTCCAAAAATGTATATTGTTAATCTTCTTCCCAGGCATTCCTAAAGGACCTGCAGCCTGACCGGGCTACAGAAGAGAAAATAATCGGAATTGTCAAGGATTATTGATCGTTGATTCTGTAGACCCAAAGCATCACTGTGGTCTATTAGTCAGAGTAGGAGTATATAGAAGTTATATGATTAATGGTTTGTTTTTATCAGTGAAGTTTTGCTTCAGGTCTGTGTCACAGCAGGCTCAGTCTTCCTAGTATATATCTGTGCATTTTCATACTCACTTCCCTTGGAAGATTGAATGGGCTGGAAGAATTTGCTCCTCCCCAAAGAGAAGTGTTGCCCCACACATTGGGTCAGAACAGCATCATCAGGTCATTGTAGTTGAGCTATGCTGTCCTATCCTGTGAGCAGTGTATTCTTTTGGGGAAAGTTTGGACAGTGGCATGCTCACTAGAATGCCCCTTCATCTTCTCTGGCTATTAGGCTTCTATAATCAGCATATTTACTTTCATTTAGTGTGAAACTGTAAGTGGATCTACCCAATTTGTCATCAACAGCATATGGGAATAATAAATTTGGATTTATGAAATGCAGTTGTATTACACATATAAGCCAAACAGATAGAAAATGTTAATAATTTTAATTTTAATCAATGATGTTTCATGGATTTAAAATGTAATAGCATTACTTTTCAACTAGTATAAATAGCTGAAAGCATAGCACAAGTACTTTCTTGATATTGTAAAGTTATCAAATTCATTTCACAATGATAATCTTTACATCAATCAGAGCATAATCAGAAGTGTATGAATCTGTCTGTACTGATAGATATAAATATATTTGTCAATGCTAAAAAACATTTTTCACAGCTGAGTGTATTATTTAATTTGAAGTTAAAGGCCTTATACTACAGTTCAAATAATTTTAGTGGATCAGGTGTCATTATGTGAACATCTTTGTCAGCAATTACTTGCTATAAAAATATGAAAACAAGTACAATTTGTCTAAAATAGACATTTTTCCTTTGAAATATAATGTGAATGTTTCTTTAGTTGTCCTCTTTCATAAAGAACTAGAAATTAGAATCAGCCAGAAGAGTGTCAAAAACTTACCTTCACTTTTCCCAAACTGTAGTTTAATTGAGCTTTAACATCAAATAAACAGTCTTTACCTTTAACACTAATGCACCCAAAAGACAGTTTCTATTCATTTTGTATGATTAAAACTACATTAGGAATATAAATGTATTAATTTATAGATACAGATACTAATTGCTTAAATATTGAGTTCAAAACCAGGCACTAATATGTGTGGAATAATTGGTTCTTGCTGTAGAAGGAAACCATAATAAAGAACTTGAAAGTGCTGTCACATTTCACATAACTAGTAAAATCTCAGAATATTTTTCAAATATTCTGAAAGAAAATGTCTTGGGGCTTTCTTAATGAGAATGAATGTGGTTTGAAAAGATCAAATAATATTCACATATGTCAAATATAGGTTTTAATAACAGTTAGAGATAATGAATAAAATTAAAGTAGGTCAATTTAAGTCATTTATTTTCCAAAAGGAGTTACACATCGTAATCACTACTTGTTAAGATATAATTAAAAGCAAAAAGTAGTATTTACCAAAGCTCAGTTACTCAACATAAAAAACCAACATGAATTATGATTTATCATCTTTTAATTTTTATGTTCATCTTTTTATTAATGTATCAACATTTTGTAGCTAATAGTCATATAAATATGATAATGTAATAATAATTTAGATAATAATGAAAATCATGAAAACAGTACCATTACTTTGGCCCTAGTATATTAGCAATCTGCTTTTATTGTGATTGAGAAAAAATTCAGAAGCCTTCTATCACACATAAAACTTTTTTGGAATTACATATCTTTTCTTTGAGAACAAAAAACTCCAAAAAACTGAAAAGCATTCCTTTGATTCATCAAAAATAATACTAAATAGAAATCATAATCTTCACATATTCATATATGTGAATTATAAGACTATAATCCTTTCTGTGGCAAAACATATTCTTTGCAAATAAGACTCCATTACTGAACATATCAGATCATGACTTCAAATATATTGTTCTTTGTTAGAGAGTACAACTTGCTTAATAAAAGTCTACTATAAATTCAATGTAAATACCTAATTTTCTTTAAAAATCAGACTCCAAGAAACTTTCATCAGAAAATTTAATTTCTGAAATCCTGTGAGTATACTCTCTGGAATACTTTTCTATGGGGGTCATTATTTACAGGGACCCATTTTAAAGAAATTCTACATGATCAATCCACATTGTAAATTTTTTTTGTAATTTCTTAATTTTTGAAGGAAATGAAGAGAGTATGACAGTTTGAGTTAGGATGGCAGGTGTCATCATCATTACTCTCATAAATATTGAAGATGAGAATAATTTTCTTAAAGATCTTTAAAAAATAATCAACATTGTTGGCAGAGTTCAAATCAGCACACTCAAGAAACTTCCCCCAGGTCAAGGAAATAAAACCAAAAACTACTGCTGGAATCTAAAATTTCTCTTCATTACCCTTCTGAATCAGCACCCTTCCCCTTCTACACAAAGGTAACTACTGGCTTAAATTTTTCACGTATATTTTTCTTTCTTTCTTTCTTTCTTTCTTTCTTTCTTTCTTTCTTTCTTCTTATAAAAGGAATATAAAATAAGTATTATTTGTGCCTGGCCATTTTAATATTTTTTGTCAATAATGTGTATATGTGATACATTTTTATTATTGCATACCCTCATTTCCATTACTGTTTATCACTTCACTTCCTGAATATACCAAAACTTATATATCCATTATATTGCTACTAAATACTTGGATTATTTTAAATTTTGGGGTATTTGATTAATGCTGCTAAAATTCTCTACATATCTGTTCCCATTCATGAACTCTATTAATGTACAGCTACAAGTGAATTTGCTGACTCCTAGGATATGCATAGGTTTAAATTTAGTAGACAATGCCAGAGTATTAAATTAGGTGTGTGAATTTACAATTATATAGACAATTTTATGAGAACTCCAGTTTCTCTACATCATGACAACACTTGCTAGTGGATATATAATGGTATTGAACAAATGTGGTTTTAATTTACAGACAACTGATTGCTAGGCAATTAAACACATTTTCCTATGCCTGGTCATTTAGATATACAATTTTGTAAAATATTTATCAGGTTTTTCCCTTTTTCCTATTTGTCTTTCTCTATTTTTCTTGTTAAGGCACAGAAATTCTTTTATAAATTCTTAATACAAAATTTTATGGCTGTGATGTGTTGCCAATATTTTTCTCCAACCCTGTAGGTTGTCTTTTTGTTCTCTTGTAGATGAATTTTGCTAGGAAAAGAAAAATATTTAAAATTTTGATATATTTTAAATAGTGTTTTCTTTCATAGTGTTTTGCCTAATTAAAGAAATCATCATCTGTTCCAATATCCTTAACATATTTATGTTATATTCTATAAGATATATTGCTTTACTTTTTACTTATGTTTCTTTAATCCAGATGAAATTTATTGGCTATATATATGTAATGTGATTGAGGTCAACTTTATTTTTTTCCCATACTGATATGCAATTTACCTCACTCTTTTTTGGTGCTACTTTCTTATAAGTAAACTATGTACACATACGTCTTTTCCTGGACTATTTATTTCAATCTGCTAAATTATTTGTCTACCTTGAAACCGATACAAGAATGTTTTAATTGTTATGGTTTTAGAATAGGTATTACTAGTAATAGGTACTACCTACATTCTTCTTTGGAATTCTTTTAAATATGTTATCTAGTAAAGAATTCTTCTATTTTAAGAATCTTTTGTTTTATTTTTCTTATTTGCTGTCTTTTGCAGAGCAGAATTTTTTAATTTTAATAAAGTTCAGTTTATCAGTTCTTTCTTTCATGGGTTGTGCTTTCAGTGTTATATTTAAAAAGTTGTTGCCATACCAAAGTCAGCTAAGTTTTCTCTTCTGTTGTCTTCTAAGAATTTTATAGTTTGGTGTTTTAAATTTTGGTCTGTGATCCATTTTGAGTTAATTTTTCTAAAGAGTATAAGGACTTTTTTCTTTAAGTTTATTTGTTTATTTTGAGAGAAAGAAGGAGAGCATCATCAGGGCAGGGGCAGAGAGGGAGGGAGAGTGAGAATCCCAAGCAAGCTCTGCAGTGTCAGTGAGGAGCCTGATGTGGGGCTCTATCTCATGAACTGTGAGATCGCAACTTGAGTCAAAATCAAGAGTCAGATGCTTAACTGACTGAGCCACCCAGGCACTGTGAGTATAAGGACTTAACCTAGATTAATATTTTTATGTGTGGATGTGTAGTTGGTCCAGCATAATTTGTTGAAAAATATATGTTTGTTTAATTTTTTACCTCTGCTTCTTTGTCAAAGATCAGTCAACTGTATTTGTGGAGATCTATTTCTGAGCACTTGAGCTAGTGATATTTTAATTAATAAATGAGCAGTGTAAGAAAGAAGGTACTGAGAAGTCTCAAACTTTTGGTAATGGGACAGTGCAGGCTCTTTGAGAACAGAAGTTGCATTGGTATGAGTTGCCTTATCCATGAATAGCAGTAATGTGTTCGCTAGCCCAGCTGGAGAGCCTAAATCTCTGACCGTATCAGAGATTTGTGGAATATCCTTCAACAAATTTATTCTCAAACTAGCTAGAGTGTATTCTGTTACAAGTATAAAACCTGATGTAGTATTTGGTGTCAGATTGAGGCAACAAAAAATGTGAATCTGTCAATAAAATTGTAGCTTGTAATATAAAAAGAAGGATTCAAGCAGCCCAGGTGGTCAGAGGCAAAATCAGTAATAGAATTAGTGCCTTTGATCAACAGTAATAAAATGCCCATTGAAGGCAAAGCTTTAAAGTACCCAGTAGCTACTGGCACTAAACACTATGATGGGAATAAAGAAAGAGAATACTGTGGGATAGGGTTGTGACTTCTAGTTACATAGCAGACATAAATAAAAGTTCAAAATCCTTGTCTCAATATATGTTCAAAGATTTGGGAGAATATAATTTGTTATCTTTTACAGGGTCAGATAAAATAAAACTGAGAATTTGGTTTTGTGTTTTTCCAAATATGACATTTTTTATTCAGAAATAAAAGTCATTTATATATGACAATTATAGCATAGTTTTGAAAACATTAGGGCACTATATTGGAAAGGAAAACTATTGGATATTTAGATGGCTTAAGGAACCTAAAAAGACCTGATGTCTTATTAACCAGCTCCTGTGTAAATAGTGGGAAGAGATAAAGTTAGAAACTGCAAGTATCACATTAATTTCTATTAAGTAATGGAATATAAGATATTATAATAAGAAATGTCAACTTGAGATCCAAGAGATTCTTTATGAGGAAATTAAGGAGATTAATGAAATTATTCAGGTTTAGACAAATTTTTAGCACATATTCATGACAGAAGCATCATGTGGTGTTAAGAGTATAGTTGCTGTAGACAGATATTCTAGATCAAATCACAAGTCTGCTATGTACTATGTGCATTTTCTAAAACAGATTTTTTTCCATTGTTTATGACTTCATTTCCTTATCTGTAAATGCAAATAAAAATGCTATCTACCTGCTAAAACTATTGTAAAGATTAAATGAGATAATTATTACAGAGTCTTAGAACCTGAAATAATGTGTATGTTGAATTAAAATTTAAAAAAAAGAATATGTTTGTTCAGTCTAAGTCCAGATGGATCTGAAAAACTTCCAATGGCTTATTGCAAGTTAAATTAGTTGGTTGAATTCAATTTTTTGGTTGCTGTGCCAGATACGGCCATGTAACTAGAGGAAACAAAAAAATGAAAAAATAACAACGAACACCTCTGACACCTATATACAGCTCTTGAGCTGTCAAGAGCTTTTCCTCTATATAGCAAAAAAAGCGGGAAAGGTAAAAGAGCCATTGTCTTTCACCTGACAGGCACAGCAATACACTTTCATTATCATGAAAGGTCTGTATCCTTTTTGAGTTCTGTATCAAAATCTCCATTGCATGTGTCTTGTCATATGTTCATGTTACAGGATACAAACTGGTTCATTATATTGAAGCTGAGATGATAATATTGCTAGGTGGTTGTGTAATAGAAGTTATCCCCTATTTCTTGCAAAAAAAAATGAATGCTTATGAGAGGGTGAGAGATAAAATGAATAAAAAATAATACATATACCTTCTTAATAAAATTAATTTCAAAGGAAAAGACAACATTTCACATACTTGTTTCCAGTCTATTTTAAACATTTATACCTAGATTTTCTTGTTTGTTATTTGTTTTGTTTAGTTTAACCAATCAGATGGTCTCTATCTTTTAATGTTATAAAGTAACTCATTTATATTATTGGGAAAATTGAAACAATATGTTTTATTCTTGAAATCATTTCTATATATTTTATAGTATATAATAATTTCTTCTATTTTGTATTACCCTGTAATTTTATATTATAATTATAATTTCCTATATGTATAATCTTTCTTCTCTTTAGTTAGGTTGATTAACTTTTCTTTGTTCATTAATTGTTTTAGCTTGTGCTTTGAAAGGCACTGAACATACTGTCCAAGAAACGCATTAGCACTGTTGTTACAAAGAACAGACCCTATAGTTTCACTTCTGAAGTGTAACCATGTAACCGACACTACTGAATGCAGCGTTCATTGAACACTGCTGTTACATCTGCAACCACTCTTTGTTTTCTCTGAAAATAAATGCTACTTCTTCAATATCTCTGACCCTCAATGGGATGATTTTTTTTATGATCCCTATTGCTTCACATAAAAATCTAGAGCAACTTTGTATAATTGATAGATTTCAGAACTATACTTTAGTTTCAAAGGATGTAATTTTAGCTTCTGTGATGGATTATGAGCTCTGCCTCTATAGATGGGAATTGCCCCAAAAGTGGGAGAGAGGTTGAGAGGTTCTGTTGCTGGGTGGCAAAAATCAACCAAAACATATTGTAAAGAAAGGGAAAAAAAAAGATTTTATGACATATTTTAAAAAATATTTTTAACGTTTATTTATTTTTGAGACAGAAAGAGACAGAGCATGAACGGGGGAGGGTCAGAGAGAGAGGGAGACACAGAATCTGAAACAGGCTCCAGGCTCTGAGCGGTGAGCACAGAGCACTACGCAGGGCTCCAAATCAGGGACCGCGAGATCATGACCTGAGCCGAAGTCGGACGCTTAACTGACTGAGCCACCCAGGCGCCCCAAACATATTTTTAAAAATAACTTTTATTTCCAATAGAACTTCATGTTTCTTAAATATCTGCAGATCAGATTCTGAGCTCTTTAACTGATATTATTTCCTTTCATTTTATCTTTCATGATTTCATATAGATATTCTGTAATTCATGGAATAAATATTAGAGTGAACTACAAACAATACACTCCCATACACAATGTTGGAAGAGGGAGGATAATTGAGAAATAGTTTTAAAAACACATTCACCTAGCAAGTTAGGACATTTGGTTAATGCTACGTAACTATTGCCACAATTAATCCCAAGTCCATTGTTATTTACAAGGGATAAAAAAGAATTCGTGTCAATTTCCTCAGTGGTCACCAAAAGAGATTCTAGATTTTGAAAATTAGAAAAAAATGTGAATTTTAATATGTCTTACGAAATTCTTAGGTACTATAAAAATGCTTTTTATTTTTATTTTTTTAAATGTTTTTATTTTATTTTTGAGAGAGATAGACAGAAAGCAAGTAGGTTAGGGGCAGAGAGAGAGGGAGACACAGAATCTGAAGCAGGCTCCAAGCCATCAGCACAGAGCCCGATGCGGGGCTCAAACTCAGAGCTGTGAGATCATGACCTGAGCCAAAGTCAGACGCTCAACTGACTGAGCCACCCAGGCACCCCTAAAAATGCTTTTTAAGTTTTTCTCTCTCTATTACATGAAGAAGAAAAAATAAAAAGCTCTACAGAGAAGACAAGAAAAGGTAGAGAAGTAGACCAGAAGTAAGAATAAATATATTTTCTTAATAATATAAAAGGTCTAAATTCCCAAATTATGATGAAAATCAAGGATATTCACAAGTTGTTGGTAAAAGTACATAGTGCCTATTCACAAGATAATAGTGAATAAAGTATTTTGATCAACATGTATCGAGGTGAAAGAAACATCTGTGTGTTTGTATTAAAAATTTTTAAATTATAATTTAACATAAAACATTAAATGGAGCATGGACATCTATCCCATATTGATAAATTGTAACTCCACAAAAATACATAGCAGTTAGAGACCTCAAAGTTTTAATTTTGGATAGGAATATGTCTTCATATTCTTATTGAAACTATTTATTGTCAGGTAACTCTAACCTCATTCCACACTGCCTCTGACCTTGACTCTACATCAACTTCCTTATTTGGAACAACTCTGAGTATCCTTCAGGACCTCAGCTGACTGAAGACCAGTACTGATTTAACATTTCATCAAAATTTATAATCTTTATTTATTTCTCATCATTAATCTTTATTGATGTTTCCATTATTATATAGTCAGTTTCTTCCAAATCCACATCTCAGTTTTTCCCCTCATGTTCTTTGGAAGTTTACATTTATCTCCAGGGCATTCATCATTGTATTAAGTTTCAGACATTAAATAAGAATAATATTATACTAATGATAATGATAATGTTAATGATAATGATATAGAAAAATTGATGCAGGTTATAATAGAGGCAGTATAAAAGGATGGGATCAAATAGTAATGATGAAGGCTTAGCTTTAAAAGGAAAGAAAATTTCTTTGCTTCTGTGATAATATATCACAGAAAATTTTGCTTATTTTTTTCATAGCATCTGCCCTATATTTTGTCTCCCTTAATATATATATTATATATATAATATAATATATATATAATTTTTTACTGTTTATTTGTTTTATTTTTATTTTTTATTTAACTTTATTTTTTATTTTTTAAAATTTACATCCAAGTTAGTTAGTATATAGTGAAGAAATGATTTCAGTAGATTCCTTAATACCCCTTACCCATTTAGCCCATCCCCCCTCCTACAACCCCTCCAGCAATCCTCTGTTTGTTCTCCATATTTATGAGTCTCTTTTGTTTTGTCCCCCTCCCTGTTTTTACATTGGTTTTATATTATTTTTGTTTCCCTTCCCCTATGTTCATCTGTTTTGTCTCTTGAAGTCCTCATATGAGTGAAATCATATGATTTTTGTCTTTCTCTGACTAATTTCACTTAGCATAATACCCTCCAGTTCTATCCATGTAGCTGCCAATGGCAAGATTTCATTCTTTTTGATTGCCGAGTAATACTCCATTGTATATATGTACCACATTTCTTTATCCATTCATCCATCGATGGACATTTGGGCTCTTTCCATACTTTGGCTATTGTTGATAGTGCTGCTATAAACATGGGGGTGCTCTCCCTTATTATATATTTTTATTGTTTTTAATGTTTATTTATTTATTTTGAGAGAGAGAGAGAGAGAGAGAGAGAGCGAGCAAGCAAGCAGGGAGGTGCAGGGAGAGAGGGAGAGAGAGACAGAATCCCAAGCAGGCTCCTTACTGCCAGCACAGAACCTGACACAGGGCTTGAACTCACCAACTGTGAGGTTATAAACTGAGCCAAATCCAGAGTTGGATGCTTAACAGACTGAACCACCCAGGCACCCCTGTTTCTGAGATAATATATCACGGAAAATTTTGCTTATGTTTTTGATAGCCTCTGCCCTATTTTTTCTCTCTCCCCTATTATCTTCTTCATTCACTTGCTGTATAGTTGGTTAACTTAATCATATAGTACCTTATTTTCTACTTGTCTCTACTACCAAATTTGGAACTTAAAAGACTAATTTTTAAGTGAATTTTTTTCCTCATACTAGATTGCAAACAACTTATAGTATAGCTCCAGCTTCTTTTGTGCCCTAAAGGTCTTAAAAATTGGTTCAATTCACAAGGGATGCACAATAATAAACTTTAACTCATTGGTTGTAAAATCAATTATTGATATTAATTGCATTATAATTTCAAGTTCTCTGGTGCTTCAGAGCAAGAATTGTCTTGGTTCATTGATTATAGAGGCTTGTAAAACTATCTTAGTCAGATTTGGTTTCCTGATTCTCACATAAACAGTACAGTCTTTTTGTACAGTGGATTCCTTCTGCATGTCACTAAAGTTTTCGATTATATATTGAAACGTGTTGCTTATATCCTCAGAGTTTAATTCTATTGCCAAGGCCTGGAAGATTGTTTCTCTAGTTTTCTATAGGAAGATTACTGAGGCCTACAATTGTTCTTCTCTGAGATTAAGTAAATACCTAAAACATTTTTGGTGTCTGTAATGTGTATGCTTTCTTCCCCTTATGATACCCCAGATTTTATTTAATTGCATAGCCATAGGCATAATGAGAAAGAAACTCTCTTTGAAAAGCACATCTGATTTTAAATAAGGAAAATGTCTTATTCTTGTTTTTTTTTTCTCTAGCATTTTCAATCTCTAGGGTGGAATATCACCAATTTTAGAAGAGAACCCTAAAGAGAGAGACTGCTTATGCATATGGTATTCAGTGTGAGGTTAACAGGTGCAACATTACTTTAAAGAGTGCAGTTAGGCATTTTTTAAAGGAATGTGAAAATGCTTAGGGAATTTGAATCCATTTAGTTTAAACTAAAGGATGGTTTCAACTTGGGTTAGTCTTCCACATTCCAAACATTTTGTACCTATACCTTCTTCCTTCCACTAGTATCATAGTCTATATGAAGACACAACATCAGTTTATATAATTTTTGAATAACATAAGACTGGAAAATGTAAAAGATTTCTGGAAGCCTGCTTACCACTTACCTGTTATGGATGAAATTCAACTCTCCTAAATTGTGTTCATAAAAATGTTGGCCTAAGAGGTCTAAAAAAAAAAAAAAAAAAAAAAAGCAGAAAAGTCTTTTGTTTTCTTTCTGTCTTGCTAAAGTTATAAAACATCACTTAAAGCCCCAATCTTGGTTTTCCATATTTTTTTTTAACTTCTAGTACTTTATTTATACCAAACTGGAATTTATTTTATTTTAACTTTCCTGGATTTAAGGAACCTAACTTATCGATAATATTTAAATATAACCTTTTTAGGTTATCACGTTTTCAACTGATATTATTACTATGTTTGACACTTTCCCACGACCTAGTGATGAACACACTTTTTTAATTACATTTTATCCTTGAACACCACATTAAACTGTGCCAGTCTAGTTATAGTACAGTACTGTACTGTAAATGTATTTCTCTTCCTTATGATGTTCTTAATAATGTTATTTTCTCTAGCATACTTTATTGTAAAAATACACTATATGATTCATATAGCATATAAAATGCACATTAATTAACAGTTTATGTTATCAGTAAGGCTCTGGTCCATAGTAGGCCAACAGTAGTTAAGTTTTGGGGTATTTTCTTTCTTTTTTAAATTTATTCTCAGGTTACCTAATATACAGTGTAGTCTTGGCTTCAGGAATAGATTCCAGTGATTCATCATTATGTATAACACCTGGTGCTCATTCCAACAAGTGCCCTCCTTAATGTCCATTACCCATTCCTCCCCACACATCCCCACATCAACCCTCAGTTTGTTCTCTGTGTTTAAGAGTCTCATGTTTTGCCTCCCTCTCTGTTTTTGTCTTATTTTTCCTTTTTTTTTTTTTTTCAAACGACTTAGATTTAATCATCGGAAGCAAACTAAGTGGAAAGCTTACAATAGAGAGGAATTACGTGTCAGCGCCTTTTGCGAACCGAGCTGGGACAGAAAGGGGCCGGGGCCGCCCCTCAACCTGATCCCCTCCAAACAAAGACATCCAGTGTCCCTGGCAGTCTGGCTCAGGGAAGAGGGAGCCTGTGCTGGCTCTGTGCGTTGAGGCCGCCTTGCCCACCACTCACTCCTGGACGCCATCGGGGGCCCCGCCCTGCCGGCTCTGGTCGTCACCCTTCTTCTTGTGCCCAGAGACGATGTCATCAATCCGAAGTAGCAGAACTGCCGTCTCCACTGCCGTCTTGTAGGTCTGCAGCTTGACAGCCAGGGGCTCCCAGATGCCCAGCTCCCTCATGTCCACCAGAGTGCGGGTCTCCCCGTTCACACCCCAGGTCTCACAGCCCTCCTGGGTGTGCTTGGCCCAAAGGGAGGTAAGCAGACGAATGGTGCTGGCCCCACAGTTCTGGATGAGGGTACAAGGAATGACCTCTAGGGCCTGGGCCACAGCCCTCTACGGCCACTACTCCACAACGGTCATGGCCTTGGACTTTTCTGTCAAAGCCTGGGCCATGGCCATCTCAGAGGCCCCGCCCCTGGGGACCAGCTGGGGATCCAGGAGGACGTTGCGGCACACCTGCACGGCGTCCTGGAGGTTGCGCTCCACTTCCGAGAGAAGTGATTTTCTGTGATTATCTGTTAAGTTTCTCAAATTCCACATATGAGTGAAATCATGTGGTATCTGTCTTTCTCTGACTGACTTATTTCTCTTAGCATAATACTCTCCAGTTCCATCCATGTTGTTGCAAATGGCAAGATTTCATTCTTTTTTATCACCAAGTAGTATTCCGTTGTGTGTGTGTGTGTGTGTGTGTGTGTGTGTGTGTGTGTGTGTACACACACCATATCTTCTTAATCCATTCATCACTTGATGGACATGTGGGCTCTTTCCATAATTTCGCTGTTGTTGAAAGAGCTGCTATAAACGTTGGGGTACATGTGCCCCTTAGAATCAGGACTCCTATATTCTTTGGATAAATTCCTAGTAGCACTATTGCTGGGTCATAGGGTAATTCTATTTTTAATTTTTTTGAGAAACCTCCACACTGTTTTCCAGAATGACTACACCAGTTTGCATTCCCACCAACAGTGCAAGAGGGTTCCCCTTTCTCCACATCCTTGCTAGCATCTGTTGTTCCCTGAGTAGTAAATTTTAGCCATCCTGACTGAACTGAGATGATAGCTCAATGAGGGTTTGATTTGTATTTCCCTGATGATGAGCAGTGTCGACCATCTTCATGTATCTGTTAGCCATCTGAATGTCTTTTTGGAAAAGTGTCTATTCATGTCTTCTGCCCATTTCGTAACTGGATTATTGGTTTTTTGGGTGTTGAATTTGCTAAGTTCTTTATAGATTTTTGATACTAACCCTTTATCTGATATGTCATTTGCAAATATTTTCTCCAATTCCATTGGTTGTGTTTTAGTTTTGCTGATTGTTTCCTTTGCTGTGCAGATTTTTTTTTATCTTGATGAGGTCCCAATAGTTCATTTTTGCTTTTATTTCCCTGGCCTTTGGAGACTTGTCAAGTAAGAAGTTGCTATGGCCGAGATCAAAGAGGTTGTTGCCTGTTTTCTACCATAGTATTTTGATGGTTTCCTGTCTCGCATTTAGGTCTTCCATCCATTTTGAATTTATTTTTTAGTATGGTGTAAGAAAGTGGTCCAGTTTCATTCTTCTGCATATTGCTGTCCATTTCTCCCAGCACTCTTTGCTAGAGAGACTTTTTTCAATTGGATATTCTTTCCTGCTTTGTCAAAGATAAGTTGGCCATATATTCGTGGGTCCATATCTGGGTTCTCTATTCTATTCCATTGGTCTATGTGTCTGATTTTGTGCCAGTACCATACTCTCTTGATGATGACAGCTTTGTAGTACAGGCTAAAGTCCAGGATTGTGATGCCTCCAGCTTTGGTTTTCTTTTTCAGGATTACTTTGGCTCCTCAGGGTCTTTTGTGGTTCCATACAAATTGTAGGATTGCTTGTTCTAACTCTGTAAAGAATGCTGCTCTTGTGATTGGGATTGCATTGAATGTGTAGATTGCTTTGGGTAGCATAAACATTTTAACAATATTTGTTCTTCCAATCCATGAGCATGGAACGTTTTTCCAATTCTTTATGTCTTCTTCAATTTCTTTCATAAGCTTTCTACAGTTTTCAGTGTAAAGATCTTTTACCTCTTTGGTTAGGTTTATTCCTAGGTATTTTATGGTTTTTCATGCAATTGTAAAAGGGACAGATTCCCTGCATTTTCCATGTAGAGTATCATGTCATCTGAGAAAAGTGAAATCTTGACTTCTTCTTTGCCAATTTGGATGCCATTCATATTATTTTGTTGTCTGAATGTTGAAGCTATGACTTCCAACACTATGTTAAACAACAGAGGTAAAAGTGAGATCCCTGTGGTGTTCCTGATCTCAGGGGGCAAGCTCTCGGTTTTCCTCACTGAGGACGTTACTAGCTGTGGGATTTTCGTATATGGCTTTTATGATATTAAAGTATGTTCCTTCTATCTCGACTTTCTTGAGGGTCTTCATTAAGAAAGGATGCTGTATTTTGTCAAATCCTTTTTCTGCATCTATTGGCAGGATCATATGGTTCTTATCCTTTCTTCTATTAATGTGATGTATCATATTGATTGATTTGTGAATATTGAACCAGCCCTGCAGCACAGAAATGAATCCTACTTGGTCATAGTGAATAATTCTTTTAATATACTGTTGAATTTGATTTGCTAGTATCTTGTTGAGAATTTTTGCATCCGTATTTGTCAGGGATATTGTCCCATAATTCTCCTTTCTAGTGAGGTCTCTGTCTGGTTTTGGAATCAAGGTAATGCTGGCTTCATAGAATGAGTCTGGAAGCTTTCCTTCCATTTATATTTTTTGGAACAGCTTGAGAAGAATAGGTATTAACTCTGCTTTAAATCTGGTAGAATTCCCCTGGGACTCTATCTAGCCCAGGACTCTTATTTTTTGGGAGATTTTTGATAACCAATTCAATTTCTTTGCTGGTTATGTGTCTGTTCAAATAGTCTATTCCTTCCCTTTTGAGTTTTTGGCAGTGTGTGTGTCTAGGAATTTTTCCATTTCTTCTAGATTGTCCAGTTTTCTGGCATATTATTTTTCATAGTATTCTGTAGTAATTTTCTGTATTTCTGTGGTGTTGGTTGTGGTCTCTCCTCTTTTATTCATGATTTTATCTATTTGAGTTCTCTCTCCTTTCTTTTTGATGTATCTGGCTATGGGGTTTATCAATCTTGTGTATTCTTTCAAAAAACCAGCTTTTAGATTCATTGATCTGGTCTATTGTGTTTTTTTATTTGATATTGTTTATTTCCACTGTAATCTTTATTCATCTTCCTTGGCTGGCTTTGGGCTTTCTTTGCTGCTGCCTTCCTAGCTCCTTTAGGTGTAAGGTTAGGTTGTGTATTTGGGACCTTTCTTGCTTCTTGAATTGTGATATATTTTCCTCTTAGGACTGCATCTGCTGCATCCCAAAGGGTTTTGACTATCAAGTTTTCATTTTCATTTGCTTCCATATATATGTATATGTATATGTATATATATATATATATATATTTTTTTTTTTTTTAATTTCTTCTTCAATTTTCTGGTTGACCCATTCATTTTTTAGTAGGATGATCTTTAACCCCATGTATTTGGGGGCTTTCAAAATTTTGTCCTGTAGTTGATTTCAAGTTTCATAATGATATAATCTGAAAATATGCATAGTATTATCTCAGTCCTTTTATACTATTGAGAGCTGTTTTGTGACCCAGTATGTGATCTATTTTGGACAATGTTCCATGTGTACTCTAGAAGAATGTGTATTCTACTGCTTTAGGAGGAAAGTTCTCAATACATCTGATAAGTCCATCTGGTCCAATGTGTCATTCAGAGCACTGTTTCCTCACTGATTTTCTACCTAGATGATCTGTCCATTGCTGTAAGTGGAGTCCCCTACAATCATGATATTATTATCTATACATTTGTTTACGTTTGTGATTAATTGATTTATATATTTGGGTTCTTTCACATTGGGAGCATAAACATTTATAATTGTTACCTCTTCTTGATAGATAAGAGTTATCTTGATAGACCCCTTAATTATGATACAATGCCCTTCTTCATCTCTTGTTACACTGTTTGCTTTAAAATCTAGTTTGTCTGATATAAGAATGGCTACTCTGGGTTTCTTTTGACATCCAGTAGCATATAGGTGGCTTTCCACCCCTCACTTTCAATCTGCCGGTGTCCTCAGGTCTAAAATGAGACTCTTGTAGACAGCATATAGATAGATCTTGTTATTTTTATCCACTTTGATACCCTATGTCTTTTAATTGGGGCATTTAGTCCATTTACATTCAGAGAGATTTTTGAAAGATATAGATTTAGTGTCATTGTGTTATCTGTAGGTTTCATGCTTGTGGTAATGTCTCTGGGCCTTTGTAGTCTTTGCTGCTTTCCACTCACAGAGTTCCCCTTAGGATGTCCTGCAGGGATGGTTTAGTGGTCATGAACTCCTTTAGATTTTGTTTATCTTGGAAAGCCTTTATCTCTCTTTCTGTTCTGAAATGACAGTCTTGCTGGACAAAGGATTCTTGGTTGCATATTTTTCCTATTCAGCACATTGAATATTTCCTGCCACTCCCTTCTGGCCTGCCAAGTTTTAGTGGACTGGTATGCTACTACCCCCATGTATCTACCCTTGTAAGTTAAGGCCAATTTTTCCCTAGATGCTTTCAGAATTCTCTCTGTATCTTTGTATTTTGCCAGTTTCACTATGACATGTCACAATCTTGACCTGTTTTTGTTTATTTTGACAGGAAATCTCTGTGTCTCTTGGACTTGGATGCCTATTTCCTTCCCCACATTAGGGAAATTCTCAGCTACAATTTGTTCAAGTAAACCTTCTCCCCTTTCTCTCACTCTTCTTCTGGAACTCCTATGATACAGATATTATTTAGTTTAATTGAATCACTTAACTCTTTAATTCTCCCCTTGTGGTCTAGTAACTTTCTTTCCCTCTTTTTTCAGCTTCATCATTTTCCATAATTTTATCCTCTATTTCACCTATTCTCTCCTCTGCTTCCTCTATCTTATTGTTACTGTGTCTAGTTTATTTTGCATCTCATTTGTAGCATTTCTTAATTCATCGTTACTATTTCTTAAGTCTTTGATCTTTGCAGTGATAGATTTTCTGCTGTTTTCTATGTTTTTTTTTTTCAAGTCCAGCTATTAGTCTTTTGAATGTTATTCTAAGTTCTTGTTCAGATATATTGTTTACATCTGTCTTGAGGAATTCTCTGGCTTGTCATTTCTTCCTGGATTTTCTTTTGAGGAGAATTCTTCTGTTTCATCATTTTGGCTAGTTTTATGTCTTTTATGTGTTTTAATAGCTTGTTATGAGTCCTGCACCTGCAGGTACTACTATATTTAAAAGGGATCATACACTGTCCAGGGCCTGGAACTTCAGGAAGTGTTTTTTTGGAATGTGTTGTGTTCTCTCTGTTGCATTTTGGCTGCTCTATCTGATTGGTCAGTCCATTGCAAAGCTCCTCCTTGCTTGTTGTGGTGGATTGTTTAGACCTTCCACCAGGTGTGCTTTGATTTGTTCGTTACTCTGGAAAAAAGGAAAGAGGTGGTGAAAAGACCAAACAGAGAATCAAAAAACTGTAAGGCTTAATCCAGAGAAAGAAAGAGGGAGATATAGAAATCCAGAGGGAGATATAGAAAAGGTATAAAAAGAATAGAGTAAAATTGCCTGATTAAACAAACAAAACAGAAAAATTATATATCTGCTAAGAATTGACCAAAAATCAAATCAGAAACTATAAGACTGATTCCAAAGGAAAAAAAGGAAAGAATATAAAGAAAATGAAAAGAAAAGAAAAGAAAAGAAAAGAAAAGAAAAGAAAAGAAAAGAAAAGAAAAGAGAGAGGAGAGGAGAGAAGAGACAGACTAACAGACAAAACCACAAGACCGTGGTCTACTCATGCCTGGGACCAGTGGCTGTGCTGGTCTGGAGGAGAAGCCATCTGGTTTCGTCATTGCCAGTCTCTCTCCAGTAAATAAAACGTTGCCAGGCTCAGAGGGTTTGGTGAATGCAGGTCCCTAGGGGCCTGTGCTGTTCTCTGAAGCCCCACCAGTTGGTGATGGGGAGGAAAATGGTGACACCCCAATATCTCCTCCCTCTCCTCCCTCTCCTCCCAGACCCCGTGGATGTCTCAAACCATGCCATTCAGGAAGCCCTCACAGAGTAGCAGGGACAGTTGGCTTGTCCTGCTCCACTGTCTCCCTCGCCTCTTAAGTGTTTGGTTGGGATTCAGCACCCGATGTCTTAAAGGGCTTTGCACTGCCTGGACGCTGTTCTGGGTTAGCACCACTTAGCCCTGCTGATATTGGGCCTTTGGCTGGCACCTGCAGTGTCTTTTGTTTTGGGGGGGGGTGGGGCGGGGAAGGGCAATAAACCCTCTTGCCACAGCACTCGAGGAAAGAAAGTGTTCTCTTCCAAGGCACCTCTGAGATCGCTACCGTGCCCTGGGGCTGGCTTCTCTCCCCACAGGGCATGCACAAGGCTGGCTCTAGTCCCAAAAGACGCGTGCACTTTTGAAAACTCCAATCTTCAGCCTCTGAAGCTGCAAAATGGAAACTGGCACTCTCCCTATTTCTCATTACCTAGTCTGTGGTCCAGAGACGTTTTTCTCTTGTACTAACAATACCACAATTCCACAGCCTCTTTGTCTTTCCCTTTTGTCTTCTCACAGAAGGGGTTCCCTCTCCTCTGTGCCTCTGCCGTTTTATCTCCCCCAGTTCACGTACACACACTTTGGTCCCACCAAGCTGTCTCCCTCCACCTGTGGCGATTTTTCTGTTACTCCATAGCCTGATTTCTTGGGAGTTCCAAGTGATCTGACCTCAATACAGATGTGTTTGAGGAATGAGGAAAATCATGGTCCCCCTATTTATCCACCATCTTCAAAATATCCCTGGGATGGTTTTCTCAAAGTGCTAATCCTAGAAAGCAAGGAATGTCAAAGAAGCACTATAATATATTATATGAGCAGAATACAAAAATACACATACATTTATTTTAAAAGTTAAACACAACTGTTATGATCCTATGATTTTCAGCAATTTGAGCATAAAATGATACCTATTTCTATAATTATGTATCATGTATATATATTATATTAGGTATATTAACCTTAATTTCAACTGGAAGACAAATGTTGAGAATCAGGGAGCCAATAGGTTACAATAGATTGGGGCAATAATTCTTCTATCTCTAGTGCTTACTTTTTTAGTGATTATGTTGGTTATAGAATGTGGTTATGCTTTACTAATATTATTTTATTTAAGCCTCTAAAATAATTCTAGAAATCAGTACTAATATCTCACATTTATTGATTAGGATGACAAGTTAAGTAATACAGTCCTAGATCTCTTATGTAGGATGAGTACATATCACATCTAAGCTTTACCACTTTCCTCTGTAAAGCATGGCAAATACTTAAATTATCTGTAACTCCTCTCATATTTGGGGAGAGGATTAACTAATATATTGAAAGTACCTTAAAAAAGCAGGTGCATGTCAAACAGTATATAAGGATTTGCTTTTACTTCAATTACTTTGTGAGAAACAAAATTCTTATTGAGATATATAAAGTCTGGTTATAAAAGAAGCATCCATGTTCCACCAAAAAAATCAAGAAATATTTTGCCAAATGTTTTTTTTTCTCTACACTTATTTAAATGTTTTTTATCCTTTGATTTGTTAATGGGATGATTTTCTTTGATTGGTTTGTAAGATTAAGTGCATCTTGAATTCCTGAGATCCTGATATTCAGCCTAATTTAATAAAAATATAGTATTATTTTTTCCATTGCTATAGTCAGTTTGTTAGTGTCCATCTGTTACTCCGAGTAAATTATTTTTTCCTATTCTCTGGCTGATATGTGCATCTGTTTGTCATTGTTATCCTGCAGTTTCTCTGTGGTGTATCTGAGTGAGAAGTTTATTATTTTCTTCCTCCTTCTCATCCTTCTTCCCTCCCTCCCTCTCTCCCTCTCTATGTCTTTCACCTTGCTTGGGATTCAATGGAGTTCTTTAGTGTGTCAGTCAGTGTCTTTTTTTTTTTTTAATGTTTATTTTATTATTTTTGAGACAGAGAGAGACAGAGCATGAACGGGGGAGGGGCAGAGAGAGAGGGAGACACAGAATCGGAAGCAGGCTCCAGGCTCTGAGCCGTCAGCCCAGAGCCCGAAGGGGAGCTCGAACTCACGGACCGCGAGATCGTGACCTGAGCCGAAGTCGGACGCCTAACCGACTGAGCCACCCAGGCGCCCCAGTCAGTGTCTTTAATAAGCTCTGTAGGCCCATCACAGGAGTGAATACGAGTTTACCTCTAATTCATCCTAAAATGAGAATCCTTTGGAGTCCCAGTTTAATGGAGGAAGTGTTTCCTATTCCTTTCCCTTGATGTTTTCAGACTTTTGTACCTCTGGTCATCATTCAGTTTAATATCTTAGTATGCGTTGCAAATGTTTTCAAGGCAAAAGAGGTTGCAGTGTTCTGCTTATTCTTCTAAGTTTCTATCTTTAACTAGAGGTTGGTTTAGTAATTTCTTACTATTTCTTACTATTAGAGATGCCCCTAAATACTTTTGAGAATTCTTAAAATATTTCATCTACTATTGGTCATTTTTATTACCGGAACTCAGTGCTGCATCATTACCAGAAAAAGAAGCATTATTTAATCTAGTGTTCATCATTACTCAGCAATGTATCCTTAGAACATCTATTGTTCACCAAATATATATTACCTTCAACTGTTTTTTAAACAGCTATCATGTGCCAGACACTGTTTTGGATATGTGGGATATTTCAATGAACAGAAGAAACATACCTGTGCTCATGAGTTTACATTCTAACTTACCTTTGATATTTTAAAAAACTAAACTCTTTAAACTAATCTATCTAGGAAGGTAGATTAATCTTTGGGGAAACATGTTAACTATAAAGTGCTACTTTGAAAATTGCAAATGAAAAATAGATTTCCTACCTATTGTTATTTTTTTTTTACTTTCCACTTTGTGTGAATATTATTGGACAATCACATGAGAGCTCCAAGCTGCTCTCAATCGTAGTATAATTAAACTGGTTAATTTAGCTTGCAGAGTGATTTTTACTTTTAGGCTATTAAAAGAGCTTGATAAAGGGGTTTAGTTTTGCGGTCTTTTAAATTCTGATGTTTTCCTAAATTCAAGCTCTTCTGAACCTGCACAATATCTTTTTGTCCTGTCTCTTCCCTGGGGGTCTGCCAGGGTCTTTTGTATTGAGTTATAATAAATATTTTAATTATTTACTTCTTTTTGTTGTCTCTACATCTATTTATGCTTTTTTATTGGTCCCTTTTCTGTGTCTAGTTTGTGGTTTTTTTTTTTTCTTTACTTGACAACAACATTTTAAAATTGGTATTTGTTGTTGCTATTTGACCAGTCCTGTGCTTTCTATTTGTCCTTGTTTCTTTTTCACTACAATTGATTTTTAACCACCCAAAGATAAACTGTGACTTCCAACTGCACTGTGGCTCTAGTTGTTGCAATTCCTTCTTCGAAATGGCTGAGTGAGCAGAAGATGACTCAAATCATGAGCAGGAAGCAAATGATTTCTTCCCTCATGAGTCTTTGGCTCAGCATTTGGCAAATTCTAGAGATGTTGAGGTATTTCCAATGGTCTCATTCTTCTACTTTCCCTAGATTGTTCCAGCATTTATGATCAATCAGAACTTCATTGAAAGTCTCATCTTTGTTTGCTGCTCATCAATATGATCAAACTGGAAAAATCTGATAATATGTTTTAGGGGATAGTTGAGTTGCCAAGGAGGAAGAAAAATATGACCGAAGAGAATTTTATTTTCAGACTTAAAGATCATCAGAGGACATACCATTTACAACAAACATTTTAAAAGAATTATTTAATAGAGATTTGACCACTGTTTTTTATTGCCTAAAGTAATATAGTTCAGGAAAAATATAATTTAATCCAGCATCAGGAAGCCTCATACTTCTTCTAGAATGTTAAAGGAAATCTCAGTTGTACATGATTGTATATTTTTTTATGCAGCTAATTTTTACTATCAGATCTTAATTTGGTCATATATGGAATGAAAGGTTTAAAATAGATGTCTTCTATGATCCCTTAGAAGGATCTTTGCATATATATTTTGATATAGTAAAATTTACTGTCCTTTTCTTACAAATTCAGTCCTGTGAACTTTATTACATGTATAAGTTTATATACCCCCTCCTCATAATCAGGACGTAGAACAGTTTTAGCACCCCCAAAACTCTTCGTGCTACCTCTTAAAGATAGACCCTCTGCCACTCCCAGTTCGAGGAAATCACTAATCTCTCCATCCCTATATATTTGTCTTCTTGAAAATATCACATAAATTGAGTCATACAACATTTAACCATTTAAAGATTGGTTTCTCTCACTCAACATAATGACCTTGAAATTCAACTAAGTTGTGTGCATGCATAATATGGTCACTTTTTCTTTCTGAGTAGTATTCTGCTATCTGGATTTATGACAGTTTGTTTATTCACCCACTAAAGGGTATTTGGACTATTTAAGCTTGGGGCAATTATGAATGGAATTTTTTATAAGCACTTATGTGCAGGATTTAAAAAAAATAAAGTTTCATTTCTCTAGGGTAGATTGAGAGGAGAGAGATGCTGAGTCATACCGTATGTGTATATTTAATCTCATAAGAAACTGCCAAATCAATTTCTAGAGTGGCTGTATCATTTTGCATTTACACCAGTAATGTAGGAATGATAACATCACTTTGAATTCTCACCAGCATTTGGTACTGTCAGAATTTCTAAAATTATCTATTCTAATGGACATTTAGTAGTATCATATCATGGTTTATATTTTCATGGTGGCTCTATATTTGTCATCTGTATATCCTTTTTAGTGAAATGTTGGCTCATGTCTTTTGCCTATTTTCTAATTGGATTATTTGCCTTTTCACAGTTAAGTTTTTTTAGAGTTCTCTTTATACTAAGGATATACATCGATTTTTAGACATGTGACTTGTAAATATTTTATTTCAGTTAATAGCTTTTTTTATTAAGACTATTTTTATAGTAGTCTGAGGTTCACAGAATAATGGAGAGAAAGTTACAGAGATTTCCCATATACCGTCTGTCTCCAATGTGCATGGCTTTGCTCATCATCAGTATTCCCACCAGTGAGATACATTTGGTACAATTGATGAACCTACACTGACACATAATGATTACCTAAAGTGAATATTGTACATTAGGATTAACTCTTGGTGTTGTACATTCTGTGGGTTTGCACATATATGCAATGACATGTATCTAGCATTTTGGTATCATACAAAGTATTTTCATTACCCTAAAAATCCTTTGTACTAGCCTACTTATCTGGATTGTATGGAAAGAGCATATTTAGTTATAATAAACCACTAAATTATCCTCCAAAGTAACTGTCCCACTTGCATTTTCACTAACAATGAGGGAGAATTCCTTTTACTACACATCCTTGCTAGCTTTTAGTGTTGTCATGTCCCAAGTTTTGGCCATGACAATAGTTATGTTGTGGCATTTCATTGTTATTTTGTTTTCATTTGTATTTGCCTGATGAGACATGATGTAAAACATCTTTTCATATGCTTATTTGCTATCTGCATATCTTATTTGGCCAGGGAGTCTGTAAAAACCTTTGGCCCATTTTTCATTGGGTTGTTTGCTTCATTATTGCTGAGCTTAAAGTGTACTTTGCATATTTTGAATAACAGTACTCTATCAGATGTGCCTTTGGCAAATGTTTTCTTTCAGTCTTTGATTTGTTTGCTAATTCTCTTGACATTGTCTTTCACAGAGCAGACTTTTTTTTTAATTTTAAGTCCTATTTTCATTCAAGGATCATGCCTTTGATGTTGTGTTTAAAAAATCATCACCATACATGAGTCAACCAGATAGTCTCCTATGTTATCTTCTAGAAGCTTTATAGTTTTGCATTTTACATTTAAGTTTGTGATTCATTTTTCAGTTAACTTTTATGAAAAACGTATGATATGTGTTTGGAATAATTTTTTTGGCATTTGGATTTCTGATTATTCCAGCACCATTTGTTAAAATGTCTCTCTTTGCTCCATTGTATTGCCTTCGCTAGTTTGTCAAAGGTCAAGTGACTATATTTATATCAATCTATTTATGAGATCCCTATTCTACTTTACTGATCTATTTATTTATTCTTTTAGTTACTGTAGCTTCATAATAAGCCTTGAACCTGGGTACTGTCAGTAATCCAACTTTGTTCTCTTTCAATATTATGTTGGCTATTCTGAGTTTTTGTTTCTTGATGTAAACTTTAGAGTCAGTTTATTAATATCCATAAAATAACTTGTTAATATTTGGATTGGGATTGTATTGAATCTATATGGCAGGTTGGGGAGTACTGACATCTTGACAATACTGAGTTTTTCTATCTGGGAACATGGATTATCTCTCTCCATTTATTTAGTTCTTTTTCTTTAATTTTTAAAATATTTATTATTTATTTTTTTAAATATTTAATTTATTTATTTTTAATTTACATCCAAGTAGGTTAGCATATAGTGCAAAAATAATTTCAGAGTAGATTCCAGTGATTGATCCCCTATGTATAATACCCAGTGCTCATCCCAGCAAGTGTCTTCCTTAATGCCCCTTAACACTTGGCCTATCACCCCACCCAAAGCCCCTTCAGCCTCAGTTTTTCTCTGTGTTCAAAAGTCTCTTTTGTTTTGTCCCTCTCCCTGTTTTTATATTGTTTTTGCTTCCCTTACCTTATATTCATTTGTTTTGTATCTTAAATTTCTCATATGAGTGAAGTCATATGATATTTGTCTTTCTCTGATTGACTTATTCACTTAGCATAATACCCTCTAGTTCCATCCACGTTGTTGCAAATGGCAAGGTATCATTCTTTTTGATTGCTGAGTAATACTCCATTATATATATATATATATATATATATATATATATATATATATATATATATATATATATACACACACACACCACATCTTCTTTATCCATTAATCTGTCCATGGAAATTTGGGCTCTTTCCCTACTTTGGCTATTGTTGGTAGTGCTACTGTGAACATTGGAGTGCATGCGCCCCTTCAAAACAGCACACCTGAATCCCTTGGATATACACCTAGTAGTGCAATTGCTGGGTCGTAGGGTAGTTCTATTTTTAGTTTTTTGAGGAACCTCCATACTGTTTTCCAGAGTGACTGCACCAGCTTGCATTGCCACCAACAATGCAAAAGAGATCCTCTTTCTCCACATCCTTGCCAACATCTGTTGTTGCCTGAGTTGTTAATGTTACCATTCTGACAGGTGTCAGGTGGTATCTCATTGTGGTTTTTATTTGTATTTCCCTGATGATGAGTGATCTTGAGCATTTTTTCATGTGTCTATTAGCCATCTGGATGTCTTCTTTGGAAAAATGTCTATTTGTGTCTTTTGCCCATTTATTTACCAGATTATTGGTTTTATTGGGTGTTCAGTTTGGTAAGTCCTTTATAGATTTTTGATACTAACCCTTTATCTGATATGTCATTTACAAATATCTTGTCCCACTCCATTGGTTGCCTTTTAGTTTTGTTGATTTTTTTTCCTTCACTGCGCAGAAGCATTTTACTTTGATGAAGTCCCAATAGTTCATTTTTGCTTTTGTTTCCCTTGCCTCTGGAGATGTGTTGAGTAAGAAGTTGCTGCAGCCGAGGTCAAGAAGGTTTTTGCCTGCTTTCCCCTCTAGGATTTTGATGGCTTCCTGTCTTGCATTTAGGTCTTTCATCCATTTTGAGTTTATTTTTGTGTATGGTGTAAAAACGTGGTCCAAGTTCACTTTTCTGCATATCACTGTCCAGATTTCCCAACACCATTTGCTGAAGAGACTGCCTTTATTCCATCAGATATTCTTTTCTGCTTTGTCAAAATTAGTTGACCACATGTTTGTGGGTCCAATTCTGGGTTCTCTATACTGTTTTATTGATCCAAGTGTCTGTTTTTATGCCAGTACCATACTGTCTTGATGATTACAGCTTTGAAACATAGTTTGAAGTCTGGGATTGTGATGCCTCCAAATTTGGTTTTCTTTTTCAAGATTACTTTGGCTACTTGGGGTCTTTTCTGGTTCCATACAAATTGTAGGATTGTTTGTTCTAGCTCTGTAAAGAATGCTGGTGCTCTTTTGATTGGGATTGCATTGAATGTGTAGATTGCTTTGGGTAGTATCCACATTTTAACAATATTTGTTCTTCCAATCCATGAGCATGGAATCTTTTTCCATTTCTTTGTGTCTTTTTCAATTTATTTCATAAGGCTTCTATAATTTTCAGTGTAAAGATCTTTTACCTCCTTGGTTAGGTTTATTCCTAGGTATTTTATGGTTTTTGATGCAATTATAAAAGGGATCAATTCCTTAATATTTCCTTCTGTCACTTCATTATTGGTGTATAGATGCAACAGATTTTTGTGCGTTGATTTTATATCCTGCAAATTTGTTGAATTCATAGATCATTCTAGCAATTTTTTGGTGGAATCTTTTGGGTTTTCCATATAGAGTGTCATGTTGTCTGTGAAGAGTGCAAGTTTCACTTCCTCCTTGCTGATTTAGATGGCTTTTATTCCTAATGTGTACTTATTTTTGAGAGAGAGAGAGAGAGAGAGAGAGAACGTATTGGGGGGCAGGGGACAGACAGAGAGAGAGGGAGACACAGAATCCGAAGCAGGCTCCAGGCTCTGAGCTGTCAGCATAGAACTTGGTGCAGGGCTTGAACCCATGAACCATAAGATCATAACCTGAGCCAGACACATGCTTAACTGACTCAGTCATGTAGGTGCCCCTATTTAGTTCTTTGACCTCATTCATCAGAGTTTTTTGGTTTCTTTTTTTGCTCTTGTAAATCTTGCATATATTTTGTTAAATTTAGCCGGCCTATAGGAAAGTAATTGACTTACTTCTACCAAAGTGAAAGATTAGATCATCTGGTAGAATCAAGTCAAGCTCAGTTATTCTGAGGGTTTTATATGTCTATGAATATTTTTTTAAAACTTTGACCTTGGCTATATTTTTATTCAAATGGAAATATTCGAAGGTATGCAGACACAGTATTCCACATTAACAACAAAAGAATTTACTGTAGTTTTTCAACAAACCTTGCACATGAACTATTTTATTTTTTTGTGTGTGTGTGTTAATATTTCTATATCTAAATGCTGTACTTTCTGAAACCAAAATATTTTTCTTGAATATTAAAATGCCTTTCAGAGTACATATACATAGAAAATGTGTAGAAACTTTGATGTTTGTGAGAGTTATATGGGCATGTGTGCATGCATGTGCATGTGTGTGTGATTTTCAAATTTCAAGCATTGTTGGTTTTCCTATTTATTTTAATTCAATTTCTAATTTAAAAAAATTCAATTCCATTGCTTCTATTGCTTTGAAAATGACTTTATTGGTTTTCGTGGGGGAGAATTTCTGTCTCTCAGATTGATTGATTTCAAAACCATACTTAAAACAGTAATGTTTTTAATCATTTTGTGCTTATTCATTAATACTCTAGAAATTTCTTTTGTTATTTATTAGGGGATCTTGTGTACCTGTTCCTTTGAACAGTGTACATGAAATGGACAGATCAAGAATCTACGCTGCCTGAACAGTGTGTTTACAGTGTGTATTCTTGGAATTCCACTATCTAATGCTTTTTGCCAGAATGTGACTGTAGCATCCAATTTGGAGAACCACTTCACGCCTGCCATTTCTCCCATTATTTCTGTTTAAGTTGGCAGATGAGAATATTCTCTTTGGATATTTTCATTCAGCAACTTTGGATGCATGCAGATCTCAAATTACCATCTGTTTTATCAACAATTACCACTGAGTGAATCTGAGCAGCAGTTTCTTGCACCTGACTCATAATGCCATTTTTCTATTACTAAGTTAAAGTTATACCTCAGTCTGGTCAAGTTCTCAAAAATATTGATGTTATTCAAATTAAATGTATTAGTTTTCCTATATATTCTATCAACTCTGAAGAATAATAAGTTGGAAATTATCCAATGTTTTCAACTCAGCAACAAATAATATAAATTGCATTGGGCATATACATTTAAGAGTATAAAGTATGGCACCATAGTAGTCATATCTCAAATGACAGACTAACCTTGTTAAAAAGATGAATTAATAATAAAAAGTACTGAATAAACATGAATATAATAAACAGTAAAGAGTTAACTGATATGGATTAATAAATGATAATGCTAAACACAATTTTTATAGTACTATCTTCCAATAATTATATTGACACATAATTAATTTGAATCTAAAAAGCCATAAAGTAATTATCAATCTAGTCAACATTATATACAAAAATAGATTTCAAGTGTCAGGATAGTTCACATTAAGAGATACTATTATTTGTAAGCCTACAAATACTAGATGACAGGTTTTCAAGGGAAGAGAAAACAAATACATGATCTCTAAGGTTTAGAGAGAAATTTCAAAAAATTATATAGAATAGGGACACCTGGATGGCTTGGTCGGTTAAGACTCTGACTTTGGCTCAGGTCATGATCTCACAGTTTGTAAGTTCGAGCCCCATGTCGGGCTCTGTGCTGACAGCTCAGAGCCTGGAGCCTGCTTTGGGTTCTGTGTCTCCCTCTCTCTCTGCTCTTCCCTGGCTTCCACTCTGTGTGTCTCTCCCTTTCTCTCTCAAAAATAAATAAACATTAAAAATTTTTAAAAATTATATACAGTATAGGTTAGATCATTTTAAAAGCTGTTATATTCTATAGACTACAAGTACATAAAAGAATAGTCAGGTTTACAAGGTAATCTCTGAAAAAGCTCACATCACCACATTTGCCTTACAGTCAACATATGAAGTACATGTATTTTCTTCTTTCTTCCTACCACCCAAACTCACTACTTTTACTATTATTTTGAATGCTTAAAAAATAGAGTTGACATGGAAATAAATTTCAGTATATATGCATTGCTGTCAGAGGTCTCAATGTGCATGGAACTAATATATTGCAATTAACCTATGCAGTCAAAATCAAAGATATGAAGCTAAACATAAAGTTTCAACAAATTTCATTTGTCTATCGTAATTGTCATATGCATAATAAAAACACTCAGTAAGATATATAGAAATTTGAGAAAGTGAATAACCATTTGCTGTCTTATTCCCTCTTAAGAAAATTGAAAATAATATTCTTAAAAATGATGTATTTATATGAAGCACAATTATATATAACAATGGAAAAGATTTGAGTGATGAGTTAAAACAAAAGTTTGATATCTGGGAACATAACATTCAAATTCAATATAGAAAGATCAGTTAAAACTACATTGATATTTATCACAAGGTATTTAAATGATAGGTAAGGGGCACCCGGGTGGTTGAGTTGGTTGAGCGTCCGACTTCGGCTCAGGTCATGATCTCATGGCTCCTGAGTTTGAGCCCCACGTTGGGCTCTGTGCTGACAGCTCAGAGCCTGGACCCTGCTTCGGATTCTGTGTCTCCCTCTCTGTCTGCCCCTAACCCACTTGCATTCTGTCTCTGTCTCTCTCAAAACTAAATAAACATTACAAAAATTGATAGGTAAAGTGAAGCAAAGTGGATTGACTTTGAATGACTTGGGCTTCAATGACTGGGAGTATAGGAATATAACCACTTGAGACAAAATATTTATCAAATTATTAACATTTCTTGTGAATTTCAATATCCCTTAATGTTCCTAAATTGAGGATAAAGAAATTTATAAATGAGGAGAAACACTTCCAGAATAATGGAATAGGGACCTTAAAAAGTTCACACTACTATAAAAGCAAAGAGAACACTTGTGAAAATTGTCAAAATCAACTTTATCAGAACTCTGCAATTAACCAAAAGGCTTCAACAAATTTGAGGAGCTATTATTTATGAGGAAGTACTTGAATATTGGTAAGTATAGCAAGCTTGGTGGCATTTTAACTTGCCCCATTCCTATACCCTTTCTTCTGCAACATTATGACCTTCAAAACCAGCAGCATTGTAACCTTGGCGGTTGTGCAAACTAGCTTCTGAACAGCCACTAGAGAGGGCAGAAGGATTTGTAGTAAACCCAAGGCACTAGACACTAAAGATTAGCACTATAGGACCCATCAAGCAACTCCCTAGAAAAAGGACATTCATAGGATTTATCTTTATTTGGCCTGATTCAGTGTTCAAACAGTAATAATTCTATCACCAGGGTTTTGTCTAAAACAATCAATGGTAATTGTTTAACTTCACAGCTGCCTGAGACACTGAAAGAAGTTGGAGCAAACAAGGTAACAGTAAAAAACTTGAGAGAATATGGGAGATCATCTATCTATAGAGATCTTTAAAAAATTCCAACATACTTCTGGGAATCTAGAAGGCTAAAATTATGTGCAAGAGTGTGTATATGCCTAGAAAAGTCTTAAGAAGATTTTAAATGTTGCCTCTGTTTTGCTTTGAGACTGCACAGGGAAGTGAAAGCTAAGGCAGTGTTTGTAAACTTCTGAAAAATTGATATGCCCCAACACACCCATAAAGTTGAACAGTAAAGAATGGGAGATATAGTGATTCAAGGCATTTAAGAATATCTTGTCCACCCTCTGGCTGTCCATTAAGCTAACAAAAACAAGACTTCAGTGACTGCAACACAACACAGAATACAGACCCTAGAGAAATACTTTAGGAAAGTCACTAAATAGCAACAATGTCAACAACAATAAAAAACAGCAACAATAACCTTAGTAGCCTAAGGTGGGGGGGGGGGAATCTGATTCTCACAGTTGCCACATTATATATTTCTTAATGTTTGTTTGTTTGTTGCATGTACAATGTTTGTTTGTTTGTCCCAAGCAGGCTCTGTGCCGTCAGCAAAGAGCCTGGAGTGGGTCTCGAACCCACAAACTGTGAGATCATGACTTGAGTCAAAATCAAGAGTTAGACACTCAGCCAATTGAGCCACCTAGACGCCCCCACATTATGTAATTTAAAATGCCCACTTCTCAAAAATAGTTATGATATACACAAATAAGCAGAACATAATGACTTACACAAAGAAAGGAAGAAAAGCATATCTTTCCAGAGGAAGCACAGATGCTGCACTCACAAAACAGAGACCTTAATCCAGCTGTTATAAATATGTTCAAAGACCTAAAGAAACTATGTCCAAAGAATTAAAACCAAGTATAGGTTGATGCTTCACCCCAAAGAGAATATGAACACAATATATAAAATTGTTGTTTTATACAGCTTCATATATAAAGTCAAAAGTAAAAAAGAACAATGACTGAATAGAAAAAAAATAACTAGGGTGTGTAATAGCAGACTTGAGCTTAGAGAAAAAGAAGCAGTGAACTTGAAGATATATCAATTGGAATTATTCAGTATAAGGAACAGAAAGAAGAATGAAGAAAAATTAACCGGAACTCATAGGCCTATCAAACATACTAATTTCTGCATAATGAAAATCTCTAAAGAAATACAGAGTAGAAAGAAAATTTGAAGAAATAGCAGAAATTGTGTCAAAGTTGATTATAAACATTATTGTACAAATCTAAGAACTAGGTACATATTAACCAAACTGTTGAAATTAGGAGTGTCTGGGTGGCTCAGTCAGGTAAACATTTGACTTCAGCAGAGGCTTTCTGCTGTCAGCACAGGGCTTGCTTTAGATCCTCTGTCACCCCTCTCTATGCATCTCCCCTGTTCTTTCTCTCTTTTTGTCTCTTTCAAAAATAAATAAATGTTAACCTAAAAACTATTGAAATCAATTAAAAGGAGAGAATCTTGAAAGAAAAATTACTTATCACTTACAAAGGAACCCAACAAGATTAAGATCTGACTTCTCATTATAAACAACATGAGTCAGAGGCAGTAGGACAACAAAAACAAAGTGCTGGAATAAAATGATGCTCTACAAAAAATTCTTTATCCAGCAAGGTACTCCTTCAAAAATCAAGAAGAAATGAAGGCAGTCCCAGATAAACAAAAGCGAGTGAATTTAGTTTCCCACATCTGGAGATTGGAAGACCAAGATCAAGGTACTGGCAAAGTTGGTTACTAGTGAGGATCTCTCCTTAATTTTTAGTTAACTGCCTTCTCACTGTGTCCTCACATGGTCTTTTCATACACTTTTGATGTCTTTTGATCTTGATATAAGGACATCAGTTCTATAATGAATGAGAGACCCAACCTTAATACCTCATTTAACATTAATTAACCTCCTTAAGGACCTATCTCCACATACAGACACATTAGAGCTTAGGGCTTCAACATATGGATATTGGAATACAACTCAGTCCATAACAGGGAGTGTCAGATCATTGGAAGGATAATCTTGCTTAGATTGTTTGGAACCTTGGAAGATGTACATTGTCTGTCTGTCTATGTATAAACCAAGACATAGGTAAAGGTTTCATATCAGTAACACATAACTCTCTAAGCATTGACGCAGAGTCAAAAACAGATACAGGAGCCTGTAAATTTTCTGCTATCTTAGCCCTTTACAAGCTCTTATTATTAACATCCTAATGTGTCGAAGCACCAAAGTTGAGAATTGTTGTTCCACAATTCCAGCCTACTATTCATTCTGAATGTCTTTTTTAACACTCATTTATTTTTGAGAGAGAGCAAGAGAGAGAACAAGTGGGGGAAGGGCAGAGAGAGGGAGACAGAGGATCTGAAGCAGACTCCACGCTGTAAGTTCAGAGCCCTACTTGGGGCTTAAACTCACAAACTGTGAGATCATAACCTGAGCTGAAATCAAGAGTCAGCTGCTTAACCAGCTGAGCCACCAAGGCTCCCCATAGCCTACCAGTCATTCTCATCAAGAGACTTGAATCATGGAGATGCGCCTTGGTGGTTCAGTTGGTTAAGCGTCCCACTTCAGCTCAGGTCATGATCTGGCAATTGGTGAGTTTGAGCCCCACATCAGGCTCTGTGCTGACAGCTCTGAGCCTGGAGCCTGCCTTGTACTCTGTGTCTCCCTCTCTCTCTGCCCCTCTACCACTCATGCTCAGTCTGTATCTCTCTCTCAAAATTAATAAACATTAAAAAAAAGTAAAAGAAATAAACTTGAATCATGGAAGTGATGTCAGCACCATGGTGGCATGAAACATCCTTCCTTTTTGTCCTTATTTTTTAAGTTTTTTAATTTATTTTTGAGAGAGATGGAGGAGCAGGACTGGGGGAGGGGCAGAGAGAAGCAAGAAGAGAGGGAGAATCCCAAGCAGGCTCCTGCAGTCAGTGTGCACAACCTGATGTGGGGCTCGAACTCATGAAACTGTGGCATCACAGCATGAGCTGAAGTCACGAGTCAGATGCTCAACTGACTGAGCCACTCAGGCACCCCCTGTTTTTAATAACGAAAATTTGACATCCATTAAAGAACAAAAGTGCCTCTGTGTGAGTTGTGGAACCCCACGCCATATGCCAAAGGACCTGGGAGACACCTATCCACCTGTGCATCAGATAGTAGGCAGGCATACCTTGGTATGGGCTGTAGAAATGGCAGGAGACTATGAACTAGCTTAAGCCCCTCTTGCACATGGTTGAGGAGCACCTGGAAATTCTAGTTTAGGTACACACACAGATGAGAGCCGCATGATAACCATAAAGCAGAACCCTTAGTGTATTCACAAAAGATAACAGAATTAGATCAAACAATCACAGAAATCACCAATTCACAAAGGTACACAGCAAGAGATGAAAAAAGGAAACTGGATCTACAAAACAACCAGAAAGTGATTAATAAGATGGCATAATAAGTCTCTTCATATCATTACTGCATATCATTAATTACTCTAAATGTAAATAGATTGAATTCTCCAACTAAAAGGCACAGAGTAGCTGTTTGAAAAAACAAAACAACAAAACAAACAAACCAAAAAACAAGACCCAACTATATACTGCCTAAAAGAGATTTACTGCAGCTTTAAAGACACACGTAGGCTTGAAATGAAGGGATGGAAAGAGATATTCTGTGCAAGTAAAAACCAAAAGGAAATGAGGGTAGCTAAACTTACATCAGACAAATGGACTTTAAGTTATAAATCATAAGGGACAATGGTCATTATATAGTGATAAAGTAGTCACCTCAAGAAGGTATAACTATATATATATATATATATATATATATATATATATATATATGTATATATATATATATATATATAACACATTCCACAATAGAGCAACTAATTTTTAAGCAAATCTTAACAGATTTGAAGGAAGAAATAGAAAGACAACAATATAATAGTCATAGGGGATTTAAAATTTTTGGTTTTGTTTGTTTGTTTGTTTGTTTGTTTGTTTTGACGGCAGGGGTAGGTGCAGAGAGAGAGAGGGAGAGAGAGAATCTCAAGAAGGCTCTGTGCTGTCAGCATGGAGCTCGACACAGGGCTTGAACTCATGAACTATGAGATCATGACCTGAGTCACGATCAAGAGTCAAATGCTTAACAGACTGAGCTACCCAGTCTCAATAGTAGGGGACTTTACTATTTCATGTTCAGCTATGGAGAAATAATTCAGACATAAAAAGAAATGTTGGAAAAAGAAATGTTGGACTAGAACCATACTTTATACCAAAAGGTCATAATAGACATGTAGAGAACATTTCACCCAGCAGCAGATTACACGTTTTTGGTCAAGTGCACATGAAACATTCTCAGGAACAGATCATATGATAGACTACAAAGCACATCTTGGTAAATTTAAAAACACTGAGTTATACCAAATATCATTTTCTACCACAGTATTAAACAAAACTAGCAGTCAATAACAACGGGAAACATAAAAAAACTAATAACCATGTGGAAATTAAACAACACACTCTGAACATTAATGGATCAAAAAAGAAAGTAAAAGGGAAATGAATATATTTCAAAGGGAATCTAAAAATATCTCAAAACAAGTGAAAATGGAAACACGACCTACCAAAACCTACAGGATGCTATAAAAGCAATTCTAAGAGGGAAGTTTGAAGAGATAAACATATATATTAAGAAAACAAAGTCTCAAACAACCAACTTTACACCTCCGGAACTTGGAAAACAACAAACAAAACCCCAAATTAGCAGAAGAAAGGAAATAACAGAGATCAAAGTGGAAATAAGTGAAATGGAGAACAGAAAAACAATAGAAAACATGAGTGAAACTAAGAGATAGGCTTTTTTGAAAAGATAAACAAAACTGACAAAACTTTATGTAGGCTTAGTAAGAAAAAAGGAGAGAAGACTCAAATCAGAGATGAAAGAGGAGGCATTACAACAATTACCACAGAAATAAAAGAATCAAAAGAGATTTAATGATTATATGCAAAACATAAATCTAGAATGAAGGGATAAATTTCTAGAAACATAAAATGTACCAAAATGGAATTATGAAGAAATAGAAAAATTTGAGTGGACCAATAATGAATAAGGAGGTTAAATCAGTAATCAAAACTTCCCAGCACATAGAGGTCTAGTACCAGATAGTTTCAGTATTGATCCACTAATCATTTAAAGAAGAATTAATGCCAGTCCTTCTCAAACTCTTCCGAAAAATTGAAGAGGAAACACTCTGAAACTCATTTTATGAGGCTGACATTACCTTGATATCAAAGCCAAATAAGGACACCACAAGAAAGAAAACTATAAACCAATATCCCTGATGAATATAAATGCAAACCTTCTTAATAAAATACAAGCAAACCAAATTCAACAACACATTAAAAGGTCTGACATCATATTCAAGTGGGATTTATTCCTGGTATGCAAGGATGGTTCAACCTATAAGAATCAATTATGTGAGATAGCACACATAATTTCACACATAATAGTGTGAAAAATAAAAATTATATGATTATCTCAGTAGATGCAGAAAAAGCATTTGACAAAATATAACACCCTTTCATGATAAAAACTCTCAACAAATTGGGTATAAAAGTTAAATACATAATAAGGCCACACATAATAAACCCACAGCTAACATCATACTCAAGGGAAAGGTGGAAAGCTTTCCCTCTAAGAACAAAAGCAAAACAAGAATGCTCACTCTCACCACTTATTCAACATAGCACTGAAAATCCTGCATAGAACAATTAGGCAAGATAATAAAAACGGGCATCTAAATTAGAAAGGAAGAAGAAAATTATTATCTTAAGCAAAGTCATTATTTTCAGATGACATGGGAAATATATCTTAAAGGCATATATATATATAAATATTATATATAATATATATATATATAATCATAAAGCTCCATTAAAAAGTGTTAGAACTAACCAATGTATCAGAAAAGTTGAAGGATACAAATCAGCATATAGTAATAGGTTTTATTTCTATACACTAGTGACATATTTGAAAAATAAAAGTTTCATTTACAATAGCATCAAAAAAAAATATATACTAATAAGGTAACCAAGAAAATGAAATATCTGTGTAATGAAAACTGCAAAATTTATGAAAGAAATGGAAGTAAGACACAAATAGAAAGATATTCCATGTTCATGGATTAGAAGAATTAATATTGTTAAACTGCCCATACTAACCAAAGTGATATGCAGATTCATTGCAATCACTATAAAAATTCCAATGGTATTTTTCACAGAAATAGAAGAAAAATCCTAAAACATGTAGTGCCACAAGGAACCCAAAGATCCAAAGCAACCTTGAGAAAGAAAAAACAAAGCAAGGGGCATTACACTTTATGATTTCAAACCACATTACAGTGATAGTAATCAAAATGGTATGGTACTGGCATAAAAACAGAAACATAGACCAATGCAATCGAATTGAGCCCAGAAGTAAACTAACATTCATGGTCATCTATGGTCAACTAACATTTAACAAGGGATCCAAGTGAAGAAGAATAGACTCTTTAATAAATGGTGTTGGAAAAACTGGATAAACACATGCAAAAAAATGAAATTAGACCCATATCTTATAGCACTCACAAAAATTAGCTTGAAATCAATTAAAAGACTTAAACATAAGACCTGTAACCATAAAATTCTAGAAGTAAAAGTAGAGACAAAACTCTGACATTGTCCTTAGCAACATTTTTTTTTTTTTGATATGACACCAAAGTCAGAAACAGCAAAAGCAAAAATCAATGCATGGGACTACATCAAACTTAAAAGTGTCTGTGCTGCAAAGGAAATAATCAACAAAATGAAAAGCTACATGTAGAATGGGAGAAAATATTTATGAACTATATATTGGATACAGGTTAATATCCAAAATATTTAAAGAACTCATGCAACTCAATAATAAAAAAAATCCAATTAAAAAAGAACACAGGAACAAATGAGACATTTTTCTGAAGAAGACATCCAAATGGCCCACAGGTGCATGAAAAGATGCTCAACATCCATAATTATTAGGGAAATGCAAATCAAAACTACAAGAATATATATCATCTCACACTTGTGATAATGGATATCATCAAAAAGACAAGAGATAACAAATATTGGTAAGAATGTGGATAAAAGGAAAACCTTTTGCACTGTTTGTGTGAATGCAAACTGGTGCAGCCACTATGGAAAACAGTATGGAGCTTCCTCAAAAAATTAAAAATAGAATCACCATATGTTTTATCAGTCCCACTTGTACCATATCTAAAGGAAATGACAATAGAATACTGAAAAGATACCTGCACCCTCATGTTTAGTGTAACATTATTTACTATAACCAACAAACAGAAACAGCCTATGCCCATTAATGGATTAATGAATAAAGAAGATATGGTATTTATATACAATGAAATAGTATTCAGCCATGAGAAAAAAGGAAGTCCTGCTATTTGCAACAACATAGATGGACTTTGAGCACATTATGCTAAGTGAGATAATTCAGACACAGAAAGACAAGTAGTGTATGATATCATACACTTATGGACTTTTAAAAAGCCAAACTGCTAGATATAAACAGTACAATCCCGTTACCAAGGACTGGGGAGTGGAGGAGACGGGGAGATGTGGAGATATTAGTCAAAGGGTACAAATTTGTAGTTAGAAGAGAAATACATTCTGGAGATCTAATGCACAGCACTGTGATTAGAGTCAACAATACTGTATTTCATACTTCAAAGGTTCTAAAAGACTAGATGTTAAATCTTCTCACCACAAAAAAGAAATGATAAGTGTGTGACATGATGGGGGTCTTAGCTAAAACTATGGTGGTAATCATGTTACAGCACATAAGTCTAACGAATGAACACATTGCACATCCTAAAATTACACAGCATTAAATGTCAATTATATCCCAATTGTTTTAAAAGGTAAGATTATATATGTAAAACACCTAAAACAAAAGAAACTTGGATTATGTCATGAGGGAACTGTAATGATACACTCTTTTTTGAAAATGTGTGTTTGTAAATATTTTTGTTTACATAATTTCCATTATATCAATATTTCTTAAAATGGTTAGAACCCACAGAATGCCAGAGAATATATTTGCAGGGCTTCATGATTAAGAAACACTATATTAAAATTTAATGGTTTTTATTTTGCATCTAAACCCACCACAAAGTCTGGCTAAGAAATTGAGTTACAGCGATCAGTTATAATTTGAGCCTCCTTATGATCCATGGTATTTAATAGTTACAGATATGGACAATCTGTACGCCATAGAAACCATGTCCATATACTCTCTAGTCTGATATATCTCCTGAATGATATTTCTTAGAAATTCATAAGGAAGTTATCAAATCTCCAGCTATAGTAAGAATAGCTCAAGGAGAAAAAGAAGCTTAAAATAAAGGAAACAATGAGGAAAAAGAAGAAAGAAATTGAAGTACAGGATCATAGCAAGAAATATAGAGGAAGCAATGCCTAGAGAAATTCTCTGAACTCTTGGAACACCTTGCATGCTAATAAGCTAAGCAGTTAGTGAGAAGACAATAGGAAAATAAAGGGAAATATTCCAGGCATTCTTGCTTCTCTATTCATCATAGAGATTATTTTACTTATTGGAGGCTAACTGGTTCTCCACAAAATTAGTTTGTAAAAATTTTCACATAATTTATATTTTCATAAAGATCATTTTGAAATTTTAATAATGCAAGTCTGTATGTTTTCAAATAAAATAATCTCTGTGTTGATTATTTGTTTCACTTCTTGGGTAAATCAAACTTTGTTCGTTAACATTCAACATACCAATTATCAATTCAACAAAGAATCACCTACACTTTCCCAATTTATCATCATTGATCCTTTCTTCCACATAGTCATAGACAGTGTCTTCTTTGCCTATCCACTGAGAAAGACTTCTTGAATTTTCTGATGACTTTCCCTGGTGCAGCTTTTTAAAGTGCATCTCCACATACCTTTTGCATTTTCCCTGTTTTATTTCTTTTTCTCATTTACCTCTGACTTACATTGGCATTACTAATTGCCTCAAGGCCTTAGCAATGAAAAAATATTTGTGTGTGTGTGTGTGTGTGTGTGTGTGTGTGTGTGTGTGTAAAATGAACATTTACATATCTTATTTTTCTTTTTATGAACTGATTACAGGAGGCCTGTTTTTTTTCTTTCTGACAGTGGAATATGGTTTGACTATCAGTAAGTCAAATTTATTGGAGTATGTTAATTAGAGGATAGAAACAGTGACTTTGGTCTTTGGAGGAAAGTTAATTTTTCAAATAAAGTACTGTATATTTCATTTCAGAGAAATAGTGCCTTTTGCACTGAATCATATTAAATAAGATTATATCTGAGTTTTATACTTCGTATTGTTTATCAAAGATAAGTTCTCTAAGTATAGGCATAAAAGACTTAGCAAACTATGACAAGTTAAACACAGAATTGTTTCTGTATAAAAACTATATTGTAAATTTTTATAAAAACTGAGAAATTTAATCAATATAATAATATATGTATTGTTGCTATGTTTAGTGGATATCACTCATTGTATTCAGTTTAGTCTAGGTGATATTTTGGGGAGATTTTTGTCCTTCCAGATACTTATTAAAAGAGAAACATGAAAAATGATGCAGAACTAAGACATAAAGGTAGCAACTTCACAAAGAGGAATGAATCATTGCACATTCAACAATGGATCTCATCAAAATTGTTCTTAGCATCACATACTTTACATTCAATGGTCAATCTATGAACAAACTAGTGACTGAGCTATGGGTTCCCCATCTCATTTATCACAGCAGAACTATATCTTTCGCATTTCAAGAAAATTACAGAAAATAAAACTGCAATAAAACCAAAAAGCTGGAAACAGAGATGACACCCATGACAACATTAAAAAAAGGATACTGAAGATGTGCAGCCATCCGCTCAACTTACAATTAATGCAGCACAAGATCGATGTCTGACTTTTCCTGGTGCAATTTCTAACTGAACCTAAAACAGAACCCAATGGGAATGTACCAGAGACATGAAAAAAAGCTCACCAAAATAGGTTTTATTATTAATTATAATTGATGCATATATCATATATATACATATATATATATGTATTTCCCTGTGGCTCAACTTCAATTCAGTGAAAATACGTGAATATACAGCATTTGTTCATCAAAACCATCACTGAGATGAATCTATGATTTAGATCTGAGCTAATACAATGTATTTCTCCCAAAGTGCTTATTCTTGGCTATAACCATTTCTCATCTGGGGCATTTCAACTAGGTAGACTTGTCCTGAACTAGCTATTCACACTAGAAATTTTAGATCACATGTTTGTATATGTATATGAATAGAAGAGAAAAGAGACAGGTAAAAATAGGGTGAAGAAGGAAGTGTATCTTTAAAGATAAGCCTAAATGGGGTGCCTGGGTGGCTCAGTCGGTTAAGCGTCTGACTTCGGCTCAGGTCATTATCTCACGGTTTGTGAGTTCGAGCCCTGCATCAGGCTCTGTGCTGACAGCTCAGAGCCTGAAGCCTGCTTCTGATTCTGTGTCTCCCTCTCTCTCTCTCTGCCCCTCTCCCACACATGCTCTGTCTCTCTCCCATCTCTCATAAATGAATAAACGTTAAAAATTAAAAAAGAATACAAAGAGGGGCGCCTGGGTGGCTCAGTCGGTTAAGTGTCTGACTTCGGCTCAGGTCATGATCTTGTGGTTCATGAGTTCGAGCCCCCCCGTTGGGCTCTGTGCTGACAGCTCGGAGCCTGGAGCCTGCTTCCGATTCTGTGTCTCCCTCTCTCTCTGACCCTCCCCCCATTCATGCTCTGTCTCAAAAATAAATAAACGTTAAATTTTTTTTTAAAAGAATACAAATATAAGCCTAAATCACATAGACTGTTCTAGTAACGTTCTAGAAACTAGGGTAACCTACTGTTTTGCAAAGCCATAGGTCAGTGGTCTTCAAATAGAGATAAATGTGCCCCAATGGGCAGGATTTCTATTCGTATTTTACCTTATACTTCTTCAACTTACATTTTTGTGCAAAATATATTAATATTTTATAAGATGTAACTTTTTAATTAGTAATAATCCATATATTTTCAAGACATACCCAATTATTTTTCAGTTTGGGGATCATTGCCACACTACCAACTGGTCTATATCTGACACCACTCACAGCAGGCAGGTTCCAGAAAGACAGATTTCCTTCCAAGAAAAATATTCATGGTTAACAAGATGTTTTAGAACAATCAATATGGACTCACAACTCAATGGATATGTACTTATTACTGACAAGGATATAGTGAGTCTGATTTGATTTATCATTGTTGATTATTGAAGGCCCAGTTTCCTAATTTATAGTACAGGCTTAATTTCAACCTAAGAGATTCAAATTATGCTATTAATGGTAATGATGAGGAGGGCAAAAACTTTTTTGTCTGCTTATTCTCAGGAAATCTGTATAAAGTATCTTAAAAAAGAAAAATCCTGGAATGAGACATCTGGTTCCTGGGACTATGGATTTGTGTTCATAAAGCATATAACTGAGAAATAAACACCTATAACTCATTTGTAAAATATATATAAAATAAAATTTGTGCAACTGCTATAAAAATTAATATTTATGTAAGATATATTTAGGAGACATATTACTGCAAAAATGTTAACTTAAAAAATAATATAGCTTTTCAGTGGTTCTACTTTTACCTTAAAAATTAAAATACACTTCACTTAAAAAAGAACTTACAGTATGATAATAAGTAGAATAGGAGGGATGTTGGAGTTAAAATCTACCAATAAAATATTAAAAGATATGAATGTTGCAAACATTCTCTCCCAGACTGTGCTTTGAGTATTTACTCTCTTAGTGGCGTCTTTTAATGAACAAAAAATTCTTCATTTTAGTACAACATAATTTATATATTTTTTCTTTTGGAATAAGCACTCTGTGCATTGTTTTGATATTTTTTACATGTCCCAAGTTCTTAAATATTTTTCCTTTATGTTTTACTAGAGAATATTTAATGCTTTATAATACATATTTAGATACACAAATTATTTGGAATTCTTTTCCTGCATGATTAGAGGTAAGGGTCAAGATTCATTACTTTAATGGATGAAAATGCACCTGTTATTGAAAATACCATTCTTTTAAATCTTCAGTGCAGTGCCAATTTAGATAAGATCAAGACAACTCATTTCTGCAATTAAATAGTAAACTTAATAAGACCATGACAATGTTGTATAAGTTCTTTCTTCTGAGTACATCATCGACACTGATCAATGGGCAAAAGTGGTCAGAAGATAAGTGACATTTTAGTACATACTATTTAGTACATTAGTACCAATTTTAAACTTATTTTTTTCAGAATAAAAAATCCATTTCTACTCTGAAACCACATGTTATTATTTCACCTACGTAAGCTGATACTTAGAATAATTCATATAACCCAATACCTGAAAAAAAATTTCATCCTTTAACTGAGTTTATTATCATTTTTGTTTTTTCTTTGTTTCTGGGCATCTATTCAATTGGTTAAGCATTGATGATACTTGTATATTCATAGGGCCTAGCACACAGTAGATACTAAAGAGATATCTTTGGAATGCATAAATAAATGGAAAATCTAATTTTTCAGATCCTGCACTCATAAGTAAAAGAAAGCTAATGTGTCAAAATCAAAATATGGAATAAAAGGAATATTATTTAATTTCTAAGACACATGTGCTAATTTATTTTAGTGCAAGTTTATATGTTTCTGTGTATATAAGTATGTATGTTTGTATATATTCTGCTATACAATCCCTTCATATGTGTTGATTGATAATAACTTACCCAAAACAGTTAACATTTCTACATGTTAGGGATATATTTTAATGTGTATGTATAGTACAATGAATGTCACTTTTCCTGAAAGACAACCCTATACAGCAAAAGTTGAGAATTCTAAATGCTACATAGCATCTTCTGGGATATTTCCTCCTTGCAAAAGTCTTACCATGATAAGGTCTGAAAACATCCCTAATGTGTGGCAAAGCTATCTACCAAAATTTATAATACTAGTTAAAAAAGTATCAGTGAAAAAAAATATAGTAAGGATATAATGCAGCAGAAATCATTCCTTCCTTCATTCATTCATTCCTTCACTGAAGTACAGTGTTAGGATCTGAGAGTGAAACAATGATAAATGATTCTGATGTGTTTGCTGCTCTGATATATCACTCCTGCATGGAAAGGAAACCAATTTAGGTTTCTGAGTGACAGGTGAGAGGAAGGTAAATTTGGAGGTCAGGGATGCTAGGGAGATGCATATTTAGTTGGAGTTTCTACCTTTAGGATAGATTCTTTTCTCTCTGTCTGTCTTTCTCTCTCAAACATAATTGCTTTTCTTTAGCTCAAGTTGAGAGTTGAGCCTATACTTATGGTGAATGCATACAAACACTAATAAAGTACATCTAGAAGTCTTTTTATTCAGCTTGTTGAATATGCATTGCTAAAACTCAGGTACCATATAGAATAAAATATAATATACTTGATATATGGCCCTTCATACTCAAGGTATCCCAAAGCACTTTACAGAGCAATGACTTAGATAATGTAGTGCAGTGATTGTGTTGGCAAACTTGACTGTCATTACTAACTCAGCAATAGATCACACTATAGCCTTGAACATTATAACCTGTTTGAGTGAAAGAAGCAAAGTTAGCTAAAATTTCAAGAATTATACCCTGATAGGTTTTTAAAATGACTTCCTGTATTGTTATTTTTCTCCTAAGTCTGATGTTTTATTTAAACAACACACTGTTCCTTTTTCCAAGATTTTATCCATCAGATGGCACAGGCATCAGTGCAACAATTTTTATTAGATTATATATTCAAGGAAGAATAGCCTGAAAATTAGAAATTAGAATCCAGTTCAGGTTTTATGGACTTAAATGTATTTTTATAACAAAATTTTTCTGTGTTCCACAGATAAAGCTGGGAGAAGTTTGTGTGTGTGTGTGTGTGTGTGTGTGTGTGTGTGTGTGTTTGTTTTCAAGGAGGGAATCAAGTACTGAAAAAATATAAGCCTATTATAATAAATTATTTTATTGATATCTGTGATATACAGTTATAGAATTTCATATATTTTATTTTCAATCCTTATAAGAACCCTATGAAATATGTAGTATTATATCCATCTTGCATGTGAAGAAGCAGTTGCAGAGATATTAGACAGTTCATTCAAGGTCATACTGTTAATAAGTAGGAAAGTAGTCTTTAAACCTAGCTCTGTCTTTCTCCAGAGTGTATGATTCTTCCCCTACATGAAGCAGTCTATGAAGTGTAAAGACAAGGAATGTGTTGATTATGCTTCATTCAAATTGAAATTGTAAAGTAGTTTGACAGTAATGCAAATGTATATAGGCTAAGATTATACCTCAAATATGAAACATAAAGCACTAATGAAGATGATGTTACAGTAGCAAATGAAACTATCTCAAAGTTTCAAAATAATTTCAGACATTTCCAATGTTCAAAAATAGTGTCTGTGACTATTGTAGAAGCAAACCTCTTGAACTGGATGTTAATCAACACAAGGTCAGGGCCAAAGTCTAATTCCTCTCTCACATATATTTATTTGACTTTATATAGCATTTGGTCATGACAATAAGCTTATATCTTCAAATATTCATTGCCTATTAGATATAAAATTCTAAGCTAGGGATTGTGGAATTACAAATATGAGCTAAATATAGATACTATGCCGAAGAAACTTATATTTTAGTATATTTGTATATAAATTTCAAAGTGCAGGAATTAATAAAATGAAAGAACAAAGGAAAAAGTACTGAAAGTACAGAAGATGAAAAACTTCCAACAGAGAGACCAAGGAAGACTAATATTTGGAAGGTTTGTTAGTTGGACAAGAGTCCAAGTACAATTGTGCAATAACATATATTATGCTGTCATCTCTCCCCAATGTTGTGCTCCACTCTGCTTCGTATATTGATTAATTACATCATCATATATTCAGTTAGCCACTTACTCAAGAAATCAACAATTTCCCTTTGGCATTTCTTCTTCATCATACAGTTTATCCAACACAGAATGCTGGCGATCCTAGCTGGTAATGTGCATTTCTTTTCCACCAGTTTTACCCTCTTTACCTCATTCTCATGATAGTTCCCAACTTCCTTTATCTCTCATGTAGATTATCCCCAGTCTCTGTCCACATCTGGATCTGCCACATTTCAATCTTCCCTTCACAAAGTAGTCCAGGTTACATTTCATAATGCAGATGTCACTCTGTCATCCCCATGCTTAAATTCTCATCTTAGTCCTCAGTTTAAAGTTCAAACTTCTTCATTTATTTTACTGGGCCATTTTTGATGGCAGCTGTTTATTTCTCTAGTGTCATTTCCCTACTTCCTCCCCTATCTGCTAACCTCCATTCAGAGAAGTACTTGATATTCTTAGAACACACCTGACTCCTGGTATTAAGACTCCTACAACAAATTGTTCCAGATTCTTGGAATGATCCCACAACACATACGAACGAATGTTTCAGATTTCAGCCGAGCATTCACCTCCCCCAGCCTCACACTAACTGAGCGTTATAGAAATCCACATACTGCTTTATGTACCTTCACCATATTTTCTCTAATGGCACTTTTCACACCCATTGTAATCACCCTCTGTATTCCTCACCCAACTTTAAGCACCTCAAGAACAATGTCTGGTACCTAGTAACTGCAAAAGACCTATTAGTAAAATGAATTAGCAAATGCATTAACTTTTCTACCTCTCCTCAAGATTGTAATTTAATTAGTTAAAATTTAGCTACATGAAAATTAACCTTGCTTTGCAAGAATTTATAATGGATTGAAGAGAAAAGAGAGTTTTCCATTACCCCCTCAAAGTCCATCTTATTCTCTAGAACATAAGCTCACTTGCATAATGTGATAAAACAGTGACCCCCACAAAGATGTCCATGTCCTAATTCCCAGGACCTGTGAATACTTACATGGCAAAATAGTTGCATGGCAAAAGAGGCTTTACCAATGTGATTAAGTTAAGGAGTTTGAGGCAGACAGATTATCCTGGATTATCCAATGGCTCACTGAAATCACAAAGGTTCTTATAGAAGGGACACGGCACTATCAAAAGCAATAATAGGAGATGTGAAATGATGGAGGCAACCAGTTAAGATGATCAGAGAAAGAATCCTTGAGCCAAGGAATGTAGGCTACCTTTAGAACCTGAAACAGTCAGGAAATGGATTCTTCCCTCACAGCCCCCAGAAGAAACCAGCCCCTGCTGATACCTTGACTTCAGCCCATTGATTTTGGACTTATGACTTCGAGAAATTTAAGAGAGTGAATTTGGGTTGTTTTGAGCCATGAAATTTGTGGTACATTCTTACAGTAACCACAGAAAAAATACCTATTTATTATATGATATAATAATTATATGATATAATAATTTATTATATGAGTGAAGGAAAAGACTAAAGGCAAAGATGCCTGAAGGTGTAACTAAAGAAGCAGTGAAACCCAGAGTCAGTGTAAGGAGCCCATAGTCACATATTGCTACTGCAATTTTTGGAAATGTTGGTTAGAAATAATTTTAAGAGGGGTGCCTGGGTGGCTCAGTTGGTTAAACATCTGACTCTTGATTTCTGGTCAGGTCATGATCTCAATGTGTGTGAGATCTAGCCCTGCATCATCAGTCTCTGTGCTGGCAGTGTGGAACCTGCTTGGGATTCTCTCTCTTTCTCTCTCTGCCTCTCTCTCTCTCTCAAAAATAAATTTTAAAAAATAATTCTAAGAAGAAACAGATGGAAACAAAAATATCTGGTGAATTGAAAGTTGTAGAATAGAAGCATTGCTTCCTAAAGTGTAGTATGTACTAGAAACACCTAAAAGACTGGATGCCCACTTTCAGTTTCCAGATTCCATAGCTCTGGGGTGGGACTTGAAACTTTGCACTGGGTTAGAGAAATATCTGTCATTTTTTACTCTCCTTGATTTTATCATCAACTAATTTTAACAGCTTGTCCATTTCATGTTTTCAAACATCTCCTATGTGGCTTTTACATTGTACTCATTTTCAAAATATTTCAAAAATATTTGCATCTTTAACTTCGTTAGCCTTCATTTTATATGTAAAAGATTTATACTCATTTTAAGTTAAAAAATAGTTGAAATTGCTATTACATTTCATGAGGTAATGGTTTTTTAAAAGAGATACTTTCTGAATATACAAATTCTACTAAAGATCCAAGGGCACCAGGGTGGCTCATTTGGTTGAGAGGCCAACTCTTGATTTTGGCTCAGGTCATGATCCTAATGTTGTGGAATTAAGCCCCAAGTTGGTCTCTGTGCTGAGTGTGGAGCCTGCTTAAGATTCTCTCTCTCTCTTCCCCTGCGCCTCTCCCCTGCTCATGCTCTGTCTCTTTCTCTCTCTATCTCTCTCACTCTCAAAAAAAAAAAAAAAAGGGGGGGGGGGCGCCTGGGTGGCTCAGTCGGTGGAGCGTCCGACTTCGACTCAGGTCATGATCTCATGGTTCGTGGGATTGAGCCCCACGTCTGGCTCTGTGCTGATGGCTCCGAGCCTGGAACCTGCTCAGAGCCTGCTTTGGATTCTGTGTCTCCCTCTCTCTCTCTGCCCCTCCCCTGCTCATGCTCTGTCTCTCAAAAATAAATAAATGTAAAAAAAAAAAAAAAAAAAAAAAAGATTGTCTAAAAAAAAGAACTCTACTAAAGATCCAAAAGTATTCAATCTAATTTCTTTAAATATAGATGAACAGAGACATTTGGAGGAATCATGGAAAAACTTTAACTTAAAAAAAAATGTTCAGTGAAAAAACTTAGATACCAAGAGTATACAATCTGTGATTCCATTTCTGTCACATTCAAAAAGCAGATGAAATTAATTGCTGTGGCAGAAGATGGTTTTCTTTGGGGTATGGGCAGGTAGAAACTGGAAAGTAGTAGCTCAAGGGTGACTATGGGCTGAAGGTAATGTTTTATTGGTTGATTTGGTTGCATGTGCATTTTTTAAACTGTATGCTTCTTACTTGTATATGTTAATACACATGTTTAATATTTTAACAAAAATGCTTATTTAAAAAATCTGAACGAATTGTTTCACATGTGTTTGCTACAGCATGTTTTGCTTGCAATTCGGTCTTTTTTATGTATATTTCCTTGAAACAATTTGTCCCTTGGCAAAGTGATTCAGGTCTATTTCAGGTAGATTCTGTAACATAACTATTTCCTGAGATGATTCTTTAGCACAAGTAGTTTCTAAAAAGTGAAAAAATCTATTGATTTCTAAAACTTTCAACAAGAATTTATTGGATTTTTTAACATTTTTATCTATATGAATCTTATAAAATGCATCACACATGTACATGAGAAGACAATTTTATATGTGCTCTTTCATGTGAAGCATTAAATATCACTCTTAATATATACAAGATAAAATAGAAAAAGTGCAAAAAAACACAAAGTGTTTTTGTTTTCAAAATTGTTTTACAGTATGAGGAAATTGAAAACTCATTATTGTGTTTATGTTAGTTTCTAATTCATTCCTTTCCTTCTCTTGCCTATAATCTGTTCCAGGAACATTGTGTCATAGTTAGCTGCATTATAAAGAGGTGAAATAATTGGTTATTCAGTCAGTGATTCTACTGGATTAAAAACAAGACAGGTTGGTAATGATCCAGCCAAAGTGAATAAAAAGAGAACAGGTAAGCACATATGGTACAACATCTGCTTTCAAACTTAGAAAATATCTTCTCTAATCCCTGAAGCTTTCTTGGCTTTTCTTCTTAATTCTCTTTCTTTGCAGAAAGCACTGTGAAAACATATCCTGACTATTTTTTACATTTATTATAATTTTTCCAAATATTAAATCACTACAATTTCCATTTCACAGTTTCTGATCCTATCACAAAAGCTTCTGAATACCGAAGCAAATAGATTTAGAATAGTTAAACATAATACTGAATCTGAATCTCAAAAATCTTTCTCTTCTTTAAGTGTATTCAGTCTGTTTCATTTTTTAATCTTTTATGATAGAAAGTGTTTTGATTTTTTAAAAGCCTGTCAATACATTGCAGGAATTTTATAGAAACAAGAGTATTGTATATTTTACTTGTATTATTCTTTATCTTCACCAAAGATAGCTGATGAACCCAGGCACCATTCTGCACCCAATAGTGATTTGAAAATACATTTTAATCTTTCCTTTCCTCTCCACAATTATTTTAATTTACTATCCTTTTAAGAAGCTGAATGAGAAAAATTAGTTTTAAAATGCATTGTGATTCTTGATAATTCAGGATTTCTTGTAATTTAGAAATTTGGGTTGATCTATAAAAAGTATTTTCCTGTTTATTGGGTAAATAGGTTCTATAAGCAAGAACTTAGAAGGGATCTTCCAATTGTATAAATGTTCATTATCTAATTACTGAAAAGTAATTATTCAACAAAATCTACTTCTTCAAGGCTCTAACATCAATAGATGACTTTTCACAATAATTTTGCTACATTCATGCAAACCTATTCTACCTTTTACTCAGCACTTTCTGTGCCATGAATTTTCCTGACATGCATCTCATTGACCCTTACCACTATCCTGAGAGGCATCATCCCCACTACACAGACTAGAAAGCGAGCCTTAGAGCTGGTGAAATAGTGAGTTCAGAGACATGGAGCTGGTAAAGAGGAGGCTGGCTCTTCATTCCAAACTCAGCCTCTTTGATTCGAAAACCTATGTACACCTGAGTCTATGTTAATATATCTATATCATAATGCTTATGAATGTTAATGTATTTTCTATTTGAATTAAGTAAGGATTGATATAAAAATTCTAAATTCTATATGGAGCGAAGAATATTGCATTCATTTTTAGAATCAGTGTTAACAACCATTCCCTTATGACATGACAGCACCGGGAAGGTATTGCCAATAAGAAAACTCAGAAAAACATGATACAGGCCGATGTTGGGATTGCTTTTGGAAGACTTAAAATATTGTGGTGAAATTTTCTGGCTTCTAATGATTAAGATATATTTGAGAGATGCACTGATTCATTTAAATCATCAATTTTATGGTTAGAAAATCATCTCTTTAGTTAAATATTGTTGATATTTAGAAGTTATTTACATTTTCTTGTCCCTAAAATGGAACAAAAATTGACGTTTAATCAACTTCATTGTTGTTCTTAAATAATATAATTCCATGGTTTCTCCTCTTTTATATTATGGCCTCACATAAGAGATAATAAATTAATAAAATACATCTCTTATATCTTTATTTTTATGTGGATTAGCTTTTCAACTTCTGAATGATTTCTATTTCTTTGCTACTGATAACCAGTCATTTCTTGCCACATAATAGTTTTTGAAAGATAAAAGTATGACTGTTAGCTTCCTTTTACTTGTACATATAATTGTGACCATGGGTTACAATCAACAAGTGATCTAAGAATTACTCAACAAGTATTCCTGTTATTATGAATCAACCATTTTATATTGTCAGCATCCACTTCAATATCACCCTCAGATTATTCTAATCTGGCCTGTTGTCTTTAGATTACAGATCCTTATAAAGATGTACACATCCAGCATTGGGATAACAGAGGAAGGAAGAGTCTATTTGGCGAGAAATACAATGTAAGTGAATTTGGTATTATAGTATCAGGTGATACAATGCTATTGTACTGTATTCCACACTCACAAAAAAAAAAAAAAAAATCAATGTCTCCTCAAGTGCATTTACTAAAGAGACAAACAGGATGAAAAAGAGAAAGGAGACGGATGGAAATAATCAGCTCTCTTCTTCTGGCTTCTTCCTGCTAAGCAGACTCCTTAGGGAGAGAGAATATCATTTTCCTGCCTGTCCAGGACTAAAGCTGCTATAGAACAGAAATGCATGGCTTTCTCAGGAACTGTCACTTTTGTGGTGGGAAAGATTTTGGAGACCTATCCAGCAGCCTGGAATACTACATAATAGAAGTATCATTTTTTGTAGCAGTGGCCCAACAGGATGCGTTTCCTGCATGGCCACAAGCTTTGCCCATGATTGCTGCATCCCTTAGCCAAAAATGATTTGTTAGTGTTGAGTGATGGGGTAATGTCTCTCTTTTGCTTAATGTGACTTTATCTTTCCTCAAGCATTTCTTGAGTGACCTTAAAACAACTACTCCCCCAGGGTGAATGGAATTGATTAGTCATGGAATCAAATAGATATTTTTCACTTATATCACAAATATATATACATAATAATCAGTTATATGGTTATTTGTTTTATGATGGTTCTATTTGTATTAGTAACAAAACTCATTACAGAGAGTTAAAATGACTGCCTGTCTAAAGAAGTATTGCAGAGACTGCATTGTGAATTGGGTTCAGAAACTGCGTTACTTGAGCACAGTAGGGCCCAAAGTACACAAACTGATTTATCCAGTCTCTTCTCATGAAAATTACAAGTCTAGCTATTAAGTATGAAGCTATCTCTCTAAATCTCATAAAAACTTGTAATTTGCTCTCTACTTGACTATGCATTTTAACTAATTATTTAAATAGGAATTTAGTACTAACACAAATGTGCCTGATTGACAATTAAATAGGTCTTTCTTCATGTGGTAGCAACATATTTGTATGCTTCCTCTCACAGACACTTAGCATCTTCTTCAAATTAACAAATGACACAGGTCTACTTTTGTTGCTAGATGGTGAAAGTGGGTAGAGATGGGTTATTCATCAGTCTCTAGCTTTAAAGTTCTAAGCACAGAAATATGTGTGTGTATATATATACATATATATATATATGTATATATGTATATATACACATATATATATATATATATATGTATATATATATATACACACACACACACATTTACACACTCCTGTATATACATGTATGTCTATACGTATAAGTATAGACATATACTTTTTTTTTTTTTTCCTTTCCACATGGTTAATGGCTACTCAGGAAATTCTTTAGTACCAGGTGCACCTATTTAGTGGGTCCCAAGTGGATATAGGTAATTAATAATAGATAGTAAAGTTTTTTGACTCAGCCTGAGATTAAGAAATTTAAATGTAAAATGGATTACTTTACTACTACTGGTTGCTTATCTTTTCCATGAAGATTATAATGAAAGAAAAACATTTAACTAGACTAGAATTATAAACAGTATTACTTTTACCTGTATTAACAATTTATAAATTATATGATGTCTGACCCTTACACCACTACATTTCCTTTCCTCTCTTGCTTTTTGCCTTTTTTTTTCTTTCCATTCAAGTGCACTCTGTTGAATGCATTTAAATCCTTCCTATCTTCTTTGCCCCTTAGTAGCTTCTATCAGAGTTGTCTTAGGGCTTTGAGTCTCTTGCTAGGTACATATCCTAGCCACTGACCACCCTTTCACTATTTAGATATTTATGTATGAGGCCTCTTGAGTTTGTATGTAACTCTCATTGGATATTATTGCCTTCTAATTGGTTGGGCTCCTTCCCTATGAATGGTTTTTGATGCTAGCAGAGAGAATGACACTCCTAAGTAAACTTTTTCCCAGGCATTTAATGCTATACAACTGAATTGTTATTAAAATGTACATGATCTAAGAAATAACTTTTGATCAAAGTTAGTTTGGTTTAAAACCAATGACACAAATATAAAAAACTGTTATAAATTTTCTGCTTTTTACAGTCACTTTCTTTTTTGTTACAAAATTAAATTAAAAAGAAAAAAGCCTTTATAGAAATACTGACTGATATAAGCACACCTTTCCTTTTTTTAAAAGCAATGCAATTTTATGCATTTAAAAATGTATGTATTTATTCGAGTATGAAATGTAAGAGACAAAAAGAAAGAGAAAACTTATGATAATGATATTTATTGATAAAAATTTTTCAGCATATATTCAGTTAATATTGGCTGATAAGTACGACACAGGGTACTTGTTCAAATTTGTGACATCATTATACATTAATTGTCCTATATAATTCTGCAATGTGTCACTTGCCACCAGAAAAACAAAAACGGATTATCACTTCTTTATGTTCATCTTTATATAATCATGCCTGGAGTATGAAATTAAGTTTTTTATTTTAAGTTCTCCTTCCATTCTTTGACTTGAATAATTATCTCATTTATAGAGATAAACCTAGACTGGATTTGTTAGGAAAATGTTAATGTGTATTTTTAAGGAAAATGCACCTATACTATGTATTCATTGTTTTTCTCTCTTTTATGTTCATATAGTCTGACAAGGGCTTCTCTTAGGATAACGGGAGATGTCTAATACCAGCCAGAAAGTGCAGAGATAGCATGCCTTGTGAAATAAAAAAAAAATCAATGTGATATATCTACATTTTCTATTTTTGATAGAGCTGTTTTTTTTCTTTTAATTTTTTTCCCCAATAAATGATACTTTTACAGTCCATTGGTGGGATAGAGAGGTGAAACTGGCTCTTTGAAGACCTCTGTTGTCACCTCTATCATTATTCTGCCCCAATGACAACATGGAGCATACTGTCAACGTCCTCCAGGTAATACCCTTATTACATGTGTCATTAGAGGATGTTTGCCATATCTGCTTTAGCGCCACAGACATTTTAAGTAGGTTATTCCATCACTTTGCCATTTTGATTATGACAACAAAATGACACCATATTGAAATGGATTTTGGAAAGAAAGGCTAACTGTCCAAAGAGGTCCATGCTTATTCTAATTAAAATTGGCTTAGGTGGCACAACCTTCATAATTCAGCGTATGACTATGAAGGATATGCATGTTGAAAACCTTCTTTGCTCATTAGTGCTATTTCTGTCAGACACTACTACCTGCTCTTTTCTTAATGAATGCTAAGCCATCTCTTTAGAAGATTGTGCTGCTTCCCTGAACTGAAGGAACTGTCTTATTTCCTCCCAAGTTCGTCAGGAGTAAAATCGGGGAGTCACCTCTTTGACATTTCCCAACCTCTGTACTTATTTATCTCTTTGAGACCCTGCGCTCCAGAGATATCACTGTCTTAATTAAGAAGAAGGATGTGACCATGGTAAATTGACTGATTTCATTGATTAAGGACTAGCTGTACAAGTAACATTGATTTTAACAGTGGGTCTACATAAATGTAATTGTTCGAACATGGGGCTGCATAATTATGGTGATGTACGAGAATAGTTGGTTTGTCCTTTTCAACCTTCACTAACATTCTTTTGCATGATAATGTACCTTGTGCAATTAGCAGAAATTTTAAATGTTACAAAATGTCTTTTGTGAAGACATGAAGTAATAATTATATTCTAATTTAATTCAACAACATCAGACAGTTTTTCTTTTTCTATCTTTTCATCTTTCTTCTTTTTGCACACATAAGATCATGCATATGATAACATGAATACGGCCTTTTACGTTCCAATACCTACAATCAGTCCATACAAGCATATACAAATAACCCATTTTTATTTCAAAAGAAATATACTATATATGTTTTGAAACTCAGTAAGATTTATTATTAAATACACTGTTTTAAAATTTCCATACCAGGGCTTAAATATAAAGACAGTACCTTTTATCTTCCTACATATTTATGAAAAAAATATGTAAAGGTCACTGGGTTTATAGAAGATACATTATTGAATTCTTTATGTTAAATTGTTCTTTAATAGAACAAACATGTAAATCATAATGATTATGTTGTTTTATTTACCACTACTACTTTTACATGAGGAGACAAAAATAAAGTTTTCCAGGATTTTACCATAGGATCCTATCTAACAGGAACTAGATTTCCAAGTAGATAACATTTATAACATGGGCAGCCATGTACTTTGATATTTAATGAAATGAAGAAAGAAAAATCTTAACCTGTACATAGTGAAATTGAAAAAGAGAGAGAGAATGAGAGAGAGAGAGAGAGAGAGAGAGAAAGAGAAAGTAGTCACAAATTTACCTAGATAAAAAAATCTTGGTTAGTGAGTCAGGGGCATTGGATTTTTGTCATAAACCTGCCACTAATTAGTTCTGTGACCTTTTGTAGCTGTGTACAATACATAATAAAAAGTAGCTTGTAAAATAATGCAAGGGCTTATTCTTTGTATGGGTCTGTCTCTTTTATCCACTGGTAGGCCAACTGAAACAAGAATTTTGTAAACCATTGGGAAAAATAGTAAGTGTCCAGGTTGACTGCGTTTACATATGTGTTTGCTTGTTTATTGATTGGTTGGTTTTTACATGGTTAGTATTTGCAGCTTGAACTAGGATGGACGGTTAATAACTAAACTGATAGCAGTGCTACGATCCCCATATGCCACTAATATCCAAAACCTTGCTATCCAATCACATGATCATCTTTTAAAAAAAATTCCTTTTTAAATTCACTTATTTATCTGGAGACAGAGAGAGAGCACAATTGGGTGAGGAAAAGAGATGGTGAGAAAGAGAATCCCAAGCAGGCTCTGCACTGTCAGCGCAGAGCCCAATGCGGGGCTTGAACTCACGAACCATGAGATCATGACCTGAGGCAAAATCAAGTCGGTGCTTAACTGACTGAGTCACCTAGGCATACCACATGACCATCTTTTTATAACCTGAACACTGTTCCACTACCTTGCATATGTATGTAACAGGGACAATATACCTGAAATGCCACCCAGTGGTGCTTTCTTATCAATGAAACAATTTCTCTTCCTGCTTCTCATCCTTCATTGAAGCTAAGCCTAGAATTTTCCTCTTCTATGTCCAACTTCAGAAAGAAGAATATGTAATCTTACCCAATAGCTACAGGAAGTAGATTGATAGTATCATGGAATATGGAAAGAATATGGGAGATGGAGCTTTTAAATGTAAGCCCTCTACCATGAACATTCTCGCTTCCTTTCACTGGACCAGAATCCCTAAGTAGTGTGTGTGTGTGTGTGTGTGTGTGTGTGTGCGTGTGTGTGTGTGTTTTATGTGTGTAATTTGATAGGAGGTGGTAAAAGCCAAAAGCAAAAGAGGGTTTTGTTGGGATCCTCATTTGGAATGCTGAGGGAGAGGATCTGCAGATGGTTCCATGCTAACTCAGGGTAGCTGCACTGAAGTAAAAGGTAACAGCATATTAAAGAGAACCAGCACTCCCACTTTTCTTTGATTTCCATGAGGGATGTAAAAGAATCCTGTGAGATATGAAAGTGCCATAGGGGGAAATAAAATGTAACAGTTCAAAGCTAGCATACCTAATATGAGTCCACTGTGGCAAGGGACAAAATGGTTTGCCACAAAGACCACTTGTGGTCAGCCCAGATACAGCCTGGAAAAAGAACCTTACTGAGCAGATGTTTCTGTAAAAGCCAAGGAGAAGCTAAAAAAGCAAGGATATGTCACTGTGCGCCGATTCAAAAGAACACGTCTCACATCCATCGGCTGCATCTCAGAAGGTAGCAGTGCAATAGAAACAGATTTCGGTCTAGAGATGACCCACTACTACAGAGAAGGCAGAGGTCTGGAGAAAAGCGCAGGAACAATATGGGGACTTGAGACTTCCTTCCCATTAATGATGAGTCCACATAAACCCAAAGCATCTGGATGCTTTCTTGGAGGCATTTATCTGAAAGAAACTATTAAATGTGAAGGAAAGGGGAACAAAGGAGCTACATTTAAAGAGATCTCTTTGTCCCTAAGCCCCACTAACAACTGACCACAGGAGGGGTCTACTAAATTAAAGCATGGAATTTATACAAATTAAAGAAGTCACCTTTTCTTTAATGTAAACAGAAGCATGTTTGAATTGTGCCCACTAACTTTATTTTGTCTTACTACTAAGCATGGTCATTTCCACTTGGTCATGGTTTTATTTAATTATCTTTATTTTAAATTCAAATCAGTCCAGGGACCTTCCCATTAGGTGGAGGGCTTGAGTGGGGAGAAAAATGCTATTTTCCAAAAGCCTACTATGTATGTTTCAGGTTCTGTGCTGAGCGCTTGAGATGCATGTGGTTATTTAATCTTTTCCATGACTGGATTTACACATTTCAATGTTAATTATGGGGAAATGCATCCCAAGATTTGTTGGGATTATGGAAATATAACCCTACCTGATGTATACTTAATGCACACATGTACACACACATACCCCTATCCTTTTTTCCTAAAGAGACAATTCAATTATACTTACAGGGACAAATGCATGAAACCTATTCAAAAACAGTTCCCTCTCACACTTGAGACATGAAGTCACTTTCACTAAGGCTGGAGTCAGAAAAGGAGATCACTGCAAAAGTTTACTCTTGAAATAAGTATAATGTTATTTGCTTGTCAGGCAGATAAACACGCACACACAGAATAGGAGAAAGAGGGTAAGACCTCAAATATCAGGGGAAGTTTAGAAACCTGCGAATTATTTGGAAAGATTGTAACATCAATACAAAGTGGCAGTGGTGCAGTATACAGCTGGCCAGTCATCAGAGCCAAATTATGAGTGACTAATGCTTTACTAGAAGGACTTAGATTTCATCCCAAAGACAGTAGAAAGCTACTGATGGTTTTAAAGCAGGAATGTGATATAAAACTATATTAATAAATACCCCTGCCATCAATGTAGAGTTTAATACAGAGAGAAGATGCTAGGAAACAAAAACTGCCACTGGAGGACTTCTGCCAAAAATCCTAGAGAGAAACAGTGTCTATGTGAGATAATGCAGTGGCAGGTGAAGGAAAAGGGAGAATATATTTGAGAGAGAAGAGAAATTCTCATCATCAGGTAGGAACTAACTTGCCTTTTCTACCACACTCCATGGGGATAGGGAGAGTAAGTACCTTGAGAGCAACTATAGAAACAGTTTTTAGGTCTGTGGCACTCCCTTGATTATGCTTGAAGTCTCCTCAGACTGTGATTCTATGAAGTTGGGTTTGTTTTTGTTTTTGTTTTTTTAGAAAGGGTGTGAGTGGGGAGGGCCAGAGAGAGAGGGGTTTGGGAGAGAATTCCAGCAGGCTCCACACTGTCAGAGCAGAGCCCAATGTGAGGCTTGATCCCAGGAACCGTGAGATCATGACCTGAGCCAAAATCAAGAGCCAGACACTTAACCGACTGAGCCACTGAGGCATCCCCTCTATGAAGTTTTGATAGCCTTGGCTGTCATCTGAGCAATGGTCATAGCTATTTAATATGGTCAAATACAATTTTTAATTTCTTTATAAGATCAAATGTATGTGAAGCCATAGTCTGGACATTTTGTTTTGCTCTGCTCTGTTTTATTTTCTTATCTGCAGATAGAAAAAAAAAGTTGCAAAACATGTTTCATAACTTTGGGGCATATATAACATATAAAAATTATGTTGAGGTATATGTAGTTTTAAATATTTTATGTTTACTAAATTTATTGTTTAATGGATTATTAAATGGAAATATTTAATTGAATTTAATCTTTTTCTTCATAGTTTATATACTAGTTTAAAATTTATGGTTTAAATTTATACTTCATTCTTTGCGATTGATTTTAGACAGTTCTGTTTCTTAAACACCAATAATAACAGGCAATATTTATTAATAACTTCCTATGTCTCAGGAATGACACTAAGCATTCCATGTGGATTTTCTCATTCAATCCTCACAACTACACAATGATATAAGGGCTATTATAGGAAAACTGACTCATGAAGTTGCCCCTAGGTCAAAGTATTCATAAGTTATAGTAAGCACAATAAAGATGAAAGCAATTAGGGGCGCCTGGGTGGCGCAGTCAGTTAAGCGTCCGACTTCAGCCAGGTCATGATCTCGCGGTCCGTGAGTTCGAGCCCCGCGTCAGGCTCTGGGCTGATGGCTCGGAGCCTGGAGCCTGTTTCCGATTCTGTGTCTCCCTCTCTCTCTGACCCTCCCCCGTTCATGCTCTGTCTCTCTCTGTCCCAAAAAAAAAAAAAAAAAAAAAAAAAAAAACGTTGAAAAGAAAGATGAAAGCAATTAGACTCAAAGTACTCTGGTAGAGGTAGATTAATTTGCCTGGCAGTTCCTGGGATATAGTAGTTGCTCAATAAATATATGTTGAAATAATAAGCAAACAGATTTTGTCCATCTGTAAGTGAATGTCAAACTTACTTTCCTAGACTTGGAATGACCTTACCTGAGAACAATAGGTACACATGGGAACATCATCAGGGAATCAACATGAGTAGATTTGTTTTATAGGAGGCAAATTCTGGTTCCTAAAAGGTAAATGAAAATAAGACAAGGGTAAGACTCGGGAAACAAATCTAGTGAAAATGCTGTTTCAGTAATCCTCTGAGAGCTCCAGAAACAAACATGGTCAGAAAGGATGGAGAAAAGATGAATTTTGTACATATAAGGGAAGGAGAATTAATAGAAGTTTGTGAGTAATACGCTGTTGTGGATTAGGAAGATAAAGAAGTCCATTTTTTTTACAGAGTATTATGCAAAGGTATCTAAAATTCACAATTGCTTTCCTTTAGTGATATTTATGGGGTCATGCCTCATAATTTTCATGACTCATAGAATTTGTTGCAACAGTTTTGAAATGTACATATAAGGAGAAGAAATGTCATATTGAAGAACTACAAAGTGAGAAAAAGAAGCTATTGGAAAAGAAGGCTTAGAACTTAAGTGTGTAACATTTGAATGCTAAGATATCCTAATATTTCTCTTTTATGACCTACTTGAGCTCAGCCAATATCTGTGTTCTTTCCAAGTCAAGTGAACAAGTATTGTGTAAGAATCTATTATGTTTATTCAGCCATTAAAAAAAATGTGCATACTTAATAGGTGACAGGTGCCATACCAAACACTACCTATTTAGTACTTAACTTTCTAATGGGAGGTAGACTATATATGTCCAATCACTAATCAATTTATGTGGGCAGAAAAAAATGCAAACTCAAATTCTCTGTAAATTCAAAGAGTAAAATTAAACAACATGGGTTATTGTTAAAAAAGATAGGCCTCAGGAGGAAAACTAAGTTCGGGTTGAAATTATGTAGTTATTGTGGCCATTCTACACCAGGTCTTTTCCTAGTCACTGCAAGGGATTACAAAGACAAAGAAAACTATCTGCTTTTATGATGCTTACAACCTCTCTGAAGAATGTTTAAATCTTATTACCAAAAAAACAGAAGAGAGTATCTCAAAACAGGAAATGGTATTTGCGAAAGAATCCTCAGGAAAACAACACATTGGGAGTGGAGAACCATACTGGAAAATGGTGGAAGATGATTATGGGTAAATAAAATGGGGCCATTTTATTGTGAGCTCATGGGGAGCATATCAGGTTCTTGGGAAAATTTATCTTTGTATAGCCCAAGTAAAATGGGATTGCTTATTCTTTTCTTGAAACCAATCTTTGAAACAAAGTCAAAGAAACATCAGACCAACTTGAAAAGTGTGGTGTAAGCTTTATTTTAGTGTTCCTTGAAGAAACAGAAGCTTTACAGAGTGTTAGATAAGAAATCTAGTACTTTTTAGACATGTCTTCCTTTTTTCTATGCCCCCATCTCTTCATAGACCCCCCACCCCATGGCATGCCAGTCTGAACATTGCTAATTCTCTCCATCATAGAGGTGTTATAGGGCCTGATAAAAGCCTATACACTCTGCACAGAGGCCTTCTTAAATCCTTTCTTGGACTTCTTTCTTCCACCCCCAGAATGAGCAGTCTTAGATTTCAGGACAATAAAAATATTCATCCTGGTACATCATTCCCAGAGAAAAATAATTGCTATTCCAACACATCTATTTCCCAATTCATTTAGACTAGGTGGAGAGAAAAAAAGTTAATTAAAACAGGAAATTGCATGCCTTCATAGATATATTCTTGTGATCTGTCGTTGTAGTTGTTTTGTATGATGTTTTACCAGCAAACAACATTTTTTCCCCATTTTTTTCCCTCCTGAGTTGAGTATTCATAGTTTTTTCTGCCCTTGAGAATTTTATTGTCTGTATTAACCGGGTAGGGCCTTCTAAGGTTTGTTCTAGAATGCACTGTACTTGTTCTGGGAGTTAATGTCACCTCAGTTGCTTTTCACAAGTGCACAGTTAACCACATGATGCCTCTTCACAATGCAATGGCAATGAATACTGAATGCGAGGAAGGAAGGCAACATCTTGGGTGATGCAGCCCTGTTACTTCGTTAATGTTTATTCCACACCCCCACCCACTGCAGAAACAACAGCAGCTTAGCACCTTGCCATCTGGGAGACACTGTTTTTGTCCAGCCTTGCTGATGGCACTAGAACCAAGCTTGTCCCACATCAAATCAATTGGGGAAGGTTTGGCTATATCAATTCCAGTCAGAAAAGTCCTGAAAAATAACAGGCTGTACATTTTCAGCTGTTTTTCTGAAGGAACAATACAGGTACAGTTACATTTGTTCACAGTAAATCACACAGCAAAGAATCTTCCTACAGATATTCCTTAAAGAATTATAATTAATAAAAGTGGAAGGACGAAGTGAAATAAAGTCACTTTTCGAATAATGCAACAATTATTGCTGCAGGCAAGATCCAATTATAAACACTAATATTAGTGGGTGAAAGTTTAAAAAGAGACAGGATTTTTTATTTTTTATTTTTATTTTATTTTCTTACCGTTAACTTATTTTTGAGAAAGAGAGAGAGAGCGTGAGTGGGAGAGGGGCAGAGAGATAAGGAGACACAGAATCCGAAGCAGACTCAAGGCTCTGAGATGTCAGCACAGAGCCTGACTTGGGCCTCAGACTCAACGAACCTGCAATATCATGACCTGAGCTGAAGCTGGATGCTTAACTCACTGAACCACCCAGGTGCCCCTTAGACAGGATATTTTAAAAGTTTCAAAGTTTTCCCCCAAAATATTTATTAATTACCCTGGTGATTTTAACATAAGTCCACATTTTTTTTTCCCCAAGAGGTGAAGCTTAATTTCTCTTTCTTGAAGGTGAGCTAGACTTGGAGTCACTCACTGCATAGAGTATGGAGAGGAAAAAAGAGTAACTTTACGCTGGAGAAAGCTGGTAGACGCCATCTTAAACAAGAGGTTACTATTAGCATCCCCAATAATGAGACATAATTCTATTATGTACCCCAAATTTGTTGTGACAGGAAGGAAACAACATGTCTGTGGTATTTTTCCTCAAAATCTACAACCTCATTCTAATCATGAAAAAGTATCAAACAAGCTATCGAGGGGCATTCTACAAAATACCTAAGAACGTTTCAAAAGTATAAAGGATATGAAAAATAACTTATGACATGAATCTCTGTCACAGACGGAGAAAGACTAAAAACACATGTCAATTAAATACAATATGGTAAATTGGATTAGATCATCAACATTAGTGTAAATTTTGGCCCATCTGAACAATGTCTGCATATATTTATAGTTTTGTACCATTGCTAATTTCTTAGTTTTGATGTTATTACCATTATCATGATAATGCAGGACATTAGCATTAGATGAAAGTGGATGTTGGATATATGTGGAAACTTTCTGTACTATTCTTAAAACATTTCTGAGAGTCTAAAAGTTTTTCAAAATAAAAAGCAAAATTTAAATGAAAATATATATCCCCCAATATTTTAAAACTCCAAATTCCTTTTATTTCTAAAATGTCATATTCACATGAGCTGTAAAGATCTCTCTTTTTTCTCTTCATGCACTTTTCATAAAAAACAAAAACAAAACAAAAACAAACAAACGAACAAAAAAACCAAAAACCATATAAAACAAAAATACAGACTTAATAGTTGACTTTATCAGTCATGGAGAGTTCCCTGGAGTTATTCAAACCTTGAGTCTTGAACTGAGTCCTGGTTACTTTGTCTCCAAATACTGATAAGCAAGGTCTTTCAATGTTGGGAGTGCGGAGTAGAATTGGAGGGCGGGGTGGGGGGGAGATTAGACTTAACCACTCTTGTTCGCTTTCTAACTTTAGGATCTTCTGTGAAGGGATTGAAAAGCCTTATAATGATAGAGTCATAATACCTGGGCTCTAATTCTTGCTCTTTTTCTTGTGAACTCTGCAATCACAGAATACTCAACCTCTGTAGACTCAATCTCTTAAACTACAAAATTGTAATAATTGCCTCCTAGAGCAGTTGCTATCATCACACATTTGAATATCTCAGGTCTTCCACTTTTCATCTCCACCAGCATTCACCCTATCATTTCTTCTCTGATCCACTATTATCCCCTCTAAACTGACTGACCTGTACCCACACTGGCCATTATCCAATATGTTCTTCATCCTGAGACATAAGCAATCTGTCCAAAACGCAAATCCAGTCATCCCAGCCATCTAATTCAAACCTTCAAAGGCCTCCCATGGCTTGCAAGATGAAGACATTTCTTTATCTTTTGTTTGTTTGTTTTATTAAGAGTTTTTCTTTCATTTTAAGTACAGATCCTACAAGATTAATCTTCTTTGCACTTCTCTAGGCCCAGAATGTCATGCTTCTCCATACCATCTGAACTCTACCACAGCATTTTTCTTTCAGCCTCCCCTACTCACCACGCACCCTCTCCCCTTCTCAGCACTGCTCCCTCTGCCTACAATGCCCTTCTCTTCTCCTTGTTACCTCCAGTTTTGACTTCTCCTCAATACCTCAGCCCTGGTCACCTCCTCATGAAAGACTTCTCCAGCTTCTCTTTTATCTCAGTATAAATATTTTGCTGCTGCTATGTGCGTCTGTTCTTCAACATGCAAGTGAGGAGAAATTGTACATGTATTTGTATTATTATTTAATTAATGCCTGTAACTTATTCCAGAGGAAGTATACATCTAAGCTTTCTGAGAATAAGATCATTTCTATTTTGGCTTAATCAGTGTTTAATAAAGTGCTTGGCACATGTAAGTGTTTGAAAAATATTTGTTGAGTGAATTATTAGTTAAAAATCTTTGCCATGGGGTGTCTGGGTGGCTCAGTCAGTTAAGCATCAGACTTCTGCTCTGGTCATGATCTCGTGGTTCGTGGTTTGAGCCCTGTGTTGGGTTCTGTGCTGACAGCTCGGAGCCTGGAACCTGCTTCAGATTCTGTGTCTCCCTCTCTCTCTACCCCTCTCCTGCTCATGTTCTGTCTCTCTCAAAAATAAAATAAACAGTAAAAAAAATCTTAACTGTCATCAACTGATTAATATATAACCTTGCTTTATATGTGTTTCTGTTTAAAGAAACTTTAACATATATTTTTTATTCATTAACATTGAACTCATGGCCAACAACACTATAATTCATACCTGAATGAAGCTTATCTAATACACACATTGTCTCTGTGAGGCCCAGCACAACCTTCTTGCATTCAGGAACATTAGACAACGCTTCATCTATATGCCTTGGTGACATCTTAAACAGCTAAATTACAAAACAAAAACAAAAAACAAACCCAAAACACAAAAACGTGAAAAATATGACACTAAATAAACTGCAAAAGGGATACCTGTTTACAGTATGGGAGCTGAACTGAGCTGAAACAAGAAAGCATAGTGTTGCTTTGTTCAACCCCAGCTGAGAACGTGCATGTCAGGCAACTGACTTTTCTTACCGCTCTGCTCATGTCCGTGAATGACTGCACTACTAGCATTGATTTGGGCTTTACAAATACATTTTAGCAGGTAGGTGAATTCACAAATATGGAATCAGAGGAAAATGAGGATAAGCTGCATATGTTGTTTCCAGTTGATCTAGAGGTGATTTCCCTTATGTTTCATTCTGAAAAACTGAAATTGCCCAATAGGCTGAAAAAGTTTAAAAAGTGTCTGCTTGATCAGAAATAATCCACCTTATTCATCTGCAAAGTAATCTATTTTCTGAAGTATGTGACTATCTCTATCAAACATACAATCAAATAAAAATACTGTCCTTAGCAAAATGCGTTAATAAAGGCATTATATTACCATATAATTATAGAGTGCACAATAATTTCTGAAGTACGTCTCAAACATTTCTTTAAAAAGCTTTATTATCTTCAGATTATTCCAAATAAATAATTGTTAAAAGTTTGACATATTTCCACATATCTTGCCGCTGCTAATGTTGAGATCTGTGTCAGACACATTAGTGCATTAAGAATGGCTACAGCAAAGCCATGTCCTTGGGCAAGTCTGGAGTCAGGAAGGAGCTGATGCAAAAATACTGCCTTCTTCCCAAACTGAAGCCACAAATAGTTTATATGCAATGTCCATTTTATTATATATGTTATATATGATATGTGTAATATATATAGTGTGCAATTTAAATGCTAATTCACTTAGTTCAATGAAAAGTTTTTTTTCTGATTTTATTTTATTATTTTATTTTAATATAATTTATTGTCAAGTTAGCTAACATACAGTGAATACAATGTGCTCTTGGTTTTGGGGATAGATTCGCATGACTAATTGCTTACATACAGCACCCAGTGCTCATCCCAAGTGCCCTCCTCAAGGCCCATCACCCATTTTCCCCACTCTCTTCTTCCCCTTCCATCCACCCTCAGTTTGTTCTCTGTTTTTAAGAGTCTCTTATGGTTTGCCTCCCTTCCTCTCTGTTTTAAACTATTTTTTCCCCTTCCCTTCCCCCGTGGTCTTCTGTTAAGTTTCTCAAATTCCACATATGAGTGAAAACATGATATCTGTCTTTCAAAGACTGACTTATTTCACTTAGCATAATACCTTCCAGTTCCATCCATGTTGCTGCAAATGGCATGATTTCATTCTTTCTCATTGCCAAGTAGTATTACATTGTATATATAAACCATATCTTCATTATCTATTCATCAGTTGATGGACATATGGGCTCTTTCCATAATTTGGCTATTGTTGAAACTGCTGCTATAAACGTTGGGGTACATGTGCCCCTATGAATCAGCACTCCTATATCCTTTGGATAAATCCCTCGTAGTGCTGTTGCTAGGTTTTAGGGTAGTTCTGCTTTTAATTTTTTGAGGAACCTCCACACTGTTTTCCAGAGCAGCAGCACCAGTTTGCATTCCCACCAACAGTGCAGGAGGGTTCCCATTTCTCCACATCTTCACCAACATCTGTTGTTTCCTGACTTGTTAATTTTAGCCACTCTGATCAATGTGAGATGCTTTTTCTCTACAACTTTTTATGACTCATAGTAGCATAGTCATTTTTAAGACGAGACAACTACAAAATTTCTTTATCCAATTTAAAATGTGCCTGTTTCACGTATTTTTTTAATGTCCATTTTAGGGGCCCCTGTGTGGATCAGTTAAGCGTCTGACTCTTGATCTTGGTTGGCTGAGGTCATGATCTCACTGCAGAATGGAGCCCTGTGTCAGGCTCCATGTTGACAGTGCAGGGCCTGCTTGGGATTCTCTCTCTCCCTCTCTCTCTGCCCTTCCCCTAGTCATTCATGCTGTCTCTGAAAATAAATAAATAAACTTTTTACAAATTTTCCATTTTAACAGATATTTCTGCAGCAAGAGTGGAGATAAAGAACAAAGACAATTATATCGGGTTAACACACATTTTTCCCAAAATGATAAAAGAGGTAAAATTTTTATTTCAGAAAACAATAATAACATTGCTCATTAAGATGTATTTGAGTGAGGACATGTGTATGTAACACTTTTAAGAAGAAATAAAGGCATCGTAACAGGTTAAGACCACAAATTTGGTATTACAGGGCAATGACATCAAATCATAAATATGTGGCAAAAATATAATTGAAGTACTAGACGTTTTACATTGTGCTTATGTTCATATTTCACTGATAATACCACTGAAGACCTTATACACTTGGCCAGCGTCATAAGTTTGCACAGAGAGGAGTGGGAACACTTAAGCATCTAAGCCAAGGTGAAATAATGTGAACTTTTCCACTTTTAGTCTTTATTCTATTTGCACTACCTTTTCTGACCTATACAATTTCTCTGGATCTTAGTGACTGTGCAAAGGAATTGATTTTACCAGGACTCCTAATACCAGCATACCTCTATTCACTGGAGTCAGTGTTTTATTTCACCTTTTTGGGTGAGAATGGGAGATTAGAAAAGAAATAGACTGGAGAGAACAGATGGAATTGTTTTGCATTTGTTTGTTCTTCCTGAAAGTCCTTAGAATGATCTATGTCTCCTTACATTTGCCAAATTCTCTATCCCCTCTCTTTCTCTCTCTGTCTGTCACACACACACACACACACACACACACACACACACAGACGCTTCATTGCAGATACCTTGCTATTTAAAATGATGACAAAAATGGGGCGCCTGGGTGGCTCTGTTTGTTTAACATCCGACTTCTGCTCAGGTCATGATCTCACAGTTCCTGAGCTCAAGCCCTGTGTCAGGCTCTGTGCTGACAGCTCAGAGCCTGGAGCCTCCTTCAGATTTTGTTCCTCCCTCTCTCTCTTCCCTCCACCTCTCTCTCTCTCTCTCTCTCTCTCTCTCTCAAAAATAAATAAAAATATTTTTAAAAAATTTTAAATGAGGACAAAAAGGTGAGAAATTTCTTGACACTACGGTCTGTTAGAATTCTTTTGTCTTGTAGACTTAAAGCTATTTGTGGCAAGCTCTAAGTGTAGTGTATAGCTGGCTATATATGCTAAGTTAATGTTAATGAGGGGAATAACAATTGGAAGACAGCTAGTGGAATCTGTAACTACATATCTCCGCTGGCAGAGCAGATCTAGCAAGGTGACTTTTCACACACTTGAATCGACCTGCCTCATCTGTTGTTAAAGAATAGCTATCTATCTGCTAATGTCTAAATGAGAAGCTGAGTCTGCAAGTCAAAGCACTACATCTATATTGACTTTTTGATGTTTGTGAGTAGCTGTGTTTATTTGCCTACATTGTATTAGTACCACATGCAGATACACCAGAAAGGTTTCAGTTTTGCTCATGTAGATCTTGGCTAAAACATAGATATATAGACAGCCCATAAACATGCTTAAAGTGATGAAAATAATGGCGTAAGAGTCACAGATCTGGAAAATCAGGGAAGTCAAAACTCAACGAAGTATATAAGTCAAAGGCATGAAAAAAATGACTGCTATAACAGAAAATGTTTTTTAGAAAGCTGTAAAATACAGATGTTGTTAAATGATGAGATAACTAAAGTGAATTTCAGAAACTTGCATGTAGATATTAATGCAAAAAGTAAACATATAATAGTTAGATGTCTTTGTGTCTAGTTAAATGCTTATTGATTAAAGATATTTCAGATCACTGGCTGCAAATCAAATGTGATGAACATAATCAGTAATGGCTATGAGGATTGAGAAGATAGGATCTCATCTGCTTACATGGGCAGAAACTTGGTCATAAATTGAATTAGTTTCTTCTATTGTGGAAACATTTGATTTTTGTTAGAGTTAATTTGATCCTAATACTTGCACTTAAAATCCAACCAAGTTATTTGCATTAAGTAGTTGAGAATCATACAATAACTGTAAAGACAGCTAAAAAACAAAAACATTGCACAGGCAGGCAGAAGACGACAAGGACAGAGGTTAGGAGAGATTAGGTGTATGGTGTCTATAGAAGTGATACAGAGAAATCTTTAGCTTCTCAACTTGCGAAATTAAGAAATGAAATGGAAGTCAAACTCTTGAATAATGTATTGCTTTTCACAAAGATACTAGAGGAATGACTTCTTTTCTCTAAATTACCCTATTTAATCTAAAAATTACCTCATCTTCCTCTAATATCCCTCTCACCATTCCACTCAAGAAGTCACTGGATGTTTAGAATCAAAATAAGAGCTATTGTCTTGATCTTGGATGATATCTTCAGAGTAGCAATTTGAAGTATAAAGTATGCTGGTGTCTCTGTCCTATTATCAACTTATTATTTTTGTGTACATTAAAAAAAACCCTTTCCAGTATTAACAATTGACTCACCATAGTATGAGAGTTACTGAAGATTATTGTAATATTCTCTGTAGTAAATAACATTATACTGGGTGCACCTATATATTAACATGCTTACAGTATAGGTTTTATAATAATATGCTTTTATATTTGACTTCTCCACTAGTTCATGAGTTTCCTGAGGATCTTATCACTTCTTCCCAATCTAGCTCATCATGTCAAACACAATAATACTCAATAAATATTTGTTGAAGGAATGAAAGTGATTAATGAAATTCACATTTAAATTTACCATAGATTCATAAACAAACAAACAAACAAACAAAAACACTGTCAGTCTCAGTTGGTTGAGTGTCTGACTCTTGATTTTGGATCCCCATCTCAGGCTCCCCACTGAGCGTGGAGTGTGCTTAAGATTCTCTCCCTCTGCCCCTTCCCTGCTCATGTGTGCTCTCTCTCTCTAAAACAAAAACAAAAACACTGCCCATTGGTCTGTGCTTTTCATTCAATTTAAGAACAAGAAATCAAAGACAAGTCTTATAATGCCTTTTGTCAGCTATTTCATTTATATCAGCTTTTTAAAAATGCTTATTTTTTTCTTAAGCACAATACTCTACATTTTTATGCAATTTGGAAATTTGTTATTCAACTATGAAGACTTTTGAGTGTATTGTTATTGAAAAAGCTATGAAATATTTACTGCATATATAAATAAGAAAGTTGAATCCTCTTATTCTTACACTGATTACATGCAAAATCGCCAAACTAACAACAACAACAAAAACCTTAAAAATAGAAATTTAGATGTAAGGTTCCATGTAATGATTATAGAATATTTATTAGAAATGAGAAAGTAATATTAGATAATATCACAGTTGCCCATATTTTTATTTTACTGCTACATAATGCCATGATTTGTGATGCTTGTCTCTCATTACATATAGCAGTGAGATTTTATTATAATAATACTTTAAGAAAAGGTTTCAAAACCTTTTTAAAAATGAATGATCTGTTAGATTTTTTCAAAAAGATTCTGATTCTTTGCTTGTAACTCACTAGGCTGATCTTGAATGCCTTACATATGCAGACCTAAAAATACGCAAAATTGTTAAACTCTAGCAAATAAAACTTCCAATTTTTAATGGGCTCTAAAGCAGTCTTATATTTATGTAGATTAGGAAAAGCTTGAAAAATATAATTTTGAAGTATTCTCATTCAGAAGCTAATACCTATCTGAATTTTTGAAAAAAACCCACAGTATTTTACTTAATACAATAATGACCTTTTTCTAGTAATTTGCAATATGTATTATTCCTTTAGGGGAATATCATCATGCATCCTGGTAAGATGAGCTTTCCTATGTAAATGCTACCCTTTTAAGGTCAAAAGCTATACTTGGTTAATGACGGCAAATGAAAAATGGTCAAGTGTTCAATATAAACAACAATGAAAATCCAGAGCTCTGTGATAATCCTCTAATATTTTAAAGCAGTTATAGCTATTTTAATAAACATATATATGTATATCTATTTATAAAAATATATAGATATGTATACACAAATACACTAGTTTCTTCAGCATAGCATACAATTATGCTATTATTTTTTCTTTTTTTCTTTTTTTGAGAGAAAGAGAGAGACAGAGTGTGAGTGGGGGGGGTGGTACAGAGAGAGAGGGAGACACAGAATCTGAAGCAGGCTCCAGGCTTCGAGCTGTCAACATAGAGCCTGACACGGGGCTTGAACTCACAAGCTGTGAGATCATGAATGACCTGAGCCGAAGTTGGATGCTTAACTGACTTAGCCACCCAGGCACTCCTATGGTATTATTTTAAATATCAATATGAACCTTAATCTATACTGACAAAGTTAGTACCCTTCTAAATATTATTAGTATTATACATTCAATATTTTCCTTCAAGTATTAGGTATGTATTTGTTTTACTATCACAGTCTAAGGTTCACATTGGACCACACATCTATACAACATAAATATTCTCTGTAAAATCACCCTTCTAGGTCCACAATTAGAAAGTGATCCTTGAGTCTATGGCCATACCACCCTGAACGCGCCCGAAATCGTCTGAACTCAGAAGCTAAGCAGGGTCGGGCCTGGTTAGTACTTGGATGGGAGAAAGTGATCCTTGAAAGAAAAAGAGATTGATTCTTTTTTTTTTTTTTTCAACAAGGAAAGGGTTTATTTCAGAGGCAGCCAGATGAGGAGACAAGGAAGTAAGAGGGCAAGGCTCAAATCCACCTCCCAGAAAGGAGAGAGAACAAGTTTTTAATGATCAGATGGGCTGGGGTTACATACATATTGATGAAAAGGTGGGGTCTATTATGAGCAAAGATGGAGCATGGGTACTAAGCAAACATATACATGATATTCATCCATGTTCATTTTGTGGTAAAGACTTAGCACCAGAATGAAGCAAAACCCTGCACCTAATGTAAGGTGTTATCTTAGGGTAAGGGGAAGCAGCTATAGGTATGCTCCAGGAGCTGGCATAAACTGGATGGGGTCTGGGGTTCATTTTCTTTTTCTTTCTTTCTTCTTCTTTTTTTTTTTTTTTTTTTCATTTTCTTGAGTAAGGAATGCAGGGCCTTCTTTTTTCATGGGCTGGGACCATATCAGTTGACCTTGAGTTCAGGCTTCTGCAGAGACAGCTAGTGGATTTATTAGTGGGGTCTGAAAAGGCTCAATAGCTGATTGGAAACAGTTCTCTAAAAAACATGATTAAAATTTTCTCCTAGTTTTAACCTCATTAACCCATGGGGCATGGTTTCAGTTTTGCGGTTATTGAAACATAGTTTTACATTGTACTTTCTAACCTACTAATGCCATCAAATAAATAGGTGCCACTATTTGAGGAGCACATTTATAAAATTGAAAAGATGGATACCAATGTAATGTTGAATGAAATCGGTCACAAAATGCTTTCTAGATCTGCAATGTTCAATAAGGTAACCACTAGCCACATGTGACTATATACATTTAAATTAAAATAAATTAAATTAAAAATGCAATTCTTCTGTCATACTAGCCACATTTCTACTACTTAGTAGTCAACTGTAGCTTGTGGCTGTTATATTGGACAACACCAATATAGAATATTTCCATCAGCTAAATTAACATATAGGGGCACCTGGGTGGCTTAGTCAGTTGGGTGTCCGACTTAAGCTCAGGTCATGATCTCACAGTTTGTGGGTTCGAGCCCCATGTCGGGCTCTGTGCTGTCACTGCAGAACCTGGAGCCTGCTTCGGATTCTGTGTCTCATTCTCTCTCTGCCCCTCCTCCAATTATGCTCTGTCTCTCTCTGTCTTTCCAGAATAAAGAAATGTAAAAAAAAATTTTTTTTAATTAAAGTATATATATCAGATATCTTCATGTGTATGTATGTGTATCCATAAATTAAAGGGTTCCATCTATTATATAAGATTTTTACTTTTAATTTTTATGAAATTCAGCTATTAACTGGATATGAAATTTTAAAATATTTGAAATTACCATACTCCTTATAGAAATCTGTATTTGGTCACAGTGTTTACTTTTTAAAATACCTGCTTCATAATGTCTGTTACAAATCCTTTATCATATGGTCCAGCAATTCACTTCTGGATATATAACCCAAAGAATCGAAAACAGAGATTTTAAATATGTATTTGTAAACCCATGTTTATCGTGTAATTTTTCACAAGAGCCCAAAGATGGAAGCAACCTAAGTGTCCATCCATGGATCAATGGTTAAACCAAATGTGGTATATGCATATAATGGAATATTATTCAGCCATAAAAAAGAATGGAATCTTGCCATTTGTAATGACATGATGAATGTAGAAAGTATAGTGCTAAGTAAAATAAATCAAGGGATGCCTGTCTGGCTCAGTCAGTAGAGCATGCAACTCTTGATCTTGGAGTCGTGAGTTCAAGCCCCATGGTGGGGGTAGAGACTACTAAAAAAAATAAGTTAAAAAAATCACATGTTAAAATAAATCAGTCAGAGAAATACAAATACCATATAATTTCACTTTCATGTGGAATTTAAGAAACGAAACAAGTGAACAAAGGAATAAAGAGACAAACCAAAAACCAGACTCTTAACTATAGGGAACAAACTGATGGCTACCAGAGGGGAGGCTGTTGGGGGTTGGGTGAAATAGGTGATGGGGATTAACAGCACACTTATCATGATAAGCACTGAATAATATACAGAATTATTGAATCACTGTATCGTACACCTGAAACTAACATAACACTGTTTATTAACTATACTAGAATGACAATAAAAAAAAATAAATACATCATTGGCCATTAGCAACTGATTCAACCTTCAGCCCCTCCCTCCTTCCTGAAGGTCCAGGAGGAAGGACTGAAAGTGCCAATCGTCTAATTTCTCTCATCATAGGAAACTCCAAAGTTTAGAAGCTCTGTGCTTGAAAACTGGGATGAAGACCAAGTCAATGTTTCTTATTAAAAAGCACAGTTGGGGTGCCTGACTGGCTCAGTGAAGCGTGCAATTCTTGGTCTTGGGGTTGTGAGTTCAAGGCCCACATAGGGTATAGAGATTACTTAAAAATAAAATCTTTCCTTTTTTAATCACAATTACTATGATGACTGAAAAATGATATTGTTTAATTTCATTGTCCTTGAGATCCGCTGAACTCTCGGTCCAGGATCAGTCCATCGGGCTGTCTGGCACCATGTTCCTGTCTCTGCCTTCTGAAGTCCTGTTTAGTGTCTCCAGTAGGCTCATCTCTGGAAAATCTGAAGATGTGTTCAGAAAAACATGTTTCCAAGATGAGTGAGAGAGATTTAGAGTCCAGGCCGAAGATATCAAAACATTGCATGTCACTGTCTGTCCGTCTTGCTCTGGCTCTGGAGAAATAAGACAACCAATAATAATATTGGTGCCATTTTCTGTAGCTTCTATGCCTTGAACTCTCTCATCTCAGAGATCCTGTTCCTGGTCTTTGTTCTAAGTCTTCATCATCAGGTTCTCTTTTTCTCTGGACATGGAATCTGGATCTCTGATTTTGAAAACAAATTTGGACTCTTGATTCAGGAATGCCAATTTCCTTAGCAGTTGCTCTCTGGAATCGATGCCAGCATATGGGTTGTTCACAAATGCCTCAATGAGGTTGTGTAATTGTGTGGAAGTATAGCTGGTACTGTTGCAGAGTATATGGCCAGAGTTGGAGTCGCAAAAGATGAGTCTGCAAACAAAATGCAGTTAAGTGAAGGTCCTCATACTTGAGTCAGAATGAAGCCCCAACTCCAGAATGAAGCTTCTTTTTATTAGGACAGTTGCTAAAGTCTACATGCATAAAGCCAGCTAACCAAGTATGTTAATCAATGTAATGGTTTAACTTTTCAAGGTTGAATTTCGAGTTAATTGGTTTCTATAGCAGGTACGGCACCATCTGTCTTCTCTACTTTGAATGTCCTTTTCAGGATGATCTTGGTCTTGGCTTAATTCTAACTCCTTATCGGGTTCTGATTTTTTCTGGCCCTGATACCTAGCTCTTCAATTCCGAAACCAAATCTGGATTTTAGACTCTTCAGTGTTGACTTCTAAGCAAGTTTTTGTTTGATAGCATAACCTGGGTAAAGATTTTGGTCAAATGCTTTGATGAGGTCAAATGCTTTGATCAATTTTCAATTGATCTTCTGTGAATTTGGTGTGGCTGTGTCTATGATTCATTGCTATGGTCTTGTTTGGAGAGTTATCTTGAGCCATGTTGGAAGAGAGTTCTGGTTCTTTTAAATAATTTTCTCTTTGGTCATGGAATTATTGTCATACACATTAGATGGGGGCAAAGTATATCTCTCCAAAGAGAAAGTAGAAGAAAAAAGAAAGACAAAGAGACAGAAAGAGAGGAAGGAAGGAAGGAAGGAAGGAAGGAAGGAAGGAAGGAAGGAAGAAGGGAGAGAGGGAAGAAGGGTATGGGAGGCTTAAGTCATGAACATTTGGGGGTTTTAGTGATAAAGAGCTTTTGATTTGTGTCCAATGACAAAACAAAATTCTCCATTAGATCTGCTTCTGAAATCAGGAAGTTAAATGGTGGCCAAAAGTCATGTAAGTGGAGAATAAGCTTTGAGCAAGGGGAGAAAATAAACAAACAAATAATTTTCTCTGTTTACAATCAAGGAAATTTTTTATCCATTGTTCATAATCTTTCTCTTCTATTATTATTACTGTAACAAGATAATGCAGTCTGAAAAAGAAACTAAATGGAACCATATTATATTTTATTATATTTATTTTTATTTTGGGAAAAATTATGTTTTGTAGTTCCAAAAATTTTGAGTAAAAAAGCACTGAAGTAGAGTGAAAAATAGAACTTGTTCAGAGCAAATTAAAGAACAGCAGTTACCTATAAAGCTGTCAAATGGCACTGTTAATTATAGTAATTTTTCTATAATTTAATGTAATCTTGACCCCTGTCACATGTTAACACAGCGTGAAGAATAGTGGGTTAAAAAACATGCCTATTAATGAATTGGAGATATAACGTGACATTGTTTTTTCTTTTGAAATATCTCAATATTAGAATTAGCAGAGCCTAGACAATTCCAATATATAATTATGTCTGCATCTTGCTAGTTAGTGCTGTGATTAAGAGACATTTAATTTTTATTATGTCATAGATGGCAGGTTGATTTTTGAGTCAGGTATAACAAGGATAACTCTGGACATGAACTCTGTAACATGAATTGTAATTTGTCAGCTAGGAGGCTTCTGCTGGAGACTTCTAGCAGAAAGACAAACTAGAGTTAAAGTGGAGGCAAGTCCTTAGATTATTGTCTCTACTATTTCAGTGACTGTTCTGGTGAAAATAATTGCAACAGAAATAAGGTAAATGCAATTTTTTTTAGTCTTGTTGTGTTGACCAATCAGTGTCATGACATATTCACTCTATCAATGTGTTTCCCACTTTGCACCTCCTCACCAAATACACACACACATATACCTTCATAAAAATTACTAACAATGTGTACTGCTAGTTTCTTCATTTCCAATTCCATTCATGAAAGCCACAAGATAAGATTTTGGATAGGAAGAGAGTAATTTCATTATTTATACAAATAAAGATAGCTTCCTCCGTTGGGAAGAACTTTGGGGGGTAGTTCCCCCTTTCTGTTGGTTGTGATTTTTCTCAGCTATAATACTACTCTTCATCACCTCTTCCAATCACTAATATATAATAAAAGTGAAATATTAAATTAGCGTGAAAATGATGAATGTTCCAGAATTATTCTTTGGAAAAGGGTAGTCACTTTAGATCTACTAAATCAACCTGGAAGACCATGATAAAAGGTTATCAAGAGCATAGGATGATAACTTCTGATTTTTTGTTGGTCTGACAATATTGGGCAAGTTAATGAATAGTATTAGAAGCACAGAGCTCAGGGTGACTTTGAGAGAGTGCTAGACTGTATAAACAATGCATATAAGCCACTCCAAACAAATGGAAATGTGTGCTGTATAAGAACATTATTTGTTTAATGGATTGGGTGTAACAAGAACATTCTTCTTTATGTCTTCATGTCATAGGAGCCTCACTGCTGCCTATGTTGTGTGTGGGTAGGGTAGGGGTAGGGGTAGGCAGCAGTCCCAAAGTATTTACTCACTTTTGTGAGTCTGTGATTTCTCTAGCATTTCCAAAGAAATGGGTTTTTCACCTGAAGGTGACTGGTACCATGTCCTAGTCCACTGAAAAGAGCCATCAGCCTCCCAGCTCATTTTGCCAAAGCTCACAAGGAGATTCAGTGGCATGCTTGTCCATCAGTCACTGCCAGACCAAACACTCTAAGGTGTAATGAGGATGCAGGATGTTTACATGAAACCTTGACAAATTTCAAGAGTCTCCCAGTATCACAATATAGGAGAACTAAAAATTTACACACAAATGTAAACTTTTCCTCGAGATGCATAAAGGAAAACACAGACTTTTGAGGACAGGTGTCCTGTGTGTATACTTGCTTAGAACATGACTTGCCTTTTTCTCTTCCAGTTCCTCCAAATCCATTGCAGTCTCAAGAGAGTCAGTCTGAGGACCACCCAGCCCACCTTAAGAAACATCTTAATCTCCTCATAGGAAATTTTTTTTCCCTCTGATTCTTTTGTGAGTTTTGAAAATTCCAGTAGTCCGTCAGGATATAGTGAGCATCTTTTCATGTTCTCCTTAGGTACTGTAGCCTAGTGCAGAGAAAGAACATGGGTGCACCAATTCCTGTTGAGACCCATGCCAGTAAATGTGAGTTACTTGTAAAAATACACCTGTTCTTTCTGTCAGTAGCACACATTTCCCTTGGAGCAAAACATTAGAATCCTCTTAGAAGTGAATAATTATCTCCTCTTACTTTTCATGAGCTGTAAAACTCCTCCCCATTATGAGAGAGAGAGAGAGAGAGAGAGAGAGAGAGAGAGAGATTTGGCTCTGTTTTGCCCTTCCTTGGACATGCTGCATTATTAGTAGCCAGTGTTTGTCACCATACCCAGGAACAAAATAACTGGCTCTGACTCGATTATTCTGATTGTTAAAATCTACTTTTAAAAGCAGAATGCTAGACTTAAAAAAAAAATCATTTCTACCATTGGCAGATAAGTAGTGTTAAGAGTCCAGGCTCTGAGTGAAACTAGCTGAATTTGAAGCCATTTACTCTATTGCTTTGTGAACAATCTACCTAGTCTCTACAGGCTCAGTTTCTTCTACTGTTAAAAATATTACCTAAACCATATATAAAGTTTGAAAGATTTAATGAATATATATTTATTTATACATATAAATATAATATATATGTACAGAAATGAATGTGTGTGTATATATGTATACATATGTAGACACACGCATATAGAAAGAAAGAAGAAAGAGAGGAGAGAGAATAGTGCCTACATATAGTAATGCTATTATCAAAGGCCTGGATGATGGAGTGGCTGTACAATATAGTCCAAAATTTGTATGACCCTGCAAAATATAACCTTCTTCAGTAAATCATTATGAGGTTTAATTACATTTAGTTCTTCAAATCTTGGAAGCAATGCGAACAAGTAAATCAAAAAAAATTTTCTGGTTCATCTGTTCCCATCAAACTTTGCCCACTATTCTGATGAACATAAACTCTTCTGCCAGAATACTGCTGACCAGTGAATCACTTAAACAATAATATACTGTCAGTTCAGCACAGCTAGGATTTTTTTTTACTACAATAATTTATAAGAATTTTATTCTTTTCTTTTAAAGAAACACCTGTTTTATTTTATTTTTTTAATGTTTATTTATTATTGAGGGACAGAGCATGAGCGGGGGAGGGGCAGAGAGAGAGGGAGACACAGATCGAATCAGGCTCCAGACTCTGAGCTGTCAGCACAGAGCCTAATGTGGGGCTCGAACTCATGAACTGTGAGATCATGACCTGAGCTAAAGTCAGATGCTCAACTGACTGAATCAACCAGGCACCCCAAGAATTTTATTCTTAAAAAGAGTACTGTGATGGTTGAATTATTATCATTCCTGTTTTTGTATAATTCTCTCATGTTTTGATTAAAAATGAAGATTTAGGGGCACCTGGGTGGCTCAGTCGGTTGGGCGTCCGACTTTGGCTCAGGTCATGATCTCACAATCTGTGAGTTCGAGTCCTGCGTCGGGCTCTGTGCTGACAGCTCAGAGCCTGGAGCCTGTTTCAGATTCTGTGTCTCTCTCTCTGACCTTCCCCCATTCATGCTCTGTCTCTCTCTGTCTCAAAAATGAATAAATGTTAAAAAAAAAAAATTTAAAAAAAAGAAAAAAATGAAGATTTTAAAGATCAGCCAAGAATAATGGACGCTATTTAAATGTAAAATTATTTTTCAAAACAGTCATATATGCATATACATGTGTGTGTGCACATTTGTAGTGAAGTTGGTCACCATTCTAATGATTCAGTGATTCATCACTAATTGAGACTACGATAGCATAACAATAACAAAAAAAGCTTAAACTAGGACAAGTTTGGAAATATGTACAAATTACATCCAATTTGGGATGTTTTCTCAATAAATCATGCAAGGAGGTTTTTTCATGTTATATCCATCAATATCACATTTATAGATCCATTTTTACCTGCTTTTTTTTTTTTATAGTAGCAAGGTGTATGTGGCTTGCTCCAAAAAGCTAGAGAAGTAAGTATCATCTCACTTGAAATTTCATGCAGTCTTCCACAAAATGTGAAAGTGTGTTAGGAGCGTGAGTATACTACTAGCTTAAACATGTCTTATTATATTGGACCAAACAATAATACTTTTTGAGCAAAATTAGTAAAGGTAAAGAGAAATGTGACACCAGAGGACAAACTTGACAATTTGTAAGTTTTTGTGAATGAGTGAGAAGATGACAGTTAACACTCAGTATACTCTAATAAGGTAGATATTAAGTGAGCGCTGTCAAAGTAGAAGACTCACTTTGATATACTCAGAGACCAGTCCTCCTATCATAAGTATCCTCTTCATCATAGATCCAGTGTTAAGATGTTTAAGTCCTATATTTCTTCGTATTATAATTACAAAGCATTTTTGTCCCCACTTAATTGAACTTAAAAATAATTTCTAAAACTTTTTACCTCTATTACCAGGTATTTGGGGGCAGATTTATAATATAAAACGTAAGTGATTTTTTCTATTTTTTTTCAGTTTTGGAAATATCTTGCATGCTAATAGTTAGCAAGCACTTAAAATTAAAAAATGTCAAGAGGTTTTGTGCTTTTCATTATAACTTAATTAATACTGTGTCCTTTTACTTCTTGTACTTCTTAATAGCATATGTATCAATGCCATGATTCCAACTTCTATACATCTGAAGTAATGTACTATATCCATCATTTCTGTATGAGTAGAACCTCTGTTTTTATGTTCTTTCTACTTTATTCAGTAGAAGTATTTGATTATATATCATCCTTCCCCAATTTTATTGTATGTAACTTGCATGGATTAGACCTCAGTCATACATGTTGCTAAAGCATATGTCAACAAGTCAACTAGCTTCTACTAAACACCTACTATACCTTAAAAATAATATAGGATATAAAAAATAATACTTTTCCAAATATCTATTAAGTTACTTCATTGTTCCAAGCATTTAAAATTTGGGTAGGGGCACCTGGGTGGCTCAGTTGGTTAAGCAACTGACTCTTGGTTTTGGCTCAGGTCATGATCTCATGGTTTGTGAATTTAAGCCCCATGTAGGACTCTGCTTTGACGGAGAGGAACCTGCTTGGGATTCCCTCTCTTCCTTTCTCACTCTCTGCCCCTCCCATGCTTGCTCTTTCTCTCAAAATAAATACACACACATACACACATACATACAAATTTGGGTAACAGGAGCGAAATATGAAACTTTATTTCAAAGAGGTCAAAGTTTAACAGATAAATATTATTTCTCTCAGTCTATGCATACATATGTATGTGTATGATAAATATCTATGTGTGTATATATACAATATAGGAACACAGCAATAACAGCTAAGTTGTACAATTACTATGCATCAATGTAAATGAATTGATCTTCATTATTCCATGTCATCCTTATAATATTCCTATGAGGGGGATATATTTTAATCTACATTTTGATGATGAGAAAACTAACAGGTGCAGAGGCTTAGAAACTCCCTAAAGTTCACTCAGATATAAGTGATAACTCAAAAGTAAGCAGAGGATCAACAAGATCTGTCTAACCCCAAGATACTGTATCCATAATCACTTCACTGAATCTGTCAAGTTTGATTTTCTCTTTTTGTGTACAAGTTTTGTGTGAAAAAGGCAGGGACATGTGTTGGTGGAGTAGAGGAAGAATAATGATGAGTGAAGTGAGAGAACAATAGAAATGTCTTCAGATGGAGATAATATGAGATCTTTGGAAGTTGAAGTCTGAATAAGATTTACTAGGATAAAAAGGAGAGTAGGAAAAGAACAATGTATTTTGATAAATGATGAATGAAACCAGAGCAGAGATAATTAGAGTGGATGGGTGAGAAGCAGTGGGGGATAAAGTTGGAAATTTATAGTGAGGCCAGATTTTAAAGAGCTTTGAATTCATACTTTAGTGTTTCTACTTGATCCTGTAAGCCTCAGGGACTTTTTGGAAGTTTGCAAATGAAGGAATGACTGAATTGCCTACATTTTAGAAAGAGAGTTCTGGCTGCAATATAGAGGATAGATTAGACTGAGTAAGAGGGGGAAGAATGGGGCAGTTACAGTAGTCAAGAGAACTGTAATAGAGACCTAAATTAGATCACTGTCAATAGGAATGCATAAAGGGGAGTGTGAGCAATATTTCAGATACAAAATTGTTAAGACCTTGTGATGAATTAAACATGGGAGATGAGTAAAGCAAACTCTGATACTTCTGTTTCAGGCTGAATGATGTTGCAATTAACAGATATAGAAAATAAAGAATGGGATGATTTGCAGTGGGAAAATGATGAAATAATCTGCATGCATATATGTAGAAAAAAATTAGAGAATAAATGGACAATATATAATCCCTTACTACATTGGGCGGTCCATGCTGTAAATGTAAAGGTTTTAGAGATGAGGTGAATGAATCTCTGACAGTAGGTTTAGGAACTCTTTCAAGGCTTTTCTTTGTCCTTTCTTACTATAATACTGTAGTTGCTATTCTCTAAGTCAAGGAACTAATGTGATTCATTTTGACAGCTTCTCAGCATGCCTTTTCAAATAGAAATTTGGGGAATGAATTGAATGGGTTTATAGATTCAACAGACCCACTGTGAAAAAGTCCTAGGCTATATCATACTTACCCAACCCCCATTTGTCCCCACTATTATGGGGAGTGCATGATGGAAATTCAGGTCTCCAGACTTTAGCATAAGCTCTGGTCCTATATCAAATAACCTTCAATAGATTTGTTTCACCAGTGTATGGCCAACAAAATAAATGGCTACATGTCTCTTTAGGGAAGAATTGGGGAAACATTACTGTGATTGTTTTTTTCTTTCTTTTTTTTTTATGGTGTTTTAAGATTCTTCTTCATAGAAAAGTGGCCTTTTAGTTACTTGATAGGGTCTGGGTCTGAAAACAGATTTGAATGAGGAAATTGAGATTTTGACTTTAAAAAAAATTTTTTTTAATATTTATTTATTTTTGAGAGAGAGAGAGAGACAGAGTGGGAACAGGGGAAGGGCAGAGAGCGAGAGAGACACAGAATCTGAAGCAGGCTCCAGGCTCTGAGCTGTTGGCACAGAGATTCAGTCTTCCCCCATTGGTACCAGGTATCCCAATTCTGTAATAGCATTCTCTTAAACTTCAGAGGACAGTCACTACTGAGCTCTTGGGAATTTTGGGAACATTCTCACCAGAATCTTAATATCTTTGTAAAAAGAATGTCACTTGGGTCTTCTGGAGCAACACTCTTGTGTTTTCCACTCTTACAGAAGATCCATTCTAGCGTGCCAACTGTCTGGGCCTTTTGATTCCATCCTCTACAGTTGACTACAAGAAGTCTGGTAATGTTTTTTTTTACAAGCTTCCAAACAAATTCAAACAGCCCCAAGTGTCCATCCCAATGTGTTAAATCTTGTGTCATCGGAACACATCCACTTCTCAGCTTTATATTTGGCCTTGCCCTTCAATAAAGTATAGTTTTCTGGATCCTACTGGTATGTATTAGCTGTGTCCTACAGTACCATTGGCTTATATTTCTTTTCATTTCTTAGGAGCCTGCCATTTTCCCAGCCTGGATATGCTGGTATTTGACACTGTGAAAAGTTATAGCTCTAGTGATCAAAAGGGAAAGATGTGGCAGATCCTGAGGAAGGAGAATATTTACCTATAAGATCTCCACTTCATTTGAAGTCACTTCATAGTCCCCTACCAAGGTAGTTGGGATCTCTCTTTTATAAAACAGAATTTAGAATACTTCAGCATGCCCGGTGGGTCCAGCAGAATCAGAAGATTCAAAGTTCTCCAGTGCACCAACCTAGATATGGCCTCCCAAGTCACAGGGTTCCACTTTTTTGCCTATCACATCCTTGGCTTTCGCATATGTGACTTGCCAAGGATGAGAATTTGGTTGCCTATGAATCTTTGCTACTCTTATAATTAAATCATGGGCTTAATCATCAGCTGAGTGTGTTTTCCTGCTCTCAGAGATGGGCCTCTTTCTATGTTGCCATTTAGGACTTCTGACCCTGACACTTAACTTAAATTGTTAAGTAGTAGATCTGAATCTGTCATTTTGTCTCTTCAATGAATCAGTGATACTTGTCAAAGATACCAGTTCCATAGTCCTTATAGTTATTGGTTTCTCTTTATCTTTCAAATGTTCTAGATTAGGATTTGATAAACTTTAGTCTATGGACTAAATTGGAACTTTCACCAGATTTAATAAATATAGTTTTATTGGAAAATAGCCACATCCATTTATTTATGTGTTGTCTGTGGCTGTTCTTGGACTGCAACAGCAGAGTTGAGTACGTGATGCCATATGATTTGTACAGACTAAAATACTTCCTGTTTGGTTCTTGCCCACTCCTACTGTAGACATTGCTCCTGCTAGTGCATCCCTCTGCACTTTGATTCATGTGACACTATCACTTACCAGATGTTCATCATGGGCATGTTCCTTGATTTTTCTAAGCTTTACTTTGCTTATTTCTATGTAACCAAACCAAACCAAACCAAACCAAAACAAAACAAAACAAAAAACCTGATCACTTTCTTTTGTTCGATCATATTAACACTATGGTACATGAAAAATAACTCAAATACAATATCTAAAAAAACAGAATTGAAAGGATATTTAGACTTCTGAATGGTTTCAAAAATATACCAATGGGGCATTTTATTGAATGCCACAAAACAACAACTTTTTTTCTATTCTTTCAATCACACACAGGAGTCCTCTCCTTATCTCCTCAAAAGTCTTAACTATCATCTCCTTCTCCCACATCCCCCTCCAAGTAACTTCTACAGTGACTTTCTTTGTGTTTTACTAACCCAATTCCTGTTCTTCCTTTTCTTCCAGTCTTCCTATTCTATTCTCTCTACAATGGGCAATGCTGTGTTTCTATGTTATAATAATAAATCAGTCATTTTCTCTGATTTATTTTTGCTCAGCAGTCATACCAATTAAGCAAATCAAAACAACTAAGATGGGAGGAAGAGCCTGCCTACTTATGTATGAAAAATGTTTTTGCTCTTGTCATGCATTTCTCCTGGTAAAGTCTGCTCATTCCTCCTGTCATGGACATGTTCAAACCCTAGCCAAAGTTTCTCTTCCTCTTCTCCAAGAACTTCGTTTCTCTGAAAGATCCTGGACAGTGCTTTCATTTCAGCCTATGTGCATCCAGAGACATAGTGTCTCACAATGTTTCAAATGCTTTGGAATTTGGAACTTCTGGAATCAAAACCAGAAATTATAGATTTCAATTCCTACTTCATTGAGAGTCTGTAATATAAGAGAGCTGAAGTGTTAACCAAATCCTTTTCCTCATGGTATCGAAGCTCAATAAAATTGAAAGTATGCAGGCTCTTCCTCTCATGGCATGCCTCTGTTGACTACAGACTTCCCAAAAAGGCCATGAAAATAACCTGGTGATAAAGAAAAAACAAATTTATTGCTTACTACAGCAAAGAAGATCACTATCTAAACAAAATGTTAGTGGCGTCTGTGAATTCAGAGATCAGTGGTAGGTGGGGTATTTATAAGATTCTGCGACTAGTTTTCAGTGAAAGGGTCTGACTGGAATGAGGCAAAGTTTGAGATACAAATGGCTTAGGTTTGTTGGAACCACAGGCACAGAGTTTGAAACAGACAGACTATATAATAAAACTAGTTGACGTGGATGGAACTGGAGAGTGTTATGCTAAGTGAAATAAGCCATACAGAGAAAGACAGATACCATATATTTTCACTCTTATGTGGATCCTGAGAAACTTAACAGGAACCCATGGGGGAGGGGAAGGAAAAAAAAAAGAGATAGGTTAGAGTGGGAGAGAGCCAAAGCATGAGAGACTCTTAAAAACTGAGAACAAACTGAGGGCTGATGGGGGGGTGGGTGATGGGAATTGAAGAGGGCATCTTTTGGGATTAGCACTGGGTGTTGTATGGAAACCAATTTGACAATAAATTTCATATATTTTAAAAAAATAGTTGAGCAATCTATTATAATAAGGACAGTATTGTTTGAGCGTTAGTTAGGTAGTCTGTTTTTCACATAAATAGATATTCAGTAAGTTCATGGGGAAAAGAAAAAAAATTAAATTATTTGCAGCTTTATCTTCCTGGGTTTTGTGGGCCAAATTCTAAAGATGTTCCCTAAGAATCTTGTCCCCTAATATTCAAACAAACATTAAGTACTTCTGTGAAGGGAGTTTGAATATACAAAGTTAGGAACATTAAAATAGAGAGGGAGAGATTATCCAGCTGTGCAGAGTATAATTACATGAGCCCTTAAAAACAGAAATTTCTGGAGTGCCTGGGTGGATCAGTTGGTTAAATCTCCTATTCTTGATTTCAGTTCAGGTCACTACTCACAGTTCATGAAATTGAACCCCAGGTCAGGCTCCATGATGACAGTGCACAGCCTGCTTGGGATTCTCTCTCTCTCTCTCTCTCTCTCTCTCCCTCTCTCTCTCTCTCTCTCTCTCTGTCAAAATAAATAAATAAACTTAAATAAATAAATAACAGAAGTTTCTTCACCTAGAGTCAGAGAGGTGTGGTGGAATAAAAGCCAAAGCAGGGAAGGGGAGTGTCAGAGAAATTTAAAGCATGAAAACAATTTGATCCACCATTGCTGGCTTTAAAGATGGAGGGAGGAAGAGGCCCATACACCATGGAATGTGAACTTCCTTTAGAAGCTGAGAAAAATCCAACAAGGAAATGATGGGGACCTCAGTCTTACAGCTGTATGGTACTGGATTCTAATAACCTGAATGAGCCTAGAAATACATTCTACCCTAAAGCCTCCAGACAGCAATGGAATCGTATAGACACTTTGATTCAACTTTGTCAGACTCTAAAGAGAAACAAGTTGAGCCACAGTATAACTGGATTTGTGACCCATAGAGCTGTGAGATAATAACTAAGTGTTATGTTAAGCCACTAACTGATAATTTGTTACAGCAGCAATTGAAACTAATATCATGAGAAAAAACTATCCAGAATAATAAATAAACTTGTATAAATGCAAACTGCAGACTGTCAAATAATTGAGCCATATTAGTATAAAAATCTTAGCTCTCAGTTAACTGGGTGACTACAGATGGTTTCATTTCAGCTCTCCCCTTTACACACCAAAATCCTGGCCTATCCCCAGTTTTTAATCTAAATTTATCCTATTCAATCTGAAGTCTACGAGGCAATATGAAAGTTCATTCTACACTTACCAATGAAAATTACACAGGCACAGATTCTTCAGTTAAAACTCTGAAGGCCTCTTAATTAGGTGTGAGGAATTCCTTTATTTCTATGTACAAGTATGTTGCTTGTTGGAGATCTGATTTCAAGAGATGAAAACTTTATCTGTATTACCTCCAGCTCCTTAAATCAACCCTGATATCTTGATTATGTACTGTTTGGACTTAGTTTCCTTTCATCACTTTCCTGTCCCTAAATGCTTTTCCTAATACTGAAAATTCAGATATCTATTGGGTTTGGAATGACAGTTAAATTTTTCCCTCAACTTTTGACTGTAATCACTGCCATATTGATTGGATTTGGAGTATCTGAGCTTCCACATTACTCGCCACATTCCCAAACAGCCATTGGCAGAAATCCCCCAGACCTAAATACAGAGGAGAAATGTTTTCCTGATGGCATATTGTTATGCACTCATCTATTTACTACAATAGCTAGCTACCTATCAAGATGCATATCCAATCTATGGCCAGGCATTTTGTCACAAAACAAAGACATGTAATAACTCTAAATAGGAAAAATTTATTTTTAATATGAAATTTCAGTCACTCACTTAATCTTCAACATTTTTATGCCTCTAAGATTTGTTACTGCTTGCATTTAAGTAGAATGTTCTATTTACAGCTCAGAGTTTTTCCCCGTCTCTAATACAGCACTTCCTAAGAACATCTCCATTTTTGTAATGAAGCAAAAAAAAAAAAAAAAAAAAAAAAAAAAAAAAAAAATAGAAGCTTGCAATGTAATAAAGAATTTTATTACACTTCCACAATTTTGTGAATTTGAATTCATAATGCTCTATAGCTATTACATCCAATAGTCTGTAAAATAATAATGCCATAACAGTAGTGTGGACAATTTCTATCTGACTTGCAATATTTTAGAGACAATCAGAATTTGTGACTTAGCAACACCCAATTTCTAAAATATAATTCCAAGAACTGTTTGAAGTGAAATTGTACCCTGTGGGATGCCTGCGTGGCTCAGTTGGTTAAACATTTGACTTTGGCGCAGGTCATGATCTCACGGTTCATGAGTTCAAGCCCTGTGTTGGGCCCTGTGCTGTGCTGACAGCCTGGAGCCTGCTTCAGATTCTGTGTCTCCCTCTCTCTCTGTTCCTCCCCCACTTACACTCTGTCTCTTTCTCTCTCAAAAATAAATACAGATTTAAAAAAAAATTAATGAAATTGTACCCTCAACTAATCATGTATTCCCCATATGTAATCCACATGTAAAAGTTCATCTCAGCATTTTATTAAATTCAGAAGAAAAGATATGCACCTATTTACCCACCTGCCCACCACCCCCCAAATAGAAATGGAAAATCGAAATACATATTCAATCTCAAAACAAATAAACAAACAAACAAAGCCTCAAAATCCACCCTTGTATCTTGGCTTAAACTATATTCTTTACTCAAATGATATTATTCACTTAAAGGTTCAAGGTAGCTGCTCCCAATTTCTTTCTCACTCCTTTCTTTCTTTCTCCTTCTTTCTCTCTCTCTCTCTTGTTCTCCTTTCCTGTATTCTATGTTGTCTTATTCTCTCACACATTGCTTCTTTTCTCCCTCTCTCCTAAGGGGTTACCATTATGTCATGTAAAATATGAAAAATAATATCTACCCCATAATAGTGCTTTGAGGATTATATAAAATAATGATTATAAAACACCTAACACTTTGCCTATTATTTAGGAAGTGTTACATAAATTTTATCTATCATTACTAATACATATATGCATATAATCACTTATTTTAAAAACCATATAGTTTATAATTCAATTAAATTTGTATATTAATTGAATATTGTTACATGAGAGAATAATAAAATTGATCATATAATTAATAGCTTTAAGGAAAGAATAATATTTGAATATATTAAGTATTTTAGTTAAAAGGGTAAGATTCATTTTTTTCTCCCAACCTATAATATTAACTTTATACCTATTTTGCGTTAAGTAGTATGTTTAATGCCCACGCAAAACTTATAGTCCATCATGTAAAAAATGATAAAAAGTTAGCAGATAAGTGCAAAGAACTAAGAAAGAAATATAAATAGTTCTATGATAGTGAGTATGAGCCTAGAATGTTCACAGATGGTCTCCTAAGGAGACAATGCTAAAATTGAGAAACAAAAAAGCAGAAAGAGCAAATCATACCAAAAATAAAAGTTCACATTAGCATAGTAGAAAGATGTTAGAGTTGAATTGTTTCATGTTTTCTAAGGATTAATAAGATATAAGTGATTACATTTGAAATGATAGTGTAACACTACAGTCAATATAATTGTGTTAGACACTTTGCTTTTTTATGAAATTAAGCTGCTATTCATAACTTGTGTTCACATAACACCTTTAGTTGCCAAGTTCTAAATTTGTTTCATAGCACTAATGCACACACACACACACACACACACACATATATATATATATTACGGTGTTATATATATAGCATATGGTATTGTTGCATACTACTCATGTAGCATTGTATAGGATATAGTATTATATACTGCATGTGTATATATGACTTACATATCAGTATTAGCAATTACCATTTAGTAGTAATAGGAGGGTAAACATTTTCCTTAGGCTTATGGAGATTAGGAAAATTTCATGATAAATAGTGAGATAGGACAGCTTCTGTATTAAATAAGATTTCTTACCCTTTAATACTTCATGTATAAAGTTACTTTTCCTTTAGAATGAATAACCTGCCAAGAGTTGTTTTATTCCTGGAACTCACAATTTTTCTGTTCCCCTAGATAACTTGAGATCAGCAAATAGTGGTTCATAAAATGTATAACTCTTAGAAATTTCTTTTTGAGACATTTCTAGCCAATTCTTGAGGAAGCAGCAGCCAGCATTTGATTAGATTTAACTGCAAGAAAATTTAAAGATTATTAAATGTAATTGTGTCCTAAATAGGAAATTACACATATTTTGGTTATATTTACCCTGAAACAAATATTGTCTCTTTTCAACTTCAAAGAAACTAAAAAAGTGATTTACATATAATATCTATCATTTTCTCTAAGTGTTGTAACTATTAGGCAGATCAAGACAACAGTTCTGGAAGTCTCCGGGGACTTAAATGGTAGCAGTTTTGTTTCAGTCACCCATTTATCTTTGTAGAAATCTGTTCTTTCTTCCACTAATGAACTCATCCAATTTCCAGCTACACTCTTCCTTCCTTTTCTCTAACTAGTTTGATTTAAAAGTAACTGATACAGATTCTTTGGCTGCCAAATATTAAAAGAATGAAACTAGATATTTAAATCCCCATGACATATATTTGACTTGTTTGGGGATATCAGAAATATTTTTACACCAGTTTCCTTTCTTTGAAAAACCACATAGGATAAACCACATGTCTAAAATACAAATTCTTATATTTCTGTGAAAATGCAGCTGTAGATGTCATCATGAGTAGGGACTTTTATAGTGTCATAAAAATTCAGTGTCACTATAAATTTATGCTGCTGAAAATGTCGACATTTATGGTAACTTCTACAAGGACATATTTTAAAATGATACTAAAACTTGATGCAGCAACTTTTGTTTAGTTAAAAAGTAAGATTATAGAACAAAAACATTTACTCAAATTTTTGAAACTATCAATATGGATGATTAATTTTTAAAATTCTCAAATCATATCATGGTTTGATGGGTACTTAAAATCAAATCAGTCAGAATTGAAAAGCATGAAAGCATATTCATGTGTTATTCAAATTAACAGTTAATTGCTGAATATAATTAATATTCATTTGCAATGCATTTAATACACACTTTTATACCTGATAAAATTATTAATGATGCAAGCATACGATGATGCTTATTTAAGAATTATAGATAATCATAGATTTATATTGGCAATCTATTTTCACTCATTTCGTATCCTAAGACAAGCACAGTTACTATCTTGATTAATAAATAAGAAAAAAATTATTTAAAAAAATCATAAGAAGATTGTCCAAATCAACCAATTCATGAGGAAGAATTTTCACTCTTTTAGCAATAGAAATTCCTTTGCTGTGAGGAAGAGTGACCACATTGAATGGTCTGATTTTGGCAACTGTAGAAGAACCAAAGAGATTTCACCTTCAAACCCAATTCTAAGTCACAAAAGCTGCTGTGGACTTAGCAGGGATATTTTGACAATGCTAGTGGTAGGTGGGAGATTTGGGCAAAGATTTATAAAGTTTGCTCAGAATCTCTTTTTTTCTTTTCCCCTTATGTTGGTGACTTGACACCCTCCAGGAGGCTTGGACTTATTCAGGAAAAAAATTCTGCCTTTAGAATTAGGGATACAGAGAGCTCTAGTTCAACACTCAATGAGAGACATGCTGCCACTGTGGTTCAGGCACCATGTTATAGTTCCTATGTGTGTGATATTGCCATGTGAACAATGCCTGAGGTCAAATGCTCACATTTAATTGAGGATGGAACCTGGATAATTTCATAATTCCTAAATTTGTGTCTTGAAAATGTGCAGTATATCTCTTTTGTGAAGTATAAGTGATGGTGGATAGGGGCCACAAACTGATGTAACACTATAAGTGTTACTGATATGTTTTTACATGATTTGCTATGTATCAGCCTATTTGAATGTGTTCACAGGTGATCTGTCAAACAAGTTACCTTGCCCATGTATCTGGAAGAGATAGGGTTTCAAGTTGAAAGACAATTTCTGAGAGCTTATAGTCGCTCAGACTTCCAGTAACTAATTGCTATCCCTCTAATAAAAAGAAATCAAGGATGGGGAGGTGACTGGCTGGCTGAGTCAGTTAAGCATTGAACTCTTGATTTCACCTCAGGTCGTGATCTCATGGTTCATGAGACAGAGCCCTGCATCTGGCTCTACACTGGCAGTATGGAGACTGCACGGTGGGATTCTCTCTTCCTCTCTCTCTGCCCCTTTCCTGCTTACTGGCTCTTACATGCACCTTCTCTTTCTCTCTCTCTCTCTCTTTCAAAATAAATAAATAAACTTAAAAAAAAGAAATCAGGGATTACTACTTCCACTAAGATGGAATACATGTACTTTTCTTTATGCCTCTTACTATATAACTAAAATCCTAGGACAATACACAGGCATACCTCATTTTATTGCACGTTGCTTTTTTTCTTAGTTTTATTTTTTTTAATTTTAAACATTTTTTAAGTTTATTTATTTATTTTGAGAGAGAGTGTGCATGCCAGCAAAGAAGAGGCAGAAAGAGAGAGAGAGGAGAGAGAGAGAACCCCAAGTAGCCCAGACCTTGACATGAGGCTCAAACTCATGAACCATGAAATCATGACCTGAGCCGAAGTCGAGAGTCAGATGCTTAATTGACTGAACCACCCAGGCAACCCTTATCACACTTTGCTTTATTGCACCTCATGGATATTACATTATTTTATAGATTGAAGATTTGTCTCAACCCTGGGTTGAGCAACTCTACTGATGCCATTTTTCCAACATTATTTGCTCATTCCATGTCTGTGTGTTGCATTTTGGTAATTTTCATAATATTCAAACTTTTTTCTTTATTATTATATTTGTTAGGGTGATCTGTGATCAATGAGTATGACTCACTGAAAACTTAGATGATGGTTAGCATTTTAACAATAAAGTATTTTTAATTAAAGTATGTACATTGTTTTTCTAGAGATAATGCTATTGCACACTTGGTAGACTATAGTATAGTGTAAACATAACTTTTATTATGCTCTAGGAAACCAAAAAATTAATTTGATTCACTTTACTGTGATATTTACTTTATTGTGTTGGTCTGAAATGCAACCTATAATATCTCTGAGATATGCTGAAAAAAATAAAAATAAGATCCTGAAGATGGTGTGAAGAAAAAGACTGGGTGGGGACTTTCAGACAAAAGGAACAACATGATGGTGAGTTCCCTGAGTTTTCTCTTCATGCCATGTATTCTATGCTTGGTTTTGATGAAGTTGCCAACCTGGAACTGTTAGTGGTGTGGGAAAAAAAATCCAGTAAAATTCAGCTTTCTCTAGCCAAAGGACTAGAAAGGGGGGAGTCTAGGAAGACAGAAAACTTTTAAACACTAATTACCCTGTTTTTGCCACAGAAAAATAATTGTAGCCCATCCTTACTCATGACAACATACAGGCCAAGTGGGACCCTTAGATATTGGGATGCTATTAACATAGCATCCTACTTCCCATGCTGGGTGATGCCAGAGAAGGTCTACTTAGGAGCCAAGACATTTATCTCCACTGAATGGCTACAAACCCCCTTTTCTACCCACAGTTTCAGTGGAGATCTTGTGAGAAACCTCCACCCCACTCAGAGTAATGGGTCATTCCTCCTCTGCCCTGTTTGGGTAGTGTCAGAAAATTCCTAGTGAAGAGCTGAGGATTGAAAATGGGTGTTCAGACAAAAAACTTGTAGCCAAGTGTTTATAGTGGCACTATTCACAATAACAAAGGGGAAACAACCCATATGTCCATCAGTTAATAAATGGATAAACAGAATGTGGCATATTCATACAATGGAATACTATTCAGCCATAAAGAGGAATCAACGCTCATACATGCTATGGCATTAATAAACCTTAAGCACATCATAGTAACCAAAAAAAAAAAAGCCAGACAAAATATTCACATACAGTTTGATTCCATTTATATTAGGTATTCAGAATAAAAAAAAATCTGAAAGTCAGAAAGCACATTAATGGTTGGCAGGAGCTATCAGGAGGGGAAGATGAAAACAGACTCCCTAATGGGAGTTATAAACTCCCATTTTGAGGAGTATAGGTTTTTGAGGTTATAAACATGTTCTGGGACCATGTAGATGTGATGATTGCACAACATTGTGAATCTACTAAATCACAATGAATCATACACTTTAAAATGGCTTAAGTGATACATTTTATATTATGTTTATTTTATCACAATAAAAAATTAGGACACTTAGGTCCTAATATGTCAATAATTACATTAAATTTAAGTGATCTAAATACACCAATTAATAGAAACTGAGAGAATGGATCAAAAACATGACACAACTAATGTGCTATTTGTAAGTAATTCTATTAAAATATAATAATATGAGTGATCTGATAGTAAAACGATGAAATTACATATATTAAAAATATATATAATACAAACATGAATCAAAAGAAAGCAGTAATGGCTCTATTAATATCAGATAAAGGTACTTCAAGACAAAATTATCAGAGATCAAGAGGAATAATATATAATGATACCAGCACTATATGTTGAAAGGCTGTATTTTCTCATGGAATCACCTTGGCACCTTTGTAGAATAACAACCATTCAAAAATGTAGGGTTTGGGGCACCTGGGTGGCTCAGTCGGTTGAGTGTCCAACTTTGGCTCATGTCATGATTTCACGGTTCATGAGTTCAACCCCCGCATCAGGCTCTGAGCTGTCAGCACGGAGCCTGAAGCCTGCTTCAGATTCTGTGTCTCCCACTCTCTCTGTCCCTCCCTGTCTCACACTCTGTCTCTTTCAAAAATAAATAAGCATAAAAAAAAGTAGGGTTTATTTTTTGGACTCTCGGTTCAGATTCGTTGGTCTGTATGTCTGTCATTATCCTAGTACAACAGACAATCGTATAAATATTTTTTTCACCTTTTGCTGGGCCTTTAAATTGTTTCTACTGGGCGATGGCAGGTAATGATGCTGTGAAGATTCATGTGCAAGTCTTAGCATGGGTGTATGTTTTCATTTCTCTTGTGTATAGACTTGGAAGTGAAATTGCTGAGTCATATGGTTACTATATTTAATCTTCTAAGGTACTATCACACTATTTTCCAAAGTGGCTATACCATTTTATATTCCCATCAACAATATATGAGGGTTTTGATTTCTCAATATCTTTGCCAACCCTTATTACTATATTTTTCATTATAGCCAATCTAGTGGATAAAAAAGATATTTCTCATACTGATGTTAATTTTCATTTCCGTAATGACTACTTGAGCATTTTTCTTGCACTTATTAACCTTTTGTGTATCTTCTTTGGTTAAATGTTCATTCAAATGATTTGCTTATCAAAAAAAAATATTTGTTTGCCTTCTTATTTTGATCCTTATATCTTCTACATAGAAGTCCTTTATCACAAATAATGATTTGTGATTACATTCTTCAAGATTGTAGCTTGTGTATTGCTTTTATACATTGTCTGTTGAAGTATTCAGTTTTTAAATTTTGATTAGGTAAAAAACATTTTTTTTCTCTTGTATGCATCTTACTTTTGCTGTTTCACTTGATAACTTTGTCTGACCCAAGATAATGAAGAATGTCCTAAGATTTATGCCAACAGTTGAATAATTTTAGTTTTTACATTTAGGTCTATGATCCCTTAGGAGTTAATCTTTATAAGTACTGTAAAGTAACCATCTAAATTCACATTTTTGCATGTATATATCCAATTTTACCAGCACTATTTGTTGAAAAGACCGTCTTTCCCCATGGAGTCACCTTGGTATCTTTGTAAACTACCAACCAATCATAAATGTAAGTGTTTATGTAGGCCCTAATTCTGTTTCATTTGCCATACATCTATCATTATCTTAGCACCACATTGTCTTGATTACTGTAGCTCTACACAATATTTTGAAACCAGGATGTATAGTCCTCCAAATTTTGTCTTATTGGCAATTGATTTGACTATTATTTTAGGTACTATGCATTTCAAAATAAATTTTAGGATTATTTTATGAATTTCTATTAAAGGACCTGCTGGGATTTTGATAGGGATTGAATTGGGAATCTATAAATCAATTTGAGGGAAATTGTCACCTTATAAATACCAAGTCTTCTAATCCATAAAATGTTTTGTCTCTCCTTTTGTTTAAATGGATTTAATACCACTCATTAATGCACTATAGCCTTCAGTGTATAAATATTGAACTTACTTTGTTAAGTTCAATGCTTTGTTAAGTTTAATACAATATTCCTAAATATTTCTTTTTTTGTCATTATGAAATTGTGTTACTCTTTAACTTTACTTTTGTAGAGCCCATTGCTAGTATATAGAAGTGCAATTGATTTTTGTATATTGATCTTCATTCTCACTACTTTGATAAACTAGTTTATTAGTTACACTAGTTGTGTACAGCATTTTCTCTGTACAGAATCACATCGTGAATAGAGGCAGATTTTATTCTCTCATTCCATTCTGGATGTCTTTTATTTATTTTTTCTTTTTAGACTTAGTGACTTAAGTAAGCATCCAGTATAATGTAAACAGAAGTGATGGAAGTGGAGATCTTTGCCTTTTCCCTGATCTTAAAGGGAAAGATCACCATAGAGTATTATGCCAGCTCTAGGTTTTGACAGACTACCTTTATCAACTTGAAAAAATTTTCTTCTTTTTTTTTACATTTTTTTAATGTTTACTTATTTTTGAGAGAGAGACAGGACATGAGCAGGGGAGGGGGGAGAGAGGGAGACACAGAATCTGAAGCAGGTTCCAGACTTTGAGCTATCCACACAGAGCCTGACAGGAGGCTCAAACTCATGAACCATGAGATCATGACCTGAACTGAAGTCAGACTCTTAACCAACGGAGCCACCCAGGTGCCCCTCCCTCTTTTTTCCTAATTTATTAATAGTTTGGTTTTTTTTATCATGAATGTCAAATGTTTTTTCTGCATCTAATATAATAGAGAACAGTTATTAAGAATCTGGAAACTTTATGTGTACACAAGCGATTTACTGGTAGACAATTCAAAAAGAAAGAAGTTTGATAATATGGATGACTTCTCAAAACTAAAGCCATATATTTCCATGATTTGGTTAGGCATTAATTCTAAGTTTCCAGCATATCAGAGAAGGCAGAACATTTTTTGACCATTCTTGTTGAATTTATATTTGTATTATGATTTCTGGGATTACTTAAAATTAAAACTAAAAAGCTGCTATTTATTAGTAAAGAATGTCATATTTCTCTTCGACTATGCCAACAATGAGGGGACTCATTCTTACTTCATTACTTACCAATCCCAGACAGACACTGAGGAACTTATTTACAGCATGATGATTTAGAAATTTTTAGTTTCTATTTAAAAATTCTGGAATGTAGCAGTATTATATTATTTTAATTATATTCATCCATATGGGTATGGTTTTATGACAATTAATACTGGATTTCCATATACATGATAGTGACCTTTTTTTAAAATAAATGTACTGGCATAATTATGAATAGATGTGAAGACAAAATGAGTAAAACAGGTACATGCCAAAAGGGAGGTGGTAATGGATATGGCAGTATTTTTGGAGACAATACAACGAATAACCTAGGTTTGGGAAGCAATGTCTTAGTGTAAGAAAAAAATAAATGGTGATGATGGCCCTAAAGATTAATAAATAATAGTAAGGTTAAATGCTATTGGGAGAAATACTGGATAGAAAAATTGATCTGAGCCTTAAAAGAAACTAGTGTAGGTTAAAGAAGAGTAGAAGATAAAAGCTAGCTCACATGCATACACACACATAGATACACACACCAAATGAAAGCATATTGCTCTTTAATTACCAATATAACTGGAATATTTTTCTATGTCCAAACATATAAAACCAAGTCTTTGTTGGCCCCCTTTAGGCCTCAGGTGCAGATTGTTGCGTTAATCACATTCTTCAGTTCATGGCATGATAACTTCATCAGTTTGTCCAGCCTTTTGCATTTTTAACTATTTTCCCATTATCTTCAGTTTTCACAGAAGTACTACCACTCCCCAAGTAATAATATTCTAATGTGTTTTAAATATATCCTTCCATATCTTTCACATAATCATGTGAAATAAATAGCTTTATGTATTGTATTTGTACTTGTTTAATTTACAAAAATTTTATTTGTTGTAGATCTCATACTGCTTAGTTTTTTTTCATACAAAACTGAAATTTTTGAGATCCGTTGTTGCTGCTTCTAAATGCTTTGTAGCATTTCCTTTTTTCTCAAAAAGCTGCAACATGGTTAAGGTCTTCATACATTCCTAATTCTCTACTTATCTCCGTGTTAGTCAGTTTTCCCTTAAAAAATTCTAGAGGATGTAAAGTCAGGGTTTTAATAGTTTAGTAGTATTGTTTCAATGCATTTAACTAATTAACTATAAATTGCCCTGAAAATTATGCACCTTAAAATATTTAAGTTTTAATGCACAGTTAATCCAAACATTTGCCTGCTTTACTTAGGAAACATGTGAAGGAATTTCTTTAATATATCAGTTTCTATATAATTTACCAATGAAAATTATACTTTTTAATTAAATACTTTTGATATGTACTTGGACTTGGAAGATGTCTGTGCAAGTGGAGGAGGAACATTTCTGAATGCCTGTCTCCATGTCCTGTTTTTTTCTTTGAAGTCAATTAGTTTATAAAAACCACAGTGTCGTAGTGCAAATTGTATTTGCATTAAAGATAAATATTAAATGCACATAATTTAAAATGGTGTTTTAAAACAATTAAAGTGATAACATATAGGCCAATGTAGGCAGTAAACTTTTTCTTATAATTAGTCTCGTCTCTTCATTTATACGTGCTTCTTGTGTATTACTCATTTGACAATTTAGCATAGAAAGCCTGTATGCATTTTTATTACCATTACTGGATTTTTATTAACTCGATATTTATTAATGTTGCTTCATATAAGAAAATTGTTAAGATATTATATATTCTTACTAAGTCACTGGCTCAAGTCTAGACTTTAGAACATAGGTCACACTCTTCAGCCTATTTCAATTTGGTTTAGTGCATTGATTGTCCTATACTGTCCTAGAGGCACCTAACATCTCTGTGTGCTAATTTCCCCATCTAGAAAACATGGGAGGCAATAATATGTTCCTCAGAGGACTTCAAGAGGTTGTAATAATAACCAAAACATGGTATGAGCATAGAAAACTAATAATAACTATTGTAGTAAATGGTGAAGAGTATATGAACATGCACTTATAAATGTGCAAATAAACCAACACTATGCTTATTTTTCTTTATCATTTTACATTGAACGGTAGAGAGTATGATCAATGAAGACTAAAGCCTCTCCTGGTTTCACTTTTACCTCACTGACATTTAAAGCTCCTACATTCATCTAATTCCTACTTTCATCTTGGAATTTTAACCATTTTGGATTTTTAATTTTAAAGCACACACAAATATATATATATATGTACATATATATATGTACATATATATATATATTTATATACACAACTCTTCCCATTATTTTTAAATTCTAAACTATTTATCCAATCATTATACAACTTAAAGCTTTATGTTAACATGAGTCAATTGATGAGAAGAAGAAGAATGGTCACTTGAAATTATCCCAGATAAAGAAATAATAATTATCCATATAATGCAATTATGATTGTAAGTAATGTATCACTAACAGAACTCCCAGTTTTCATTAAAATATTTTATCCTTTATTTATAAACAGGACATTACTCTGATAGGAAGATTGTTCCAGATTTAACAGGGGATGAATTTGTAAAGAAACTTGGTATGCCAAAGAACAAATTACACTAATTTATGTCCACAACATCATGCAAACTAGACGTAAAACCCTACAAGCTCGGCTGTTAAATACAAGAGGCTGTGACCATATGTGTAATTGTGCAGGCTTGCCACAGAAACATTCCTTAACATCAACATGAGTGACAGTCTGTAACACTTATCTTACAGCTGTCATTACCTAAAAGAGGAATTTTTCTCATCAGAACTAGGTGGCTACATATAACAGGAGTTTCCAAACAGAGATTTTTATGTCTGTTAAAATTACTTGAAAATTTTTAACAGAATTTCTAATAAATGTACTTAATTAACCACAGTTACCTCACCCATGCCTAGGACTCAAATGATCCAAACAGTCTTACCAGAATTAACCAGAAATTCAAAAAATCATTTATATTCTTTCTTTTTCTAATAGGTCAAAGGTTGTACTTGTAGCAATGGTGAGCGGCCTGTTCCATATGCCTTCCCATAGCATTTCCACTGAGAATAATAAAATTTACCAAATTAAATGCATGTATATACATATGGTTATATATTACATATATTTATGCTATAATTATATGTGCCCGCTATTATATAAATATATGTGCTATATTATATATATATTTGCACTTATATATAGTCAAAATAAGTGTATATGCATATATATGTTTATGTGTATGTATATGTTTAAAAATTACATATATATAAATACATAAATATATAAATATATATATATAAATACATAAATACATAAATACATAAATATATAAATATATATATATATATATTTAACGACAGCATTGAGAGCTATCTGGGTGACAATAACTTGCAGGCAAAGATAAAATCATAGAAATTAGGGAAGCCCAATAAGGAGAGCCAGACATTGGCACCAGTGGTTTTGCTGATTCCAAAATTGTAGTCAAGAGATTGAGAACTTTTTGACAGTTTCATGAGGATAGAGATGCAAAAATTGGAGTCTGAGATTCACCAAGGAGTGGGGTCCTGATAAATTCTATGGACTTGAGAATGGGATTCTGAAGCTCTAGTTTGTAAGATAAACAGCGTTTAGGTTTGTCCTCACAAGGACTAAAGCCAGTCTTTAAATCAGCTCAATATCTGATCAGATAAAAGGTGATGTGCTCCCAATTTGACCTCTTGCCAAAATCAAAAGTTGATCTGATAAGGAAGATAGTATAATCCAGAGCTTTATATGGTCCTTAAACATTTTCATTCTCAATGGCCACCATTCAATTAAAAAAAAAAACCCAGGTGTACACAAACCTTGGAATAAAACAAACAGATCAAAGAATAAAAGTATTAAAGACATTTAAATAGAAATGTGATTATTGTGTTCAAGACAATGCAGAAGTTTTGCAGATAATACAAAACAATAATGCATGAAAATTCTATGAAAAATACAATAACTGAAATTCAGAACTCAGTAAATACATTTAATAGTCATTAGAGACAATGGAAGAGAGAAATAGTAATTAGAACCAAATATCCAGATTGAAGCACTAAGGGACAAAAGAATGTATAATACAAAAAAGAGCACAAAGACATACTTTGCGAAGAGATCTAAAATCACATGTACCCAATGTTCCACAAGGAAAGTAGAGAGAAAACAGAACAATATCTAAAGAGATAAGTCCCCCAATTATGCCAAATGATGCAATGTATCAAACACAGATTCAAGAAACTCTAAGAAGCTGAAGAACACCACATCAAGGCACAAAGCACACCACTAATATTTAAAAAGTGACATAGAGATGATTTTGAAAGCAGCCAAGGAAAAGGGAGTCTATTGGCCCTATATTATCAACAATAATGATAGCTGGGTTCTCAAAAGAAACAATTAAAACCAAAGAACACCATAATTGTATCTGAAAAATTCTGGGAAAGAAATGCCACTGCATAATTTTGTATCAAGCAAAAATGTTCTTCACAATGAAGGCAGAAATAAATATATTTCTAGGGAAACAAATGTGTTAATTAGGGCCTTTTTCCCCCTAGTCTGGCTAAAATATGCTGCATATTAATAACTACAGATCAAAAGCAGCATACACATTTGTGTGGTCAAAAAATATAAAAAGTTACTCACTGGAAAATTGAAATAACAAATATCTAACTCTCATCCCTGAAGCACCTTCATGGAATGCTATAATCGGACATATGTTATGGTTGATTCTTTGTTCTCTTAGTCTTTGTTTGATTCAGCATTAAATACTTTCCCTCTCTACCTATCTAGGGTCTCACTGTTTCAGATGAGAGCCCCATTAGTAAAGGGACACTTGGTTTCTTTTCCAGTTTCCACCTTGAGCTTCCTTGTATAACAACCACATACTGCTTTGCTAGCTGGTTTGGAATACTTACGGGGTCAGAGAAAAGAAAAATGGAGAAATGATAAGGGCAAAGGAAAAGTTGTTTCACTTGGATTGTGCCCTGGAAACTGTATCTGTTTCTGCGGACCTGGAAGAAATTTAAATCTGACTCTTCTTTTGCAAGTATTCTCCTCTAGATTCTCCGAGATTCTCTAGATCCTCTCCCTTGAATATCCCTTCTGCAGGAGAGCTAATGACTCCTTTCCCATCCCTTAGCATTTCCCTTGTAGTGTCTTCTATGTCTTTCTACTGTCTGGGTGGTCCTTTTAGAAGAATCCAAGATGATTCTAAGTCAATACTCCCCACCGACGTGACCCACATCTAGTACCTAGGAACACTCGCATCCTCATTCCAGCAAATTCAGAGTGCAGTTCTATACTACTCTAGACGTAGTCTCTGGACTCCACCACTATCAGAGTTCATGTCTTTTTTCTAGATTTCTCAGGCAAACGGCAGACTCTCATATACTATGTTTTCCCAGTATAAGGTAAGATACTTCCTGGAAGCATCCCATCCCATTAGCCTGGGTGAAAGTTTCTCACAGACCACTTTCCTTAAAGGATATCTATCCCCCTCCTCTTACACACACACACACACACACACACACACACACACACACACTTGTTTTTTTTCCTCCATATTCTGTTCCCTTTTTCCATCCTTAATATGTCTGGGGGTTTCAAGTGTTGTGACATTTCATGTGAAAATTGGTAAATGTGTATTTCTTTATTGCTCAGTTTAGAACTTAAATGTTCTGTTTCCATGCCTATTGATTTGATATCCTATTTCCATTGGCTCTTTCTCTATATTTCTTGAATGGTTGGATGAATACTTACTTTAATTTTGATTCAAGGGTTTATGAACACTTGCTTTCTATATAAAATGGAGATAATTTAGGATATTTAAAATTCTTCCATTTGTGATATAATCAAAGTAATCAAATTTATATGAGAAGTAATTAAATTTATGTGAGAAATTTATATAAAATGAGAAGATGCTCATTTTAAGACTTAGGAAAGAGAGTTGTGGCTCAATTTCACTTAAATACAAAATAAATATTATTCCTCCTTCAAAATAAGAGTCAAGAAATAGAGGGGCATGTGGGTAGTTCATTCAGTTAACTGTCCGGCTCTTGATTTCAGCTCAGGTCATGATTTCACAGTTCGTGGGTTCAAGCCTTCACATCAGGCTCTGTGCTGACAGCTCAAAGCATGCTTGTGATTCTCTCTCTCTCTCTCTCTCTCTCTCTCCCTCTCTCTCTCTATACCTCTCCCCTGATCATCCTCTCTCTCTGTAAGTAAATAAATAAATAAATACACACATAAACAAACAAACTGAAAAAATTTTAAGTCAAGAAATAGTGCAAATGGCTGAAAAGAAAAATAGAGTTCCAGGTTCTATCAATGACCATGGAATTTTGTCAGAGAATTTACTTGAGAGACAAAGGAAAAAGGAGTTTGGCAAAGTTGGATAGTCCAGATATGCATCCCAACTTGTGATGCTTACCCAAAGTAAGGCTATTTGGGATTTTGTCTATCATTCCTGTCAAGTAATTGTGACATAGTTTCTCCAGTAAAGTGCGGCTTTGAGTACAGTAAACCTATTTTACACATCAGTGCATTAAAGAGCATACCTCTATAAAATATGATTGTCATGGTTGTCATTGTATCAGTGAAAAAAAAGTGGAGAAAGCCATAAAGGAAAGTTTACTGAGCATATCATAAGAAGTGGGGGAAGGAGAAAACCTTTCCTACAACTGAAAGATTGCATATCCTACAGCAACAAAGTCAGACCTTACTTTGCGATCATTTCATGAACTCACCTTACAAAATTCTGTTTACACCAACCAATTGGAAGGAAACAAATGAACCTCACAAGAAGTGCCTGCAGTTCTGAGGTGTATATACTAACATTCATAACTATAAGAGGTTTGTAATCTGGGGAATCCTGTGCGGCTGATAAAATAATGATTTATGCATTTACTGCTGCTCTCAAAAGCTAGAAATTGAGTGTCCCTGCAGTATACATATACTGAAGTTTGTACTTTTAGAATATAATTCCCTTTTCTTCTGAATCCTCTACTTCCAGCCCAACATTTCTCTGAAAGAATGAGAGGTATATGAAACATTTGACATTAAGAAGATTCCCTTGTAATTTTCAGGTCATATGCATTGTCTTCAGTGTGTATTATGAATTTATTTCAAATGGGTAAGGATACTTTACATAATGAGGCAAAGCTTTTAAACCAGATGGTCTTGTGTATAAGGCATTGTTCTATTTTGTGAAAGCTTAGCTCTGTCTTAGTTACACAAAATGCAAGATTTAGAAGCATGTAAACCAATAATAGTTATTCAATCTAAGCTGTAAGGGTAACTTGCTATGGGCACTGGAGGTTGAGATGGGATATTGTATTTGCATACATACAGTATATGGAAAACTATTCTACCATTTTATGGAACAGCAATCATATTTAGTTTAATGTCTTTTAAGTCCCATAAAGCGATATTAGGAAATTTTGCTATTTGGATGGTGAGCAATCAAAGCTGTGGTGTTAACTCATCATAACACTACTAGTGTGACTCTTCAGGCTTCATTAAATTGGGGATATAAATATGCCAGATCAACCCAATGAAATTAGAATGCTCCTATTTCGGGGTTTAGAGTAGGCTGAATGAGCTTGGTACCTTTTTTATATTTGTGGTTAGATACTGCATTGGCCTACCTTGTGATTGGATGGCCATTTCAACAGGAATCAAGATTTACATATATCAGTAATCTTCAACTTCATGCCATGACTCTCTTGAGGGTATTGTAAAATAGGGATGCCTCAGTTAATTTCCTTCATCAATTTCCTCATCCTTTTTCTCTCATGCTCCTAACATAAGCCCAAAATGTGTTTTGTGGCTACTCCAAGTAATAACATTTCAGAGCTAAACTATGCAACACTGTGGGGAATTTTGAATCAGCCTAGGAATAATAATAGGACAAATCATCTAATTCTTATCATTTATATTTTGCCAACTGAATATTTGGAGTTTGGAAGTTCTTTTTCTGCCACCTCTCTTGGAACTCACTAATCAGTTTTCAAAATAAGAAATCATGATCAACAATGAAAAAAAATATTTAAATGATTTAGACCTAAACACCAGAAACAAAGTAAATTGTCTTTGCCAATTTTTAATGGGTTTAAAAAATATTTAAATGTTGGGGAGAATAATATTATCTAAATGAGTTATATTTCTATTGTATTCTGGGGTCTCTATATACATTTCATTTTGATATTCTAGATCCACTTATAAAAGGGAAAAAATAAAACTTTGGAATTATAATTCTTCCTTATTTTAAAAAAATATACATAGATGTGTGTATATATACATTTTTATATAAAGATATTTATATAAAATTTTTATATTTATATAAAAATATATACATATTTTTAAATATACATATACACACATATATGTATATAGAGAGACAGTGAATTCAGATTGCTGTCTTATTTTGTTCAAATAGAGAATTCCCTCAGAGGCAACCATATGACTTACACATGACCCCTATACATTTAAAACTAAGAGCATTAGGACTAGTTGCTTGTCATAGGCAACTGTGGTGTAATTCAGAGAGAGTTGAACATGAAAGGCAAATCCTTATTCGTTGCTGAGAATATGGAATGGAATACATGTGATCCCTGCATCCAAAATTGGAACCTACACGTTTTTTAAAAAGCAAACATAAATGCAACTAAGCTTATAGTTGTAATACCATATATCGTCTCATAGTACCATTTATTGCTATAGTTTCTATTGAGAAGATGTTCAATTTTAAGTTGAAGTGTTTTGGCTGCCTTGCCTAGAAACCTAGCCAACGTTTATAAAATTATTCAGTGAAAAAAAGTGTCTTCTGAGTCCTAAGTAATAAATTTATAAACGTCCATTTAAATGATAATTTATTTATAGATTGGTGGTCTTCTGAAACTCATTCAACAAATGGGCATTGTAATCTTGAGTGATCTCTGTAAATTGTTTTTACACTTTTAAAATATTTCCAATCATCTATTAGTCCACTGCCAAGGGGTGTGCAAAGAATATTGATCAATGTCATTGAATAATAGCTATTTAGCAGAATTTTAAAAATATATTTCTGGTTCCCTGCAAATATTGTGAGCTTGTTTCAAAGTAACTATAATTAAGAAAAATAGACACCAAATGAGGAAAACACTGTCAGATAATTTGCTTTGTAGAAAACTAAAAATAATTGAAATTTATGAATAAAAATATGTTAATTTAATTCACTGAAAATTTTTAATAATTCCTGAATTATTTTAAATTGCGATGTAAATTTCTCAGATTCTAAAATTTACTTCCCACCTGCATGGTTCAGATTAAGATTTGCTATCTAATTGCTGCTTCATTATTTTCACTAAAACTTATTTCACTATAAATGATTCAAAGTTGTATGTAATCACTGAGAACAGAAAATAGAGAATTATACTACTATAATTTAATATTGAGTTGGACTTTTTACCAGATCATTTCTTTTATAGTTAAGTACACCTAAAGAATATTGTCACCTCTTTCTTTGGTGGATAAGGAGTTCAAATCCATATATTGGTAGAAAATATATCTCACCCTTATTTGCTTACTAGGTAACATTGTTAGAAGACTCTTTTCACAGCTCAGATCCATTATGTCCTGGAATGTCAATTGAAAGTTGTTTGCTTGGTTTCCAGTAGAGAGTTAGTTATTGTGTATCTGTCTGCACTATTCTCATTGTGAGTGACAATCATAGACTATTCTGCTGAATACCACCCCTGTCATTGTTGGCGTTTGCTACTTGACGATTTTGTCTTTTTTCACCTTACTCTTTGTAAGTGGATAGAAAAATCGAGTAATTCATCAGAAGAAATACAAAGTTAACTCGGCTTTCAAAACCCTGCCTGCTGTCATTTTCTATAGTTAAGATTTTTACCTGAAGCATTGAATGTCTCACCCTGACATCAGACTGCAGTAATTAATCATTAAATAGTGATTGAGGCAATGGACCCCAGAAAATATCTCCATACACTACCATATGCTGGAGCCAGCTGCAAGCTAGTGCTTAGAGAGAAGCAGCACAGAGGAGAACAGGGCCTGACAGTTCCCTGCTGTGAAGTCCGAGTACAGTGTGCCTCTAACTAAGGGCCAAAAACAGAATGCTTGCTTGCGTTGACCTTCATTACCTGACACTGTTTAAAAGATAAAATGTCAGTGTTAATGTACTGGAAGTTTAAACATTTAATCACATTTTAATGAGTATACCAGCATTTTTCGAACTTCAACATTTATTATTTTTCTTCATTCTTTTTTTTTTTTAACAAGTCACTTTAGTTAAATATATATGTTCTTAAAAAAAGAGAAAATTTCAAACTGGCTACTTACTAGAAAACGAAATTACACAAATCTATTTAATTTTTTTTTGATTAAGGAATAACCAGAGGGCAACATGGATATTGTCTTCAAATATTTAAAGGGCTACTGTGTAGAAGTAAGTAGATCTGTTGTCTGTGTCTCCACAGGCAATTAACAGAACTCATGAATGCAAGTTATTCAAAGATGTTTTTGAACTCAATTTAAAGTCAAATGTATTGAGAATTAAAATTGCCTAATAATGCCACAGCCCCTGTCATGAAGCAATGAGCTTTCCATCACAGGTGGGGGCTCCCATTTGATAGAAATGTAGTTAGGGTGTAGTAGGAACCCTCTGAATGAGTGGGATGGTAGATCACACAGTCCTGTCAAGAATTTTAAATTTGAGTTTATAAGCAATATCGGTGAATTACTATATACTCATCATTGCTTTAGATATTTTATTGATTTGTACAGTTTTAAAATATATCCAAAATAAAAAAAAATCAATCTATCTTGCTTAGTGAGTATAGAGGGTAACGTTTGTGTGCAATAGAGATTTATTTTATTCATTTTAATTTTATTTTTTGTGGAATAAAAATAAAACTTTGTTTACATTAAATTTTATATATTGTATTTATTCTTATAACATGCTTATGTAGCTAACATTCATAGTTTTTCCTTTGAACACAGTCCATCGGGGTTGATTACCAAATTTATACCCAGAGAAAGCTTTCTAATTAGGGTTTTTGTTGTAACTTTGGAAAATATTTTTAAAAGGAGAAATGTAAATCTTAAGGAAAGGCTACAAAAAAGTGTATGATTCAGAACTTCTGTCTTTAGGTCCTATTATTTTATTCCCATTACATAGATGAAAAAACCTACGTGTCAGAATGGCTAACTAACAATCCCCAAAGTGGTAGATAGAATGTCATAGTATAGAATTGGAATTTGAACATGACAAATTTCTCACAGACTTCAGTTTGGGGATTTTCCTATCAACTATTTTAGCGACTGTCATATAGAGATCAGGCTTTGCTCTTCTCAGATAAAAGCACATATATAGATGAGGGATAAGGAGTTTACTAGTCAAAAAAAAAAAAGAAAGAAAGAAACATTTTTAATAGGTTAAATTAGAAAAAAAATTCTTGGTTCACCCCTTTCTGTTTCATGTAGAAATTGTTGTGTTTTCTTCTTTCTTTGTTTACTTGATACTATACCAGAAATGTTCATAGAATGAAAAAACTAATTAATATATTTTAAAACTCTAGCTACATGAGCAGCGCTGTTTCCCTCATGGATGACATTGCTAGGCATTTATTGGTACTTTTTATCGGTGTGTGTACATGCATTTGTTACATCACACTTGCATGTGAGAACATAGTTACTTCAAGCAAGGACTGAAGGATTTAGGTGAAGGAGATAGTTGACATTCTTTTGAGCTGCTGAAATTTGGTGGTTTTCCTTTCTATTGAATGGAATGAAAATTCAAGGATGGTTCACAAATAGAAATCATCTGATAAAATATGTAAACACAACTTTTCACCAATTCAAGGTTCTAGTCATAATGATCTTTATTATTATTATTTTCCTTCTTCTTAAGGATTCAAATGTATTAATTCCTTGTGCACAATTTTAAATCTCCTACTTCTACTTTTTAAAATAACAGCTGCTTGGGGTGCCTGAGTGGCTCATTCAGTTGAGTGTCCGACTATTGATTTCGGATCAGGTCATGATCCCAGGGTTGGGATCGATCCCCATATCAGGCTCTGTGCTAAGCATGGAGACTGCTTGAGATTTTTTTCTCTCTCCCTCTGCCTCTCTCCCCTGCTCCTGTTCTCTCTCTAAAATTAAAAATTAGTTAATTAACAGCTGCTTATTTGAGAACTACAGTTAGTTTGGTAGTTACAGATGTCTGTCTTTAGTGTACAACTTCTATGCCTTTCTTTGTGGCGAGTATCTCCAGGTTCTTTGTATATTTCCTCAAAAATTCTGTATTAGTTCTGTATTAATGCCAAACACCAAAGAACAATTTGAGTCTTTATTTCTAAAGACTCCGATTTCTTAGTGCATAATTGCCTTTAAATTGTTCTCAAATTGATCCAGGTTTACATCACTTTTATGTGTCTAATTTTGGATTTCTTTTTTGTCATACAACCTTGAAATATAAATATTTTCTTGACACCATATTGAAAAAAATGTCTCCTAAATTAGTGGTGAGAGCTAATAAATAATTTTCATGAGGATTTAATGCTTTGTTAAGATTAAGCATGGTAAAGTTACTTGATTTAGGACTGAAATATCTGTTTTATCTTGCTATTCTAAACAAATTTTTCTTGAAGTTAGAGTTGTCAGTAGCAACAATTATTTTCTTCAAATTGTTTCTGTTGTTTATTTATAAATAACAGCTAAAAGTATTCATGGATATATAGGTAAAAAACAAGAAGAAAGCACACAATCAAAACTCTTAGAAGTTCTCTGCTTTTAGAAAATGCAGTTTGAGTGAAACAGAGAAAATTTGGAGGGTCATGTATTCATTAGTGTTATGAGTGAAGCATTATATGAGGGAAAAACACAGTAGGCATATTGTTCCTGTATTAACTCATTTGGCAAACTCTTGAAACAGTTATAGAAAATGTACCTTTTACAAACATTGACTAACTAGTATGGCCTAAAGTGGGCTTATGCCACTTGTCGACAGCACACAAATACAAGCCCTTTGAGTGAAATAAATTTAAATAAACACCAATATATATATATTTTTAATTTCAATGGAATGAAATGAAGCTACTTGAGAGATACTGTACATCCATCTAACTTAATTTCATGTGAAGAACAGCTTCTTGGAAAACACTGTATGTCTTTTGCAGTATAAATGTGAAGCAATCAAAATCACTTTTAATTAAAGCTCCTTTTCAGTTCACCAAGGAATACTGAGAGAATGCCAAACTATATTAATGTACTCCATTATGACTTTGACTATATTTTACAACTTGAAAAATTTTCATTTTTATGGTGCCATCAGCCTGCTACTTAATAGAAAATGTTTTATTGACATTTATGTTCTTTACCTAATGATGTGTATTTAAATGATGGCTGCCATCTTCATTAGAAGTGACTGTTGAAAGAGTAATAAGAAAATAGGGAAACCTGTCTCATTCTAATTGTACAAACTAAGAATATAACCTTGGGCTAAATATTTTACCAATTTGGCTACAGGGGCTTAATTAAAAATAGTATGCAGCTCCAACAGTATATGATTGCTTTTATTGTGATTTATTTTATTATTTTCATATTATATATATTCTATTTTCTATTCTTAAAAATAAGTGTGTTTATTAATTACTTTAAATGTTATTTTTTATCCAAATCCCTTAATATTGTCATCGATCATCAGAAAAATATCAGACTTAGGAGAGTAGACTCCATGTCAAAGACACAGTAACTAATATGCCCAGTGTTGATGAACATACACGAGTGGAAGTAGTCTAGACTTGATATCGATGCAAAAATCCTGATCCTTCAAACAACTGGTTAATGAGAATTTTATTTGCACTCATCAAAGCAATAAGAATTATCTACTTCAATCACCATTTTGTTCCTTATCAACTTACAGTTTTGATTTTTTGTTCTTAGAGATTATTCAGCACAATGTTGTTACCTAAAATTTTGTCTATCATCCAGAATAAAGAATATGATGGGCAAACGTTTTAAATATAATGAAAGAAATTATATTTTATTCAAGTTTTATGTCTAAACCTGGCAATATTGCATAGTTTTTTTTTGTAGTGAAGAATAATCTACCCTTTCACCAAAAATACTAACTTAGGTATTTATAATATATAAACTAGGAAAAAAAACAATATTTACTTCTAAAAACTGACCACACATAAACTCTTATTTCATTTTATTAAAGAAATTGATTAGTTTTCTCAGCATAATTCAAACTGGGATTTATATTATTTCTTCAAATACAACTATGGCTTTGTTATTTTCTGGACTACATATCTCCCTTATATATAATACCACTGTTGCATTAGTATACTGCCTTGTAACTCTTTGTTTTTTATTTTTGTGGTAGCCAGCTTCCAGATGACCTCAATAGTCCTCAACTCCTGTGTAGTTCCTTCCCCTATTGAATCATGGTAATTCCTGTGTGACAAAATAAATATAAAGTAAGTGATGGCATTTGACTTCCTAGGCTGGTTCATAAAAGTCATAGCATGGGGCACCTGGGTGGCTCAATCAGTTGGGCGTCTGACTTTGGCTCAGGTCATGATCTCCCCGTCCATGAGTTTCAGCCTCGTGTAGAACTCTGTGCTGACAGCTCAGAGCCTGGAACCTACTTTGGATTCTATGTCTCTCTCTCTCTCTCTCTCTCTCTGCCCCTCCCCCACTCACGATCTGTCTCTCTCTCAAAAATAAATAAATGTTAAAAATTTTTAAGAAAAAAAAAAGAGCCAAAGCAGCTTTTGCATTGTGTTCTTGAATTACTTGCTATGGAAGAAACCAACTGTCATGCCATGAGGAAACACAAGCAGCCCAGTAGGGAGGTCTAGGTAGAGAGAAACCAAAGCTACAGGACAATAGCCATCACCAACTTTTCAGCCATAGGAGTGGACCCTGTCAGTCACCTTAACCAATGTCTGACTGACCTCATGAGACATCCCATGTTAAACTACCTAGTGTAGCCACTCCTGACTTTCTGAAGCACAGAAACCCTGATATATGATAAATGAATATTGCCATTTTAAGTCATCATATTTTTTGAGTAAGTGTTGAAACAGTTATAGATAACTAATGCAATGTTCGTGCCTATAGTAAATTTCTTGGATATATGGACCATGATTATTTTTCCTCCAACTATATAGGAGATATTTAGCACAAGGCTTGTCATGAAAGGGAAACTCAATTAGTGTTGGCTAAATTTAAATGAACAAATTTAAATGTGATCCTTCTGCCAATGTCATTGTTCAAAAGGACCTCAAAAAGCATGAACATCTAAAATTCAAATTTGGTAAGAATCAAGAGTTCAACTTGGCAAAAAAAAACGCAATATATTATTTTAGACAAATATGATATTAAATAATTTGATGTTGCAGGGCAATTCATGTAGTCACCGAGTAAAATCGGCCAACTTAGCCCAGCAAGCTAGCTGAGACAGAAAGGTTTATTCAAAACAAGCTATTTCCTAAGAGTCATCCCAAATCTTTAGATGGTCAAGGAAGTTAACTTGTAATACCTATACTTTAACTTCTTCAGGTTCATGTTTTTCCTATATTTTCTAACAGAATTATAGGTGGATGTCAACTTTCCAGGCACAATAACAGAAACAAAACTACGCCCATGCAGCCCAAAAAGAAAAAAAAAAAAAAAAAAAGGAAAAAAAAAAACTTTGCTAAGATCACTTTAGTTCTAATGCAGTACTTGAATATGCTAAATCAAATCCTAGGCTTTTGTCTCAGAGCTAAGGCTTGAATTAATTCTGCCCAGCTGTCAACTCTTTTTCTGCATCATTAGATCCTCAGAAAACTGGATCAAATTAATTTCACTAGCCAATAACACCTCTTCATTGATTGTAGTTTTAGAATATTTTCTTGTCTTCTACAGAGAGCTATTATAAGAATTAGTGACATCTAGAATATTTCTGTATTATGACTATTTTTGTATAGAAAAATTTATTGAAGTAGCTCAATTTATCAGAATTGATTGTAGAGATGAAAAATTCATTATGGATCAAGAAAAAACAAAAGAATTTTGCTAGGTTTAGGTAGAAGTGAGATTTAAAAAAGAAGATGTGAAACAGGACCACAGTTGGACTTAGCATTTGAATATTATTATGGGAACTTTTTGAAAAACCTTTATTAATAAACTAATAAAAAATAAATAATATTTAATACCATAATACCTAACATATCATGTGTATTTTTATCAATTGTTTAAATCACACAAAAAATTCATTTCTAATGTTGCTTGGCTTTTAACAGATCATTTTGATGTTTTTCTAAATGCTCATGTTATAAAACAATTTTGAGAATCTTTAAAAAGAGATCTGTATACTTCAGTGGACTTTAGTAACATATGTCACTGTCCTGATGCTTAGCAAGAACAAGCCCAGATTAGGTATAAATACAATCAATGATGTAACATGGAACAACCTATTTGAGCCAACTTTACATAAATATGCCATTGATTTGCAGATTTACTAATTGCAGTTTCCATTTTGAACATGTCTGAGGCCTTTTTTACAAATTAAATTTGGTCCATTTGGTACTGTAATTTGATTATTTCATGATCAATATAAATAGGAATAAAGTAATAAAGTAATGGTTTCTGTGAAGAAGCAATTTGCTTAATGCCTGTACAGTAAGAAAGACCACAAGGGCAATGCTATAAAAGCAAAACAACTCACCAATTCATTTCATTGACTGTAAGTAGATGTGCTCATGGTAAGGCAGAGCCTAAAAATAAAAATAAAGAGAATATTATACTGATAAAATAATTAAATTTGAAAAAAGAAAAAGCAGATTCGGAACATGATCCCTGTTAGGAATGTTTCCTAACTCCCTAAAATCAGCTTTTAACTTTGCTATGCCATCATCTTCCTTGCCTTTTCTCTGCCATCATAAAGAATGATAAATTGTCTGAAAGATGTTTTTTGAAGTTAAATATAAATGAAATCTTTTCTTGTGGTCTTTTTATTGTTCAGATGACAATGTGCAAACTCACCAGTGAGCAACTAGGCCAATTAAAGACTTAACTTATCTCTGAAACATTTTCCCAATCAAGTTTATTTTGGTTAAGAGAGAATAATCTCTCCTGTTTGTACTCTCTTGTTCTTTGGAATAGAAAAATATACTTCTACAGTCCTGTTGTTGTTGTTGTTGTTTCCTTTCTATTTTTATTCTTAGGAGATTTTCTGTTTCTTATTTCCTTGTTAGGGGATATAGATGAGCCCATTTTTTGATATCTTTGATGATTTCTTTGTGAAAGCTACTATTTGTCAGCTTTAATTAGCTTTGTCAGCTACCTTCAACTTCAATGCTATGTTTATTTATTTTATAATTATTGTGTTTTTTTTTATTTAATAGTATCTGTCATTTTCCCATTATCATGTCAGAGACACGAGGCAAGTCTTGTCCCAAAGCTTAACACAGTGCTGACCTCACAGTAGGTGTTGAGAAATACTTGTTGAGTAAATGAATTTATTAATAGACAGTGGAGATGATAAAAACCAACTTAAAATATTTAGTGGTACAATGATTAATGTTAAGAGTATTGACAATATTAATAATTTTTAGATTGGCTGACATTGGTGTAAGCCATTGTGTACAATGTTTAATATCGATACGCTTGCCAATCTGGTCATCAGAAACTCAACTCATACCAAGATTACAAAAGTGGCTCTCAGGTTCTGAGTCTGATTCTGGGTAGTCTCAGCCTGGAGGCATATCCTGTTGGTCCTTTTACCGAACTTAACACCTTCTCTTGGAAAAAAGAGTAGAAGTAACACAACAACAATAAATGTAATTGATTGGGCCATCTCTGTTTTATTTATTTTCCAGATTTGTAGTTGAAAATTGTCTAACAGATGAAAATTATTATCTGATTTTGTTTTTTAAAATGGAGAACAGATGCCTCAGAGGTCCATAAGAAAACAAGTAGAGATGCCTGGGTGGCTTAATCTGTTAAGCTCCAAATTCGACTCAGGTCATGAAACTGTGGCCCGTGAGTTTGAGCCCCGCATCCTGCTCTGTGCCCACGGCTCAGAGCCTGGAGTCTGCTTCGGATTCTGTGTTTTCCTCTCTCTCTGCCCCTCCCCCACTCGAACTCTCTCTTTCTCTCTCAAAAATAAATTAAGATTGAAAAAAAGAAAGAAAGAAAGAAAACAAGTAGCCACACTGGAACTTGAACAAGCTTTCGTGCAGTTCCAGTGCTGCTTACATTATGGAACAATGATTTTTCATCCAAACATGAGAGAGATTAAAAATGTCAGGACACAATGGAAACTGGAAAGTTTAGATATTTATTTTCATACAAACCATATAGCTTTGAAAGTATCAAAAAGTTATGGGAAATAGCGATTTGTTTAGTGATATAAAGCATTTTGATACATCTGAGAGAGGACAGAAGGAAGCAGAAGACATAACTCACATAATAAAATGTATATATTATTTTAACATAATGAAGCAAATTATTATATTTTAAAATAATATAAATAAAAGTGCAAACATGAGATACTTTATTTGCACTTATTATATTAATGAAATATAAGCTTATTTCTAAGATGTATGTTTAATGCATCCTCATATAGCCCTTTTTATATAACACATTAAGATATGAAGATTTTGTACTGCTCACAGACTTTTCCAATATGGAGTAACTTTAAGTGTAAAATACAGTTTTTCCTCAGTCTTAATCTCAAATTCTTGCTTTCTGATATTTTGAAGACACAAATAGCATAATTAATGATATATTATATAAAATATTAGAAAATTTACTGTGTGTATCCACCGTATATATTTGTGTAGATATGATTAAATATCTCTATAGCTTTAGTCAAGAATATAATAATACTTAATAATACTTAATACTTAAAATAATTACTTAAATCATACTTAATACTTAAAACATCTCTGCTCAACATCTTTTTATGAGTGATTCAAGAGCAGAAACTTAATCTTTATTTTGGAATTTAAAAAGTAAAATATAGTACTTTATAAATATGTAAGGTTTCACTTACATATAATTTATATTTATATAATCTCAAAATAACCTAAAATCTCGAAAACCCTTGAGAATTCCTAAAATGGGCCTCTCAGCTTTTTGAGAAACTGGCAAGTATTAGGGAAGTTATATTGAGGTAGGGAGTTACTTTCTAGTAACTTCAAATCAAAATACACAAAAAACCAATGTTTTTGTTTTTGCTTTTTTTCCCCTATAAGCCAAAAGTCAAATAAAACAATCTTCTCACTCTCAAAAACACATAATTGAGCTATAAACTAATATATAATAATAGAAGGAAACTACTAGCAAGAATAATAATGGAAAGCAAAATGATAATGGAAGGTACCTACTAGCAAGAACTTAATAAACATGTGTTGGTTCATTCAGCAAACTTTTCAGTCACTGAGGTTTTGGAGTCACAATTCTTAACTTAAAAGACCATAAACACAATGAGAGAAACAGGCAGACATGCAATGGTGCAAAATGATTATCATGTGGGGGTCCAGAAGAGGGGATTTGCCATGTATCCTTAATATCATCACTTCCCTCTCATTTTTATCCCCCCTCTACTCTCCCCACTCCACACACCCTCTATCTAAGACAGGAAAGACAAAGTTGCCAAGGTTTGTCATGTAATAAAATGACTGACAATGGATATTAGAAGAAGCAAAATACTTCCTAATTGGGCTGAGGAAGACAGTGTTGAATATGTTACTACTTGGAGGTCTCCTGTGGGATTAGGAATGTAGGGCAGGGGAAGAGATGAGATACAAGAGTAAAATAATAGAATAAGAAAAGGACACCTGGATTGAAAGAAAATTTATTTGTAGCAGAAATAAGAACCTTCCAGGAATTTCTGAAGTCAAGAGGCTCAGTGATAATAGGTGGTTACAAATCTGTTTTAGTTAACAGTTAACAAGAGCTCCCAAAATATCTGAAAGAGATTTAAAATGAAAATATTGGAATTCCTATTGCAAAAGCACCAGGGCTCCTTTGAATATAACATTGCTTCATGCCTTCCCTAAATGGATCACTGCTTTTTAAGCAATAGACAAATAGCAAATATATCACAATTACTCACTGAGGAAATACTGAAAGAGGTCCTATTTTGGAAAGAGAGATGATGAATTTAGTGTGGATACTGGAATCTGGGAAACCTTTGAAATATCAAAGAGGAGATTTAATGTATGGGTAAACATACTGGCCTGGAGCTCAGGAGAAGGGTCTGGAAAGATGGACAACAAACAGGTTCATCAATAAGACTTTAGGCCAAGAGAAAACCTTCCCCAAACCCACCCCATGGTAACAATGCACAGCCTTTACAAAATTGATATGTAACATATATTTAATTGGTTTCTGGATTATGCTTGTGCTGTAGTTATCCTTAATCATTATACACAAACTTCAGTTAAAGCCTGCTATATGAAGCAACCTTTAGAAAATGAAGAAGTGATAAATTTCATAACTAAAGTTAGAAAAAAAAACAAAGAGGACAGAGCCAAGGAACTTAATACATAAATATAGACTAAGAATTGAGGAAAAGTAAATTTAAAACAAAAAGTCATCATGGCAATTTAAGGTACCAATTATCCTCAAAACTCTTTGGGGAAAAGGTATACCCTGGAATTTCCACAATCTGTAGGAGGAAATATTGAAGTTGTCTCATTTTAACAATAAAGAAAATTGTTGCTAAGCATAGATAGACAATTTGGGGCATTTTATTGAAATACTTACAGAAGAAAGAGCAACATCAGCAAGATGGCAGAATAGGAGGTTCTAGTCCTTAACCCCACAGTCTCTGCACAGAAACATTGGCTTAACAACCACATAAGGAACAAAATACCTCAGGAAAGGTTTAGATTCTAGTTAAGAAGTTGCAGTACCCCAGCTGAGCATAAAACCAAGATCAGCCACACTGACATGGGTAGAAAGAGAAATTTCACTCTACTTATGTCAGCCCCTCCCCGAGCCAGCCCAGCCTAGCCCTGAGATCACAACTTCTCCCTTGGAGGGAAGAAAGAATGAGGTAAATGTAATGTTCCTGGCCTTTCTACACAGTCCCTGAGAAGTTGGCCTTTTTCTTGTGGTATATAGAACTGAAAAATCCAAACTGTCATATTTTGGATGCTGGAAGCCAGGAAGATAGGTTCCTTCTTGAAGCCAGCATAGCCCTAAAAGCCTTGGAGAAAGCACAAAACTGAGGGCTGTCCTCCAAAAGGGTGGAAGGAGAATGAGATTCCACTGTGTCCACCTTTTAGTGTCCCCCGAGGGACCAAATTCTTCCCTTCTTTGCCGAACTCTGAAGGAAGTGAGATAGTCTTATATCAGGAAAGCAAGAGATTACAACCTTTGAAAAAATGAGGGGGAAAAAAAGCTAGATGCCTGGAGCTGAATAAAGGAACAAAATCTTTAGCCAGACTGAGTGCTACAGGTCTTTTCCAGTTAAAGACAGTCATCAAAGACTGGGAGAAGGAGCTAATCACTCTTCAAATGTGCCAACACCAATGCAAAGCTATGAGGAAGCATGAATAATCTGGAAAACATGGCAGTTAACTTGTTATTAGCTTGAAAGAAATAATTATACGATGTTTTGTGTAAACCACATAGTAACCACAAGGGAAAAAATGTGCAAAAGAAAAGAGAAGGGAAACAAAGCATATCACTACAAAAACAAAACACAAGGAAGACAGAGAAAGAGGGAGAAAAGATCCACAAAACAGACAGAAACAATTAAAGAAACAGTAATAGTAGATAGATCCTTACCTATCAATAATTACTTGGATTCAACTCTTTAATCAATAGAATGGCTGGCTAAACAAACTGAACAAAATCCAACTGTATGCCATCTACAAGAGACTTGCTTTAGAATTTAAGACATATACAGGGGGAAAGTGAAGAGATGGGAAAAAATATTTCATTCAGAAGGTAACCAAAATAGAGCAGAGGTGGCTATACAGAGTTTAAGTCAAACTGTCACAAGAGACAAAGAAGATCATATACAATGATAAAAGGTCAATTCATCAGGAAGATATAGCAATTAGAAATATGTATGCACCCAAAATCACAGCACCTAAATATATAAAGCAAACATTGACAAAACTGAAGGAAGAAGAGACACAAGACATTAATAATAGGAGACTTCATTACCCCAATTTCAACAATTGATAGAGCATCCCAGAAGACTTGAACAGCACTACAGACCAAATAGATCTAACAGATAAATACCCAATAGCAACAGACTACACATTCTTTACAGGTGCACACAAAACATTCTACAGAATAGATCACACGATAAGCCACAAAACAAGCCTTCGCAAGTTTAAGAAGACTCAAATCATACCAGGCATCTTTTCTAACCACAACAGAAAAAACTAGAAATCATTTTTTAAAAAGGATTACTAGAAAATTCACAAATACATGCAAATTACACAACACACTCCTGAACAACCAATAAGTCGAGGAAGAAATCAAAAGGGAAATCAAAAAATATATTGAAACAAATGAAATTAAAATATGATGCACCCAAATTTATAAAATGCAGCAAAAATGGTACTAAAAAGGAAGTTTATAGCAGTGAACATTTACATTATAAAAGAAGTATAATCTCAAATAAGTCACACAGCTTTATACCTTAAGGAACTAGAACAAGAAAATAAATTAAACCTCAAGTTAGCAGAACAAGGAAATAAAGATTAGATCAAAAGTAAATAAAATAGAATATACAAAAACAATAGAAACAAAATCAGTGAAACTAAAATTTGGGTTTGCTTTTTTTTTGAAAAGAATAAATTGACAAACCCTCAGCTAGACTAGGAAAATAGAAAATTAATATAAAAGCAGAAATGAAAGAGGAAACATTGTAATAGATGTCTCAGAAATAAAAAGGCTAATTATAAATTGTGATAACCTAGAAGATATGGATAAATTCCTAAAAAATTCAACGTACCAAGAGTGAATCATAAAGATAGAGAATAATGAATAGTGAGTTTGAATCAGTAATCAAAAACCTTCTAACAACAAAAGCCTAAGCCCAGATGGCTTCAGTGGTGAAATCTACCAGACATTCAAAGAAGAATTAACTACAATCCTTCTTAAACTCTTTCGAAAAATAAAAGAGAGAATACTTCCAAATTCATTTAACGAGGTCATCATTACCCTGATACCAAAGCCACACAAGAACACTACAAGAAAACTACCAGCCAATAATTGTGATAAATATAGATGATAAAATCCTGGAGAAAATCTGGCAAACCGAATTTAACAGGATATGAAAAAAGGATTACACACCATAACCAAGCAGGATTTATTTCAGGGATACAAAGATGGTTCAACATAACAAATTAATCAATTAATTTGATACATGGTTTTGTGCTGGTCTCAGCCTATGTATAGTAATGCTATTGGCTAGAAATGCCTGGGGGCACTCACTCACCTGGGCCCCAGTGAACTCTACACAGACATTTCCCCTTTACAACCAATGTTGATTGGACCCAGCTTTGTGGTTCTTATTAAAATTGCAAGATCACTCTTGAGCAATGACCATTAGGAAATTGTGAAGAAAAAGAGTTTATGACTTAAAGCCTTGGAGTGCAGGTTTGGAGAGAGAAAGCTTGGGCCTGAGGTTTTGTTTTTATTGGGGCCGAGGGTCAGGACCTAGGAGTATTCACATGCAATAAAGAGAAATTGGATCCTCATCTTACACCATACACAAAAATCAAGTCAAAATGGATTAAATATTTAAATGTAAGACCTTAAACTGTAAACTTCTAGAAGAAAACAAGGGGACTAGCTGCATGACATTGGGCCAAAGCCCAAGCAACAAAAGCAAAATTTTGCAAGTCGGATTATGTCAAACTTAAAAGCTTCTACACCGCAAAAGAAACCATCGATAGGATGAAGAAGCAACCTACAGAATGGGAGAAAGTGTTTTCCAACCATATATCTGATAAAGCATCAATATCCAAATTATACAAGGAAATGCTACAATTTAATAGTGGAAACAAATAAAAAACACTAATCATTTAAAAATGGGCAAAGAGCTTGAAGAGTCATTTTTCCAGAAAAGAAAGACAAATAGCTAACAGGTATATAAAGATGCTCTACATCACTAATCATCAGGGAAATGCAAATCAAAACCACAATGAGAGATCATCTCACAATGAGATGATCCGGTTAGGATGGCTAGTATCAAAACAAACAAACAAACAAACAAAAACAGAAAACAAAAAACAAAAAAAAACAAAAACAAAAGACAACATATGTCAGTGAGGATATGGGGAAATTAGAACTCTTGGGCACTGTTGTTGAGAATGCAAAATGGCATAGCCACTATGGAAAAGAGTATGATGGTGCATCAACAAATTAAAAATAAAGTGTACCATATGATCCAGCAATCTTGCTTCTTCTATATTCAAAAGAATATATTCAAGATCTCAAAGAGATACATGAACTGCCATGTTTATTGCAGCATTATTTACAGTGGACCAGATATAGAAAAAACATCAATGTCTATTGACAGATGATGAAAATGTGACATATACATAGATGATAGATATCGATAGATATCTATATCTATATATAGTGGAAGACATCATGCTAAATGAAATTAGCCAGCCATAGAAGGGGCAGTACTGCATGATTTGCCTTATATGAAGTGTCTAGTATAATCAAACTTGTAGAAAAAGACAGGTGTTTCCCAGGGCCTAAGGAAAGGGGAAATGAGGAGTTGCTCTTCAAAGAATATAAGATTTTACTTTTGCAAGATGAGTAAATTCAAGAGATCCACTGTACATCATTGTGCCTATAGCTTATAATACTGTATAGTATATTTTTTAAAACAGTGGATGTCCGGTTAGGTGTTCTTACCACAATAAAAGTGTAAAAGTAAATTAATAAAAAGGATGAAAAGCAATCTAGATAAAAGGGAGATACTTAGAAAGGCATCAAGAAGTCAAAGTGTATGCCGAGTGAAAATGTGTGACCTATAAAGAAATAGCTGCTTATGGTGAGAGCCTGGATTGTAAAGTGAAAGTACAGCAAAGAAAGATAAAAAATGTTGACAATCAATTAATTAAAATATTTTTTTCATTAGCATCAACTGTAACTTTCTAGTCTTTCAGCTATGGAAGGGAGATTTTGTGGGTTTTTTTTTTTTAATTTTTAAAAAAGGGTTGATTCATTTTTTTTTATGAGAGAGAGAGAGAGAGAGGGAGAGAATGAGTGAGGGAGAGGCAGAGAGGGAGGGAGACACAGTACTGAAGCAGGTTCCAGGCTCTGAACTCTCAGCACAGAGTCTGACATGGGACTCGAACTCACGAACCATGAGATCATGACCTGAGCTGAAGTTGGATGCTTAACAGATTGAGCCACCCAGGCTCTCCAGGGAGATTTGTTTGAAAGAATCTTGATGGCTAGAATGCTGATATTCTGTAAATGCTTCTTGAATGCACAGATTAATAGATGAACGTACACACACACACACACACACACACACAAATACAAATATAAAGAGACATAGAAGTTAAATTCCTTCACTCTTGCTGTAGATTACTTTAAAATGTCAGAACGTGTTAAAAGAGTCCATGTTGCAAAGAAACCAGCAGACAGAAGACATCCTATGAGTAAGAGCATCTGAAAAGCATGTAAGTAGTATATTGTCTTAAATAGAACAGCCATTTACATATGTTGCTAGTGTTCATAATTCAGTATTGATTTTAAGAGATTGGCGTACTGAAAGCTATAACTAAACTATAAGCACTGACAAGGGTGAGGGAGCCATTGACTGAAATCCATCCTCTAAAATGGCCGTTGCTGATTTGTGAATTGAGCTGCTGTCTATGTTCAAGCAGCATTTGATATATACTTTTTTATTGTGTCTGCACTCTGCTGAAGACATAGGGTGTCAATGGAGACTTAGTCATATATTCTGATACATAACATTGAAACTTTTATTTTTTAATTACAATTCAAGTAGCTAAAAGTGGATACAGTAGACAGTTGGACAGCCTATTTGGCAGGAGCTATGTTGGAGGGAAAAAAAGAGAAACGGTTTCTTTCCATGACTGCTTTTGGATCTCTCTACTCTCAGCCCTTCTCGATGCATAAAGTGAAACTTTACCCCAAATGCATACTATTTGGAAACAGAAAAACCTTTTTTTGTTGAAGGGTACAATGGAAAATGCATAAATCAACCTTCTCAATTTGGATGACTTTGGTAATTTGCATTCATCTGTTTAAAGAGAGATGTCTTTGGAGACTTCCTATTTTTACATAAAAATTACACTCAGCATCTCCCAGCCTCTTTTGTTCACTAAAATTAGATTTGCTCACTTATACAATTCAGAGGGCCTAATTTGTTCAGAGGGAAGTTACATGCTATTTACAGCATGCCCTCTTCTCACCTACCTCCTTCAAAATTATATATATATGTATGAACTGCAGGCCCCCTCCCACACCAGTATACATGCTCTAGTGATTCATAGAGTGCACTTCTGTGGGTGAAAGGCCACCTCTCTATTACAAACCAGAAAAGAAAAATTGGCAAAAAGTAAGGTTTGCAAGTGCCATGGGATTTTGTGAGAGTAATTACCCTGGCCTTCAATATTAATGAGCAGTTAGAGAACCATCCATGAAGCAGACCACTGAACCTGCAGCTTCAACAATTCTAGTCCTGTGGCTTTGCCAATAATGGAGTTCTAGTTCTTATACACAAACTGAAAAGCTCTGAGATTGCTGTGAGTGTCACGACTATATTGCAGTCTCCTTTCCATTGGATGTGTGACCCCGGTCTAATTTGGAAATGTATCAGCAGGGTAGTCCCAGAGAAAAGCATACTCTGGTGTGATAGGAAGGGGACCTATCATGAGACAATAAAAAATAAAGAGTACATAAGCATTTAAATATATATATATATATATATATATATATATATATATATATATATAATGATGAGTATAATGACTTCTGTGATCTATAAGCCTTTAAACAAACAAACAAATCATATGGTAAAATGAAGAGTTTGAGATTTAAAGTCATACATATTTCCATGTTTGTCCTTTTACAAGGTGTGTGAATGTGGGCAATCTAGTTAAACCCTTCTAAGCCTGTTTTCTAATTATGGAATAGGATGATGGTGTGGACTGCATAGCATTCCTGAAAGTACATACCAATGTCAAATTAGCAAAGCCATCTTCATGGACATGATCTGTGCAGTCATACAGGACCTCATGCTCAGAAAGGCCCACTGTTGGTTTAACACTCTTAAGTCTGGAAATTCTTTAAATTTTTGAATAGGAACCCCTAATTTTTATTTTTCAAAATTTATTTATTTATTCTTGAGAGAGAGTAAGCATGTGAGCAGGGGAGGGGCAGACAGAGGGAGAGAGAGAATCCCAACCAGACTCAACACTGTCAGATTATGTCAGGGGCATAATCTGAAAGACCGTGAGACCTGTGCCAAAATCAAGAGTCGGACGCTTAAACAACTGAGCCACCCAGGCACCCCAGGTGCCTTGTTTTCATTTTGCATTAGGTCCCAAAAACTATGTAGCTTGTCCTGCAAATTAGGAAACCATCTGGCCCAGTTATCACCAATGTTAGGTGCTCAGTATATATTAGTCTTCTCTTTGTCTTCCTCCTTCTCTTAAACATGCAAAGTCAAGGGCAGTCAGTGTCTCCTGCTTCATATTGGCTTCCCACACACTCTCTTACGCTCTAGAGATAAGCTCAATTAATTGCAGTGGCTGCCTTTTCCCACTATATCTTTGGGGTCACATTCCAGGACCTAACGGTCCTGGAACATTACCTAACGGTTTCCTAATTCCAAATGCCCCCTTTCCATCTTATAAAGCTATAGGAAATAATCACTAGATCCTTTTTCATGGTAGGGAGCTTCCTCTAATTACTGGATTAAAACAGAAGGTTGAGGAAATGGTAATGGTACATTGACATGGAGTTTGTTTTCAGTGTTCAGCTCAAACCTACTTTTTGCCACTGGCTTGGTGTCAGGTCTAGGCTTTGGAAGACTGAATCACAGAACGTCTACCTAATGTCAATTCTAGACCCTATGAACTATGTGATTACTGATATAGTTGGATTAATATTTGCAATAGTTTTTACTGGTTTTTAATTGTTACCCTTGTTCATTTGTCCCAGTTTTGTGTTCGTCTTTTTCTGCCTTTTGTGGTTTTAATTGAGCACGTTTTTATGATTCCATTTTCTCACCTTTCCCAGCATATCAGTTATTATTATTATTTTTTTAAACTTTCTTTTTTCATGTTTATTTATTTTTGAGAGAGAGAGAGAGAGAGAGAGACAGAGCATAAGTGCGGGAGGGGCAGAGAGAGAGAGACACACAGAATCCGAAGCGGGCTCCAGGCTCCAAGCTGTCAGCACAGAGCCCGACGCGGGGCTCGAACGCATGAACCATGAGATCATGACCTGAGCCAAATGTCGGATGCCCAACGATTGAGCCACCCAGGCGCCCCAATTACTATTATTATCAACTGTTACTTTTTTAGTGGTAGCCCTAGAGTTTCTCATATACATGTACAGCTATTCCAAGGTCACTTTCAAATAACACTATACCACTTCACAGGTAGCTTGAGTACTTTATGATAACAAAATAATCCTTATTTACACTTCCCATCCCTTGTATCATTGCTGTCATTCATTTGACTCATATATAGGTAATATATGAACATATATGTTCATTTATTATATAATAAGCCTATGTATATCTGAATACATTATTGCTATTATTATTGTGAACAAACTGTTATGTTAGATCAATTAAGAATAAGAGAAATAGGAGTGCCTAGGTGTCTCGGTTGGTTGAGCATCTGACTTTGGCTCAGGTCATAATCTTATGGTTTGTAAGTTCTAGCCCTGCATCGGGCTCACTGCTGTCAGCGTGGTGCCCACTTCAGATCCTCTGTCCTCCTCCTCTCTCTCTGCTCCTCCACTGTGAATGCTCTATCTCAAAAATAAAATAAACATTTTAAATAAAAAGGAATATGAGATATAAAAGTTTTAATTTTACCTTCACTCACTCCTTCTTTGATGCTCTGTATTTTCTATGCAAATCTGAGTTTTCTGACCTATATGATTTTCCACCTCTCTTATGAACTTCTTTTAACATTTCTTTCAAGGCAGGCCTACCAGCCACAAATTCCTTCAATTTTTGTTTGAGAAATTCTTGCTTTCTCCCTCACTTTTAAAGGATAATTTCACAGGGTACGTAATCCCAGGTTGGTAGTTTTTCTTCCTCAACATTTTAAATGTTTCCCCCCATGTTTAAATGTTTCTTTTTGATTTTATGGTTTCTGAGGGAATATCAGATGTAATTTTAATCTTTGTTTCTCTATAGGTTAGGTGTTTTTGTCCTCTAGCTTCTTTCCGGATTTTTTCTTTATCTTTGATTTCTTGCCATTTGAAAATTATTTGCCTAGCTACAGAGGTTGGGTAGGTTGGTTTGTTTGGCATTTTTCATGCTTGGTATTCATTGAGCTTTGTGCCTTGGTGTCTGATATGAATTTGGTGAAATTCTCAGTCATTATTGTTTCAAATATTTGTTCTGTTCCTTTCTCTCTTTCTTCTTTTTCTAGTAATCCCATTAGGTGAATGTTATATATTATATATAATGGAATATTAATCAACCATGAGAAGAAAGGAATCTTATCATTTTCAACAACATGGATGAACCTGATAGATATTATTCTAAGTGAAGTAATCCATACAGAGATAGGCAAATACTGTATGATCTCACGAATATGTGAAATCTAAAAAATAAAAGTCAAACCCAGAAGCAAAGAGTAGAATGGTTGTTACCAGGAGCTGTGGTTGGGATAAATGGGGACATACTGGTCAAGGGGTACAAGTCTTCACTTATAAGATAAATAAATTCTGGGGTTCTAACATATAGCATAGTGACTGTAGATAATAATTGTTGTATACCTGAAGCACCCACTGGTTTGAGCTTCTCTGTACTGGCTTTCAAACAAAGTAAGTTTCTTTGGGGGTATCTTTTCAGTTCTCTGTTCTTATGCTTCTCTTTCTGGGCAAAATCTCTAAGCCAGCGCTCCAGAACTGGGGGACGTTCATGACCTGCTTGTCTTAAATGGATACCTCTGATAAGCAGTGCTCAGGGGAAGCAATAGACTCTATTTTTGTTTGGTTAGTTTTGGTTTTGGTTTTTAGCCTTTTCCCCACCTTTTTAACTTCTCCCAGAGTGTAACTCTGCACTATGAGTGAGCCGAGGCAAAGGTGATCCAGCCCAAATATCTTAGCCTGCTATGCCCAGAGTTGAACACCTGGCCCATAAGGGCTGGATGTATGAAGTGGGCCCCCAAAATCCTGGCTGCATTTGCCAGAAATTTAGCCTTTTGAACTTGAACCTGGTGTGAAAAAAAAAAAATGCCTTCTTGCTTATCCCTCTCCCACAAAATATATCCCATGACTAGGAGCTAAGGGGAAAAGAGGGCTTGTTTTATAGGCCATAACCAACCAGATTTAAGCATTTAGACACTGAGATGAGGAGTGGGAGAGGAGAGAGCCGGTCACAGCTCAAATACTACAGACTTTCAGTTCTTACCAAGATTTGGTAGATTTTTTTAGTAGTGTTTCTCCATCTGCCCTATGGCTTTAGTAAAAACTTCCAGAGGCTTCAAATGATTGAGTTTGTAAAAAAATAATTTTTAAGAGTTATGGTTGTTTTCTGGGAAGCAGTTTTGTGAGAGTCCCCACACTGCCATTCTGGAAGTCTCTTGCAGTATTTTATAATGAATTTTGGCAAGTTTAAGAAAGAACTTAAAACGGCTTTTCAACTTTCAGAATTGCTATTAAAATTAAGCTTTCAGGTTTTCAATTATAGGACATTTATTGCAGAGTGTAGGACCACCAGCAGAGAAGCTGGGAGAGAGGAAATATATCTGTTACTCTAGAGGTATCTACATAAGTTGAGACAATTGAAATTGTGCCATTTTTATTTGATAATATTAGATAATTATGATAATAATGATGTAAAAATAATCAAATTTATTTTAGATACAACTTTAGATTAGACAAAGAAAACTATGGGAATGGAATTTAGAAATGAAAGAAGTAAATACCTCATATTAAAAAGTGTTATCATTGCATAAACTTTAGATTTAAGTTATAAATACTGTACTCTTCACCACTAAATTCCAATTATATAAGTTCTTTGATTTTCTGCTAGGAAGTTGCTCTTTACTATCATAAAGAATGCTGAGTTTATTTCTTTTTTTACTTAAACGTGTGATACTATTCTCTCTTAATTTTGTCACTTTTACCTCTGATGCAGAGATACTTCCTAATTTATAAATCTATGCACTTAGTACAATTTTTCTATACCCTATATTGCTAGATATTTAAACTAGATAATAAACCATAAACACTCCCTTCCATGTCACTCCATCTATTTAACCCAACTATTTTTGACCTGCACATGAGTCATTTATGTTCTACACGCTCAAAGAATTGAACTAACTAATGGTTTTAAAACATTGTATTTGTAACACGATGTTCACATCAGGTATTTCTCAAATGAAAATACCCTATGTCAGATTAAATTTTTTTAATGAATGACTTATCATTTTCTCGTATTTACATCTTACCAAAGTTGTCATGTAACATTAAGCACAGCTAACTGCTGTTGTAGGATATGTAAGAGTTAGAGTGAGGAGGGTATATCAAAACACAAATCCTACCACACATGTGCATCTATTTCTGCCTACAGGCTGTGATTCTTTTTCGATAAAGAATGTTTGAACAACTTTCACTGATGGCGTGCTGTTGCTCTCTGTTCACGGATTAATTAAAACACGTTCCAGTAAAAACCTCCAGCATGAATACATGGAACCAAAACATGTTCTGTGTACTGCACCTTCTTATGTGATAAGCCATATTTTCCTTCAATGAATGCACATTGCTTATGTTTTTAGAACTATTAAGCTGGTATAATTATGGAACAATCTAGACAATGTTCAATAGCCCATGCAGATGCCTGACAGGGCATGTTGTCTCTTAATTAGGAATTTGAATGCCTAATGCTTGTATATTAACTGAAATAATTGAATAGATGTTTTACATTTCTTTCACTTTTACTGACTTCAAAGCCAGACTAGCTGGAATTATGTGTTTTAAAAAGAAAAATATTTTATTATGTGTTACATAGGAACTAAAGATGTTACATTTAGCAGATATTGGTTTAATAATTTTGCTTGCATTTTTTAGCACAATATTCCATATAGCATATTACAGATTCTGATACATCCCGTATCACCTTCCTGTTAGTACTGGAAATCAAAGCTCAATATTTCACTTTTTTCCTAAATACTTTATTAATTAGATTATATAAACACTGTGCATTTTATGAGAAGTGTGTGACTAATATAGCATAAACATATATATTGCTCATATTTAAAATGCTTGATAACTTAGTGCTTATTCACAACTATTAATACAAAAGCTGTTTTTAAACATAACAAATTGTTCTCTATTAAGAATACACATAGTGACCTATTTCCATAAACATTTTTAGTAAGAGGTATCTTGATGTGCATAACCCTGCAGACATTTTATGGAAATTAGACAATATTGTGCAGAAGTACATCAGAGCCATATTGTTTTTGCTTAATATTCTGAGAGGTGGGTTATTTTTTCTTGATATATGATGCAAAATAAAGGACCCTATATAGCAGTGAATATGAGCCTTTGTATGTTTCAATATATTTCTCCCTTTGTTTTGTTCATGCACCTGGTTTATTTGCAAGATTTTATGCATAAAACACAAAAGATATTATGTGGGAACTATGTGTTGTGTGTGCTCTCACATGTACAATCAGATTAATGCTGATTATATACAGAAACAGGAATTGCCTTCATAGGCTCAAAGACTCTTAAGAGATATAAGTTTTGGTCAAAATATTTAATAATCAATATAGCCTATATTATTTAGCTTAGTTTTTTGAAGAAAAATATGGAGTTTGTCTTACACCGGAGAGTTGTGGGATTTAGAAATGTTGAATGTCAAACAAAGATATGCATATCAGCTTTTCTCCTAAACAATACGAATTATTCCACATTAGATTAATGTGATAGTCATGCAAAGCATAGGGAATAGATGCTGCATGGAGAAACAAAGCTATAATTCAGAGGAAGATGAACTCACCTTGCAAGAAAGAGTTGAAAATCATAACCTATCCTAATTTTGTGTTATAATTCAGAAATGCAGACACTCTTTCCATTTTTAAGCAGCCATTCAGCAGCTCCCATTTTTTGCATTTTATTTTGCCATTTTAAAATCAGACAATCCATATTAATATATTAGATTGATTTCAATAATATATCAACTCTTCTCTTGTCATTTTTGTTAGAATATATATGATAAATAATGCATATATTGGCCCATATTGGATAGGAAAAGATATATATTGTAATGAAACAAATAACAACCAAATTATTAATAGAACAGGAAATGCTCGATGCCCAACAGTCATACCCTCTAAACAACAACAACAACAAAAAATTGAGTCATATTAATGTATTCAACAGTGCCTTGGTGACACATCAGATGCCATCTGTCATTACATGCTTATTATGTTGCTGAAATAGAATTATGAGGTTTTGCTGACAATTACTGCAGAACATGGTATGTTACATTCTTCTTCTTTTTTTCGAGGCGAGTGGAGTTGTATTTCATTTCCACTTAGTCTACAGACAGGCTATAGAAAAAACAAACAAACACATGAGTCATCTTGAAATTGAACTAAGAAATCACCGTATGTGACTTTTTAGATACACACCTAGAGATGGAAATATTCTCTTCTTTGACTCCTTGAACTTCCTTTCACTATCTTCTTTTCTTCATAGATATAATTTTATTTATGACAACTTAGGAAAATATATTTTTAATTCAAAATACCCTTTGTTACCAAGCAATAAATCCTTTTGGAATGGAAATTTACAGAAAGAATTATTTACAGGAATCAACTATAATTACATATAATTCATGCTGCAGCTGCTTATAATTGTAGTTTTCCCCAGGACCTTTCCCTACTTATAACCACCGGAGAATTGCTTCTTTGCGAATGGTTAATCGGAATAATAATTTTTCTATAACTAGATGCAATGGCATTAAATGATTAGTGAGAAACCTTTTCTTTCCATAATCAGATGAAAATATAAATTTGGTTTGACAGTAAAAATTTGATAAATACCTACTATGTGTAGGAAATTGAACAAGGTGATGCAAGTTAGGATGCAGGATAAATAGAAATCATAGTCTCTACCTTAGAAGAATTTAAAATCTTGCCAAAGGTTTCAAAACATAACCATGCATAAAAACAGTGTAAAAGTATTTGTAAAGGATAACATTGGAGAAACATGGAAATACTATATTCTTATTTTCCTAAGTACAAGACCAGTATATTTTATAGAAAGGTAAAAGTTACAAATGTTTTCACATAAACTTGTTTATGAGACACACGCAATGCTTGATCTTTACTATATGTATTTATTATGTTGTTGGAGTTCCAAAGACCATGTGATTCAGTTAAAATACATGAAATTTGGAATGAATCAGAATGGAGCCTAGTATACAGAATTAGTACTTTGTGATTGGACAAATTATTTAACTTATTTGAGACAAATTATTTAAACTTTCTGAGGTGTCTTCTAGTTAACAATAAGAAGAAAATATCTACCTCTTGATTCTTATAAAGATTCATTCAGATACCATACATAAAAGCCCAACTTGTGGCCCAACCAGACAGTAACAGGCTGTTATAATGGCAGCATTCCATACATAGCTCTATAGATAGGGCTTTGTTGCCTTTTGGGCACTAGAATCTTTTACTATGACCATAATCATAGAACTAATATTGTCTATTTATATGCAATAACCATGAGCGTCCTTCATCTAGTAAGTTAGAAAGAAAAAAAATGGAATTCTGGAGAATTATTGAATCTATATTGTACAATTAAATCTATGTGCACACTAATACATATAATATATTTGCTTTTATATTTGCTTTTATATAACAAACATAAAAGACTATTCAAAAGAATCTAAAAGAGATTCATAGTTATCTGTCCCCAGGAAAATGGTACTTTCCCTTAGAAACTATTCTGACTAAACCATCTTCTGTGTGTCTAGTTAGAGAATCCTTATGGTTTCTGAACATACTCCGTCAAAGTACAGATTAAGTGTATTGAGTCTCTCTAAGAACTACACCTCCTGGAGTTCACATCCTATGTAGTCCTCACCTCCTTGTGTATGGGCTAACCCTATGACTCATTTTGAACAAGAGAATGCAATGAAGAAACCATGAGACTTCCAAGCATAGTTTGCTTGCTTATTTATTTATTTATTTATTTACTTATTTTTAAGCTCACAGCTTCTTCCTGGGTCTAAGGAAAACCTTGCTCTGTGTGTTCACACAACCACATAAGGGATCCAACTAGTTTAAGACAAATAAGGACACCCTAGATTCTGCAATGATTATCAAGGAGAGATACTCATGTGTGCCTTGTGACTGGATTGGGCTTATGAAAGTTCTGGCTTTTCCAGCAGTTGCCTTGAAGTCTCTAACATCCATTTCTGATGGGCAACAAAGATTCCATGAATCTTATATGTTAACCAATAAGAGTCAGGAGATAGTAAGAAACCAGCAGATAAACTACTTGCTCTACCTTCTCTTGATGGAATGTTTCAAGAAGCAGCAATTTTACGCAGCCTCCGGGAAGATCTCTCAAGAGACTTAGAAACCCATTGTGTTTATGGAGAATCTATGGCTCACTCAGTAATAACCTTTGTGTTTCTTCTCCTGCCTGTGTTTTCTATCATTTTCTCACTTATCTTTTACTCATTGTGATTTCTCTGACTTGTTTCCTCCAATAAAAAGCTGGTATGCACCCTTTGACCATAGGCTCTATTTTCTAGAGAACCCAAGTATGACAACCAGTAAAGAGACATTATAGAATACTTACATTGACATGTGTAAGGACAGACCAGAGTTGAAACACTGAAATTTCAGGTATTATGGGACCTTAAAGATTTCTTTTGGAAATTGCATATTATCCAAAGTATTTAGAAGTCTCAAATTTACAAAGTTTAAGTGTTTGGTTATGTAGTAGCCATCTGGGCTCTATTCTGATATGGGAATGCAACCGTGGTCTGCTCTAGGTTTCATTTAAGATACAACAGGCAAATGCTTTTTTCTTTTCATAAGTATGTTAAATCTAGGCCCTCCTTTTATTAAGATGACTTCAAATTTAAATGTTTATCATATTAAAACAATGCAAGTTCTCTTATGAAAACAACTTGCTGCAAATACTATGAGTACTCACTACCCATATATTAAAGAGAATGAGATATGACATAAGAGAGGTCACTCTCTTCTGTAAATGTAAACATTTTATAAGGCAGGGAAAGTGCTGCCACAAAGTCTGTACCTCAGCATATCCAAGACCAGGGCTGGAAGTCAGGAGAATTAGCTGCAGGTGCTTAGGGCTTAGAGAGTGCTGAAGGGACGAAAGGCCAATGTGTTGGCTCCAGGTTAGTTCTTATGATCAACTATTCTTTTTATCTTCCCATAAGACCACCTCTCTCGTTTGTTGCAGAGGAAGGGAGGGATGAGAGGAGGGGGCCAAGAAGGAGTTAGAATGCGATTTCAAATAGGAAATAGAATTCCTCAGCGATGGCCCTGTAGCAGTGAGAAAAGGCGCATTAGCTTAAGCAGATTGGGGAGGGCAGCAGGGGTGGGGCATTAGAATTATTCACGTAATTTAAAGCATTAAAAGTAAATCAAGACAATGGCCTCTTCAGTGTTTAGACCTGTACGATTTCTGGCCCCTTTCCACACATTTTTCTTTTGTTTATCTCCTGAGAGATGCCCACATGTATACAATACAAAGAACTGAGTCATAAAAGCAGAGGCCTGTTAGCCTCCCTGAGGACCAATTAATGGTGCTCCAAATCTTGTGGGCAGGCAGATAAAAAGGATAGAGAGAGCGAAGGGGAAGAGGATGAATACTCAACTAGACTAGGGCAGGATTTTTCTTTTTTTTTTTTTTTAGATGTTGGAAGGGACTTCTTTAGCTATTCTTATCTAACTTCTTTAGGGTTTGTGGGTGTTTTTTCTTTCTTATTTTTTTTTCTTTCTCAACTGCTCCTGGAGTCCCCCTAGTTGTAATGTGAACAGAGAGAAAAGTAGTACTTCAAAATATCAACTAGGCTTTCATCCGAACTGATGACAGCACGAGCCTGGTTGAAAAAAAAAAAATTTAAAAAACACCATTTAGAATGTTTCTGTTCCTCTGTTCGTATATTGGCAGTTTTATTGATAGGTGCTTGAGTTTGTATTACCATTTGTATCTCCAAGCTGGATATTACTGTGAAGGCAAGGAGCTTTGTAGTTCAACCTTTAACTCCAATCTCACCCCCTACGAGTCCACAGGCCTTTGAACAGCCACGGAGTGGCACTTTGAAATCAGGAGTTGAAAGTGTTTGACATGGAAAGGGGAGCTTGAAAGTCTTGCTCTTTGAACCTTTTCTTTTCAAAGTCCCACTGAAAGTACAGGCAGGACAATAATGGGCAGGCTGGGGGCTCTTTGGGTGAAGAGGGGATATGTGGTAATGAGGATTTAAGTGTTTCCCTAGCTCAGTCCTACTCCGTTTCCTGTGTGTGGGGGAATTAAAGCTGCCTTAAGATAACGCAGTCGCCTTTTGGTGGCAGTGGTTGGATTTTTTTTTTTAAACATGTTAATTCATTGCTTAATGACATTATGAGAAAAATCCATCCAGCCGGTGCAAATGAAAAAGTGACCTCAGAATTCTCTCTGGCCCAGCCAACTTGGAAGAATGATCTTCCAAAACTCCCAACTGATGAGGCAGAGGTATTTCTGAAGCTTATCTTTTGAAGGGAAAATGCGCTGCTTAGCATTGCTTGAAAAGGGACTTGGTCATTACTGTGGCATGTCCTCTGCTTAACCAAGAAGCAAATTAAATTCTAAATCCACCATTTGTTTTAAAAACAGATTTAGATCATTGATGAGTATGGTGACCTAAGATGATAGCATAACTTTTGGGAAATTTAGCTCTATGTCAACAGAATGAAAAGGTGAAGTTGCAAGCAAACCAGCTTACATGCATTTTCCATTTTATTAACCATTCTTTGTGTGTAAAGATACTCCAGGATCACTACCAGAACAGCAGTTTTTTAGATGGTTTCCAGTACTAATGCATCTAATCCTTCATGAAGTCCATCTTTTGACCAGTGCATACTTCCTCTCTACAAAGTCCAGTTTATGGTGATGGAATTCAGGAAGCAAAACAGATCACAAAACAAAGAAATGGATGACATTAAATTTAATGCTTTCAAAATAATGATTAATAAATACTTTTGGTTTGGTGGCTAAAAAACTAATCACATCAAATGGAGATGTAAACAAGTTAAGATTAACATTATTATAATTTTATATCACTGTTAAAATTGATAAAGGAAAAGTGACCACAATATTTATTAAGGACCTATTACATGAGAAACACAGTATTTTATAATTTGTTTTACAGATGTTTTCCCATTAATCTTCTCTATAAGCCAAAGATGGACATGGTTATCCTTATTTTACATATGATCTTGAGATTTATAAAGATTAAGTAGCTAAAACATGATCACAAGGCTCAAAAGTAGTGAAATTAAAATTTACATCCAATAATTCCAATTCCAAAACCCAATCATTTTTAACTGTATGGCACATGAGCATCAGGAACTTATTCATAAGAAAGACATATTTAGAGTAAAATAAAGAATAAGTATGTATTGAAATCACTTTCTATAACAATGACGATGCCATTGCGAATATTGTTGAAATGCTTTCTTAAACAGAAATTAAAAGGCATTTAGTATAATTTTCACGGTTATGGGGATTAATAATAAATCCTGACTCATAACTGTGAACACTGCCCAAAATTCTGATTAATCAATAATAACGTGCAGTTCAGTTGTGAATGACTGAAGTGCACAAGGTCTGGAAATAGCTACCTAAATTCTATGTATTGATACATTTTACCCATGAATTATCTCTACAATTATTATAGATCTAAAAAAATTTTTTTTATCTGAGCATGACGTTCTGCTATGCTCCAATCCTGGAGTAATTTATCGCATGTTTGTGTCCAGCTCCTGATGGATGAAAAAAAAAAAAAAAAAATTGGACTGGAGTATCAGAACTCTCTAGGTTGCTATGGCTTATTGATTGGATAAAGAGGACTTATTTTTCCTTGAGCTTTGAAATTCGAAAAACACACATTTATTTCCTATCATGAAATGGTGTTTTGTTTGCATAACTAACATTCACTATACTGTGACTACATAATGCTGGATTAAAAATAATGACGGTTACTCTAATGAGCATAGATCCTTGTGAAATTCCTTCTGGCAGTACAATGTTTCATTCCCTCCACAGGTTTCTTGGATAACTAATTTGTGGCTCAGTATTTTCAATTTTCTGACCTATTTGAAATGAAAATACTTTGTTATAGTAAAATATTTTTATTATCTAGTTTAAGCACAAATATTTACAAGCATGTATAATAAATACATCACACAGTACTTATATATACATACATATGCCAGTACATTAAATTAGCAAGAGACCTGGAGACAGATTGCCTGGGCACTGGGTCCTGGTTCAGACATTTCTTAACTATGCATCTTTGGGCAAGTTACTTAAGCTCTCTGTGCCTCTCTTTACTTAATGGCAAAATGGTAATAATTAGTACAACAAATTCATAGGGAACTTGTGAGGATAAAAAAGAAAACAAAAATAGTGCCAATAAAAGTTAGCTATTATCATTATTAAAGGTAATATGTCTTTATTAGGTGCTGTAGTGACCTAGTAACCATAGATACAAAAAGTTTGAATGTAGCTATAAGTAATATGAATGAATGTCTTACATCTCCATTTTCCTTTTGGTCCTAGGACAACTGAATGATTGTAATTATGCTATTTTTAATCCATTATTATTATTATTATCATTGTTACTACCTGTAAACCAAATAATTAAGACAAAAAGTTTAAATAGCCCAAGGGCAATTATACAACTTTAATATTGTTAGAATGCAGATTTTCTCACTAAATTTGATCTTTAACACTAATGAAAACAAAAACAAGCAAATAATAATTCAATCAATTCTGGGATGGGTAGGTAACATTACGAGAAGTTCCTAGATTAAGAATCTGCTTTGCAATATCACTTTAAATATGTGCGTGTGTGTGTGTGTGTCCGTCTTCATTCAATTTAATCAACTTTAGATGAATATTATTGAAGCTTATCTACAAAAAAAAATTTGAGTTTTTCTTTGCTTCCCAAATGGTGAAATTTGCATCATGATGTGTTAAAGCAGAGGGGCAAGTTTGAAAAACAGACTAATGAAAACTGTAATAAGTCGATGTGGGTGAAATGTTATGTAAAAATAGGTCTTAGGGAAATATTTTTGAAAATTAACTAAAAATGAGTATGGCTTTCTTTATAAGAAGGTTAATTTAGTTTATTCAAAGTCCTACAAGAGTAATGATAATACATTAATTTCTTTATTTGCCATTAAATCTTAACAATCTGAAACTGTATGTGTTCACAGTGGTAATTCTTTACACATGATTCCCTTGTCTAGATTCTAGATACAAATGGTTTAAACAGTCACTATTTAATTAAAATTTCTTCCTAAGATTTTCTTGTCATTTTTATACAAAACTTTAAATCACGTATTTTATAAGATATCTAATTCTGAAAGAGGTTGGAAAGTTTATGATACTTTAAAATATTTTATTTAATTAGAAACTGCAAAATCTTTCTTTATCATTTTCGTTTACCATTCTTCTATTACCAAAGAGTTTCATACTTACCCTAAATTTTAAAACTAATTATATCCCTGGTATATTTTGCATATATAGCAATAAATGCAAATATTAATATAGATATTGATATGCGAAGTTATTATACAAGTACTTTTGATTCTAGCATATTTGTTCCTGACTGACCTTGTGAACTACTCAATTGATAGATGTTTCTTCCTGATGTTTCATTTTAACATTGTAGTTAAAAAGGTTTTTTTTATTTGAGAGAGAGAGAGAGCATGCACATGAGTTGGGGAGAGGGGCAGAGGGAAAGAGAGAGAATGTTAAGCAGGATCTCTAGACTCTGGGATCATGACCTGAGCTGAAATCAAGAGTCATATGCTCAACCGAATGAGCCACCCAGGTGTCTCTTAACACTGTAGTTTTTAAATAAACAATAATCTTCCTTACAAACCAATCAGCCATCTTTATCATAGTAAAAATTAAGATATGTACTTTTTATAAACCAAAGGATTAAATGTTATTTAGAAAACAGCACACAAATTAACGTCATATGAAAGTTGCCTTCCCCCATATTTGTTTTTATGGCAATCTATAAGAAAAATCTAAATAACTAATGGATTAATTGAACCTGTCTGCCAGACTTAACCTTTTCAGAAGGAGTTGGCGAAGAAGTCTGAGTTTGACTCTCACTGCATTTCAATTTTTCCATGATAATAATGAAGTTTCCTAAAATTATGTTTTGTAAATTACTTTGGAGGTTTATGGGTTGTTCAGCATAATTCCCGGGTCTTCAAAATGGTATCCTTTGTACCAAATTTTAAAAATGATCAGATGCTACCTACAAAGCTTGATGAAAGAAAGAAAGAAAGAAAGAAAGAAAGAAAGAAAGAAAGAAAAAAGAAAGAAAGAGGAAGGAAGGAAGGAAGGAAGGAAGAAGGAAGGAAGGTAGGAAGGAAGGAATGCCTAACTCATCCCTGTAGTTTCTGATCTTGAGTATAGCCAACAAATCTGTATAGCTAGCCATCTCTTTAAGATTTTAATGTATTCTGCAGCACCTGGGTGGCTCTGTTGGTAAATACTAATTTAATCATCTTTTTTCTTTTAATTTGAGAACTTGTTCTTGTGTCGCATCAGCCCTCCACTGATGATCTTTCTGTTTTGCTCTGTTTAGTGATTAAGCCTTCGATATTCTGAGGAAAGAGAGTAGAGAATCTCACTTCTTAAACAGATTCCAAGAAATCTTCTTTTTGACTGATTTTTCATTTCTAATTGCAGTGGTGTTCAGTGCTACCAATATTTGGCCATGTGTGCATTCTGTGCAGTAAGTCAGGTTGGTGCTCAGTTTCTGTTCTTTCACCTTAGAATTCATCTGTGGTGAGTCTGTTAAATTACTTACCTTCAAACATTTGCTTTTTGTCAAAAAAAATTTTACCTTTTTCTAAATTTCTCACATTATCCTTATTAGTTAATGTCTTTGAAATTTTCCTTTTCTGTTGTTTTAGTGGAGTTTTAGTAGACTTTTAATAGACAGAAAAATATATATGTTCAATTTGTTATCTTTACCTAGAAGGCTCTTTATGAATTTTTAACATAAAATAAAATAAAATAAAAATCAGCAATTTTCTAAGGTATTTTGATCTCCTTGAAATGTATTCCGTTTTTGGGTCAAAGTGCTTTAAGGACCTTGAATCTTAACCCTCTGATCAGACAGAAGTCTGAACCTCACCCTCTTTTTTAGAGGAGAGCATCTTCCCACTGTCCCATCCGCTTGAACTAGATGGCTCAGAAAAATAATAATTTTCCTTCTCCAGGTCTACCCCACCTGTTCTCATTGACCCTGGACAAGCGATTCTTAGAGACACAGACCTGAATCAGCAGCAGCATCATTATCTGGGAACTGGTTAGACTTAGGCTTATTGAATCAGAAATTTGGGGTGTGGTCCAGCAATCTGTTTCATCAATTCTTCCAGATGTCTTTGATTTATGCTAAAGTTTGAGAACACCAGTCTTGAGAAATAACTAAGGTCAGATCTTAGCATAACATCATTGAAAATGACATTCCCAACTATGGAAAGCAATAGTTTATTTACCAAAAAAGAAGAGCAAAACTTTTAGATATATACTGGTGGTAAAATGGGGATTAATCTAAATGTTGTTAAAAGAAAGGTAGAATATAAGGTTAGAGAGGTAAGAGTTCATTTTAAATGGAGCCATTCAGGATTTAGTATTCTGGCAAGCTCACCTAGATCTAGTCCGGATATACATAACAATGTATATATACATTGTTCTGTATATAACAATGATATTTGGTAAATGAAGTTGGGATGCTATATTGCTTTGACAGAGTATTGAATAGGTCACAAGGGCATTATAAGTGGGCATGTTAAAATGGATTTATGATGTGGGATCAAACTATCTGACCATATGCTCTCTGAGAGGGCTTAAAAGACACTATTCACCTAAGTAAAATAGTTGACTTGTAAGATGATCAATAGCATTAATCAATCAGTCACCTCAATGGCTATCTTTTGCAAGTAAGGGTTTATGGTTGGAGAAGTGTCCATGTGATGGGGCTCTATAGTGTCAGTACAAATGTAGCAGATGCCCTGTAGTGACATTTAACAACTAGAAGCAAGGTGAAGATAACTACCGTAATGAGTTCCAAACTTGAATGATAACAGAGAACATTTGATTGTAGATATTTATTGTGATGGCACTAACAGACCAATGTATTTGTAGGGTCAAGAAAGCTGGGAGACAATGGTAGTATTGCTTGCCTTATATAACAAAAAGGATCAAGAGATGTGAGACAAAGGCTCAACTGTCACAATGTGAAATTGTGATGCCTCTTCAGTTTCCAGATCTGAAGCAATTCTCAAATTCAGATCTCATTGACTCAAGGGGTTGTCATATCTGTTTAGGAATAATTCAACAAAGCCCCTGCCCAAATAAATGTGCTTATATATATTATATATATATATGCATATATATATATATATAATATATAATATATATTATATATATATATAAAATATTCTCCCTAATCATCATTCCCCAGGTGGATCCTTAGATAGATAGATAGATAGATAGATGAATGGATGGATGGATAGATAGATAGATAGATAGATAATAGATAGATATAAATAGATATAGATATAAACATACATACATACATACATGTATGTAAATACTTACCAGAGTTAACTGACACTGCAGACACTGCAAAAAGGAAATATATTTCCTGAGAACTCTTAGAAAAGGGCTTGACATGAATTATAAAGGAATTCCAAAAGCTGTGGTGGCTGTTGTGTTACAGGTATATAAATGGAAACCTGGCTCAAGTCTGTTTCACAGTGGTTCCAATTGCAATGCAGGAAGATTCTTTGTTCTTTCTTCTTGTCTTGTGTATTTATTTGTCCTTGATCTTTTGAGTGATTGCTATTATTTTAGAAAGGGCCAAATAGAAGTTACCTAGTCTTCTATATCCTGTCCAGATGGTAAATCAGTAACAAAATTATATAAATCCTAGGTAATAAACAGAGATTAACACCTTCCTTAAGAAAGTCTTAAATATGGAAGGTGATGAGTATCATTATATTCCCATTCAATTTATTGATAAGGGCCTACCAAAACAAAATACAGATGAACCATGACCAATAACTGTGCACTACCATAAAAGTAACTAAGTCAAAATCCCAATTTCAGCTGTTGAGCTGAATACGTTAAATTTACTAGATCAGTTGAACACAGCCTATCTCATTTGGTAGGTTAGTATCAACTAACCTAATCTATCAAGATTTCAATCTTCATTAGGAAAAGATCAGTACTACTTCATATTTACATGGAAAGGATAATAGTATGCCCTCACATTTTTGCCTTAGGGTACATATAATATCTTGTTTCAGTGAAAATGGAAAATGTAGCTCAAAGGGACTTTTATTATCTTGCTATTTTCAGATCATCTCACTGGCTTCCAATAATGATAACAGCATACTAATTTTACCAATGAACATGATGTGGCGAGTCTCTTGGATGCCATAGAAAGACACATATGTGCCAAATAGTGGGTGATAAACCTAACCAAATTTGCCTAAGTAGTACAATGTATAGGAGTCCAATGATTTGGTGCATGCTGGGACATATCCTCTATGAAAAAGAACAAGTTTTCATGCCTTACAACTCCTTCAGTAATTAAGAAACACATTGCTTACTAGGTCTCTTGGACGTCGGATCAGTATGTTCCATATTTGTGAATTCTGCTCTGTCTTTGGTCATGTGACTGACAGGTAGCTCATTCTTCAGTGGAAGCTGATCTACTACTTGGAAGACATGATCTGACAGATCTAATGGTGCTACAGATATCTGTGGTAGATATAGATATTCACCTACATATTATATTTTATTTATTATATTTTATATAATGTCTATAAATATATATTTATTATAATATAATATATGTATATATATTATACAGTCCCTTAATATGTAGAATAAGACCATTCCTTCTGCAAAAAAGAACTAATTACTATGTAAAAATCATCTTCTAAAGCAATCTTGGGCTTTTATAGAGATTGGATACCTGAGATATAATTTGACACTAAAATCATAATGGCTTACTATTAACTATGTATTTTTAAATTTACCAAGTTTGAGGAGGGATAATAGAAATCCATATGATAATTAAAATGGTACATTTCAGATCTGTACTAATTGGGTCCAGAGTGGAAAAAAGTCCTTCTCTCAGCTCACAGCTACTGCTTCTTAGTGAGTTCCCTATGAGCAGCTGAGGGAGGTGAAAAATATTTGGTCTTGATCCATGCATGCATCAGTTTGATATAGTGATACAAGCTGAAATTAAATTTCTGTTACAGTTATATGCAGACATCACCCCACTGGGAAGAGCTTCAAGCTGTGTATTGGGTTATCAAGTTTGAATGGAGGGACAATAATATAAGGGGAAAATACACAGAAATGTTGGACAGTAGCCAAAAGTTTGACTGCTTCGTTATGAAGACTGTAAAATGAAGATGAAGATGTCTAGAGAAGAGGCATGTAGACAGACCTATGGAAGGAGCACTGAAGTGTGTGAATCTTTATGATTCATGTAAATGCCCATCAAAAAACATCCACCTTAAAGATTATGTTCAACAACACTGCTACTCATCCTCCTTTGATCATCCTTTCTTGGGTCCATTGCCTATCTCTTCCATAGTTTTCTTTTTTTAAATAGGTGAATTTTATTTTCTAATGACTACCTTGGGATAGTTAGTATAGTTCTTAGCATAAGAATTACATTTTCTGACACCCTTAATATCTGTAAAAACAAACAAACAGAGCAAAACAAAAATCCAGTGATTGATATCACCGGGGTAGACAATTCTATATTTGAAATAATTTTCCTTTAGAGATTTTAAGGTATCACCCCTTTGTTTTCTGAGTTGTAATGTTGTTGTTCAAAATATAATGCTAATTTCCTTTTTGCTTTTCTTTTGCACACCTATTCTATTCATATGTTCTTCCCTGTATACACTTTTAAAATCTTTTATTTATTCTTGGTGTTCTCAATTGTAAAGATGATGCACATTTTTTAACATTTTAAATTTTATTTATTACTCCAGATATTCAGTGGGAGCTTTTAATCTAGAAATTTATGAGCACTAATTCTAGGAGCTTTTTAATATTATCTTTTATAATTTTTTCCTACTCATTTTTTATTCTCTTCTTCTGGAAATTAATTGTATTAATTTAATTGTTTGTGTTCCTTTAATGATCCTTGAGTTTTCTACTTTATTTTCTCCTATTTTCAACTCGTTGTATTTTTAATTTTCTTTATGAGGATTTACTCATTTGTAATCAAAATTTATTATTGTATTTATTATTTTGATAATTTTGTTTAATTTACTAGGCTGTTTGTACTCAATTTTTATCTTTAAATAACATCTTACAATATTTTTAAGGAGATTAATTATTGTTTTTTGTAATTTTTATTTTATTTGTGACAGATCTATTTCCTTTATGTTTCTATGTTTTGCTTATTTTTGGTATCATTTAGCCTATCTATTCATATTTAAGGGAGACACACTAAGCAGCACAGTATTGTGATTTTCATGTATATGTTCTGTATTACTGCAGGAATCCTTGTAGGAGCCAAGATGGGAAAGAACACCAAAAGTCTTACTTTCACTAATCCCCTCTTTTCAGTAATGTGCATCATCCATCTATGGAAGTACCTGCTGTGCCCAAAATCCAGGGCTGATTTGCTTCAGTTTCTTTAGTGAATAAATATTCATTTACAGCTTGGATATGATATTGGAATATTAGTAGTCATCTGAAACTGAAGGGTAGGGTCAAGGATATGAGTGTCTATCTTTTTATTCTATCATCTTCCATCCAATCCACCTGTTTTCAGCCACCTTTCATTCTGTCTTTTGAAGTATTTGGTACTCCACAATCATCAGAATTAGTCAAAACAATCAAAATAATAGTGTGTCAAATATATAAATTAAAAGATCGAAAAAATAGGCAAGCAATGTTTTCTTTTTGGGATTCTGCTTGGTGATATCTTCTATTTGGGAATGACATAGATAACTGATGGATAGATAAGTAGATAGAAAATACAAAGAGATAGATATAGATAGGTGATATGGGTAATTATAATCTCTCTTGCATAATTGAATGACTCTACAATTAGGCTTCTGTATAGCTTCTGTATAGAGAAAATGCTGCAGCAACCATTAGTAAACAAAATGGAGTTAAAATGCATTAATAGAGTATAAAATAATTAAAAATTTTAAAGCTATGTTTTTTGAAAAAACAGAGATGAAATTTTATAGAACATATGAAAAGCATGAAAGTATGAAAACAGCATTTGCTTCTATTCTCATTGCACTTGGTTAAGGAGCTCTTATTGGCCATTAAAACATTTTAGAAATACACTGAAATAGAGCTTTATTTTATTAGAAAAGCTACATGGGTCCCATACTCCTGGTGTGTACATTTTTCATTCATATTTCTTTCATCTAATTTGATTTTTTGGATTTAGGGGATTTAAACATCTGCCTATAGCAAATATACAAAATTTTCCTACCCTTAGACATAAATTCTAATCAAGAAGAGTAAAAAGTCATCATAAAATCAGATTGTTTAAATAAGTGAGATCTCTGTGGCAATATGATTTTTTTATTGTGTTTTCTCATTTTTACATGGTGGGAAACTGAGGCCTAGAGGAGTTAATGACAAAAAGTTATACATCAAATAGTAGAGCTTCTGTTCCTCTCTGTACTGTTCTATGCAGTGTACCACAGTATCTCTAAAATATTATTTTTATATCCAATTATTGTCCTTTATTGGGTAGATTAATACATTTCCTGGATAGGTGATTATTTCTAAAGGTTTCACATAAGTTTCTCAAAGGTTATTAATATTATTTCATTGCCTTTCATTAGATGTTTACTGAGTAAGTATTATGTGTGTTTGCACTATGCTAGGAATATCATTAATTGGCGAAAAATGTCAATTAAATACTCTACTAATATTTGAATTATTTTTTTAGTAAGAAACAAGAGGTATGCTGCTAGGAATTTTTAAAAATTGAATCTCTGCTTCCAACTTCTTGCTCTACATAAGAGCATCCAAGGATTCTGGCTTCCTCTACTCATGAGAAATTTATTACCAGGCAGCCCAGTCAGAGTAATGTAAATGCTATAATCAAAAACATATTTCATAAGGAATGCATTAATCACGATAGGTTAAATAACAAAAGTGTTAATATTTAATATGTTTTCCTAGAAGAATGGAAAAGTTGAGCACCAAGATAAGACTCTAGGTGATGTGAGGGAACCACAGCAACATCTTATGCCCCCTGGAGAGAGCCCTGCAGCAGACCCTCCCTTTGTTCCTCACAAGCATCACAGAGAATAACAATATCAAATATCCAATACAAGTAGAGTTTTCAAGGGCCACACAAATGTCAGAGCAGCATGTCTTTAGATGATCTCTATAGAAAGCACTTATTTAAAACAACCCCAGTACAAATTAATATGTAAAATATTCCTCCTTACACAGTGAGACTTGTATTAGGTACGGGAGAGGAGGATACCTCAAGTAAACTAGATTGCAACTTTAAAGAGGTACTCAGGTGCAGGACGAAAATACTTCCATGTTTGTTTGTTTTTTTAATCAATCATCAGCCTCTTAGAATTCTTAAAAACATGAAACATGAAACACACAAAAACATGAAAACTGGACTCATTTTCTGATGCTCATACTTTATTTAGGATTCACTTCATAAATGCAATTTTAAAACAAGAATATATTTGTTCAGTTCAAAAAAAAAACACTCATTTCATTGATCCCCTATCTTGTGTGAACATCTTGCTAGATACTGTGTGGAAAAGATGCATAGGAAACAGTCATTGCATTAAAGGTGCTTGTATTCCATTAGAACAGACCCAATATAATTTTAATATAATCCGGTAAATAGACTATTTACTAAAATATAAGAGTAAAACAGGTGAAGAACACCTAAACTGATCTATGTAATTTATTTAGAAAAAGGACTTCTGGAATAGGTTACTCCCTCATTTGAGTGTTCAAGATTAAATTCAAGTAAAAAAGGTAGGTAGAACAGTTGAAGGAGAGGCAAAAGTACAGTGTGTCATACAACAAGGAAACTTGCAAGTATACTGACAATTCAACTCTAGGTGGGAGGTACTTTTAGTCTAACTAATAAAAGCCCAGTAAATAAAATGTGCATCTGCATGCCATGAGGGCTTAGCCAATTGTAATTAAATCTTACTGAAGAAACAAAGCTGAAGATAATTTTTAGTTATTCTCATGGTTGCGTGTGTATATACATATATATATATGTACACACACACATATATACACACATATATGTTTCAAATCATAATACCACGTTAGATTGCTTATATAGAAGTGAAAAAATATTAAGTGTTTAGCAGATTCTTTGAAAGTAACACATAGTTTAATAATTAAAGATCTTTCTTTTTGTACTTTCTCCTATATTTTTCTACATTTAAAATAGAGTACCTTTAATGGACTTCTAATGTATATTTTTAACACTTATTTCAGATTCCTAGATCCAATTCTTAACTTAGTTTATAGAGTATGCTTCGATATCTGAAAAACAGTCTAGTTACTTCTTCCCCAAGATAACTTTAGCAGAAATGAAGTGGGTGAATGAATCTTTTACCACGTCATCGTATTCATTATTGTGACACCCAGAAAGCTTCTTCAGCAATATTAAATACAATCCATATGCGAGGCCCCCTTCTTGTCACTTAACTCATAATAACTCACACAATACTCATCACAACTCCAGGAAATAGGTGTTGTTATTTCTTCATTTTATTTATTTTTTTAAGAGAGAGAGAGGACACAAATGGGGAGGGAGAGAGAGAGAGAGAGAGACAAGGAGAGAGAGAATCTCAAGCTGGCTCCATGCCCAGCACAGAGCTCTACACAGGGCTTGAACCGAAGACCCTGAGATCATGATCTGAGCTGAAATCAAGAGTCGGTTGCTCAACTGCCCAAGGCCCTAGGCGTTCCTATTTCTTCTTTTAAAAAATAGAGAATCTGAGTCACGTGGAAGTTAGTTTATATCAGTAGTAACACAACAGTCTGCTCAAAACTTTGGATTTCATATAATGAGTTATGCTGCCTGTGAGCATCCAGCATAGTTTTATGAAGATAATAAACCAACACAGAATTTAAAAAAAGAGTTTATATAGGTATTTTCTAATTGCCTTCCAACACCATTTTTGGACTATACTTAATAGATGTGTTATATTTTTGACCCTCATTAAATACCTAGAAGGTTTCTGAGAACTCATTACTATTTATCAAGAAACTAACAGCAACTTATATTGTATTCAATGACCAAACAACAGGATCACTGTCCAGATGTTTTTCACATGTTCAGAAGAGTTGAAGGCAAGCAGAATTGCTGCCATGGGTTGTGTGGGAAGGACATATTTTTATATCAGTTATACTCCCCTAAATATGAGACTTCCATTCATAGGACTCTAGCGAGGCCATGAATTTAGCCAAGGGTATAACAGTGGTTCATTTCTATAACAGAGGGAAAACATAAGTCAATACAGCCGAAAAGACCAGCATTTTAAAATGAGTGATGGTAGCTGATGAATCATTTCTGCCTATTACCATGTTATAGCAATAAGAGAGGAAAACGATATTTAGAGTTGAAGGGCAGTAAATATGGAACAAATAAACTAAAATGGTATAACAGAGTGCACAATCAACGTATGGAATATACTACTACAGAATGTAATATCATTGAATAATGTGGATAGATTCCTCAAACATTCAGGCAATTTTATGACCATAGGCCACATTTGTCTTCATATAAGTTAAAAAGATGGTAATCAAATCTCATGCTTCTGGAAGGAAAGTGATTGCCTATTAGACATTATTTTGGATAATGTTTTTATTTGTTTTCTTCTGACTTATAAGCTGGTGTAGGGAGGATATTAAATAGCTTTTTTATTCTTTGGTATTTTTAGTTTGTCCCATTTTGTGGCATTTATCTCATATTGCTTTGTATGCAATAATTTGTGCACATATCCAAATCTTCTGAATTCTCAAATTGTTAACTCCTTAATGGGAAGAACTATATCTATTCAACCTATGTTTTCCGAATAGCTGATGAATGGAATTACATATGATAAGGGATCAGGCAGTATATGCTATACGTTCTTTAAGTATACGCAGTCCCAAGGCAACTCTTGATTTCTCTTATCAAATTTCCTGCCGTGTGCTTCCTGTTTTTGAATGTAAATTTTGCTTGGGCATTTTGACACAATACTTGGAGAAAAAGATGTGAAGAGGCACCAATATTACCAGTAGTTCGAATGACTTGGTTGTGTGATATTAAAGTGATTTAGTTGTATAATATAGAATGAGAAAATGCTTTGAACAAACATTTGAATTCTCTCCTTGCATATGTGTATGTACAAATAAACAGTAAGAATTTGCGAGATTGCTAAGAAAAACCCACTGTTTTCTCTATAGACAATAGGAGCATGTGTCTTTAATGCTCTAGAAAAGGAAGCTAGTTAGCAAGCAGTGATTACCTAAACACTATCTGAAAAGCAAACTTTATATCCTGTTGACCATATAACAGCTTGCCTAGAACATTTTCTTGATGTTTCAAACCTAAAATAACCCAAAGTCTTGATGTTTCACCCCAAGCCTCCTTTACCCAGTTCTCATAATTTTATTAAATAGCAATTGTATATTTTCAGTTGCTCATACCTAAAATCTTGGATTCTCATTCTCCCACACTCTACATAAAATCTATCAGCAAATTCTTGAGGCTCCTTTTCAAAATTAGTCTGGAATCTGACCTCACCTGTACTTGGACAAGCTGCCAGCCCAGCCCTAGCCCTATCAGCTACCACCAGAACCGATGCAATAGCCTCCTAACTGGTCTCCCATTCTTCTCATTCATCTCACTTAAGCATCCAGAACTATCTTTTTATAACAAAAGTAAGATCATAGTAATCCTCTGATCTAAACCTACCCTTTACTTCCCATCTTATTTATCTATTTGTTTTTTGTTTGTTTGTTTGTTTATTAAGTAGGCTTCACACCCAGCACGGAGCTTAACATGGGGCTTGAGCTCACCACTCTAAGATCAAGACCTGACCTGAGATCAAGAGTCAGATACTTAACCAACTGAGCCAACCAGGCTCATAATAAAATCCAAAGACTATATTTTTTAAGGCCCTACATGATCTGAACTACAGTTGCATTTTCAACTTTATTTCCTATCACACATTTCTTCTCTCAATTTGACCCAGGCATGTTGCTCTCTCCACTATTCTGCAAAAATACCAAGAATGCTCACTTTTAATGCCCTTCTCCTAGATATTCATAAGGCTGCATATTTTATTCTGATCAGCCATCACCCCCTCAGAGAAGTCTTGCATGATTATCTCTATCCGCAAGGAGGAACCCCTGTCACGGTGATGCCATTCATTAGTATTGACATTATATTTTACATTGATTTGCTCCTTGTCTGAATTCCTTACCAGAAGGTAATATCCATAAGCACAGGAACTTAATCCACTGCAATATCCTTAATACTAAAAATAATTACTATCACATAGTAGGTACTCTCTATATATTGGATGAATTAATAGATACTATATTTATTTATATTTATGTAAAAGATGTTTAAATAACAAGTACATTGCTTGCTAAACTCAGTTCAATCAATTGGAATGCATGCACACACATAGAAATGTACTCCTAATTTGTTAATGTTTACCTAGATAAGTGGCAGTTTAATTGGAAAGAAAAAGTAATACAACAAGTATTGATATAGAGAGATGTAAATGAGTGAGAGAAGAGAAATTTAAGGAAAACATGAAAGGAAAGAAAACAAATGAAAATAAGGTTAATTATTAGACTAACCCTCAGAAGAAGTTGTATATTTGGAGTAGAAGAGTAAATCAAGAGAAACATTTTTAAAGAAAGTAGGTGGTTTTATTTGATAAAGAGTGGGTTTGGGGTTGTATCAATGGGCCAAACAGAATCGGTAGTCAGCCTAGACTGCACAATACTAGTTAAGATGTGCTCCTTCTAGTGATTTTCTTCTGAGCCTTCTGCCTCACCAAGACACCCTTCCCGGAACAAATGAGAGCAGGATTGCTAGCAATGTTAAATGACTCTGGCTTCTTTTCTCCACACCCCCCCCCCCCCCGCCAGATTCTTAAGAATGATAGTTTTTCAGCTCTGTAAGTCAAATCATGACATCTCTTTAAACTCATACATATTATTTCCCTGGTGCCAGAAGTTGATGTGTCATGGAAAGATGGCCTACAGCTATGCCTTATAAAGCTAAGAAAAATAAAGTACACGATGTTCCTCCTGTTGTCAGGCATTCTCCTTATAACTAAACCATGCTGTCCCCCTTCATTCTGTTTGTTCTGACAAGTTTGCATGTCAGGCCATCTATTTCCTTTCCGAGTGCTCTGTTGATAAAGTGCTTGGTCATACTAAAAGTCCTGGAGAGCTCATCAGTGCAAGGTTTTCACTGAACCAGCTGCTTATAAAATTTTTCATGGCAAGTCAGCAAAGTGTAAGTATGCAGCCATTGCTGGAGTGCAGCTTAAATGAATTGACCGAGTAGTTGTTTTCTGGGCTGTTTGTAACATATATTATATCAAATGTGCTCAGTGTTTTGATATATTTATATATTTACATCTTGAATCCTAAGGAAAACTTGTGAAAACACTTTTTTTTTTTGCTACTTAGAAAGTGATTATCATAACAACTAAATTCCATTTTTGAATTTCATTATACTCTTGATGTTATCAAGACACATCTCTAGAAAGTATTTTCCTTACAATATAAGAAGAGATGAAAACCTGCAGCTGGTTAAAGATGTGTGTGGTTTGCTATACCCACTTCTGACTATCAGACTAAATACTCATGATTCATCTGCGTTAGCAAAATTACTGTGGTTTTAGGCCATGGATCTTTGATCTCTTGCAAATACTCAAATCTGAGAATGACACTCCTTGGATATGAAGAGCCTAAAATATAGCAACATTATGTATATCTCAGTCCATCTTATTTTCTTGAATAGTGTGTAATTCCCTAAGCTAAACCAAGAAATGTGGAAATCAGTTATCAATAAAGACGATTAAAGAAAAGTGAAACATTCTATTTTAGGTCAGTGTAGCACAAGAGCAAATGGGGACTTGGAAATTATTTGATGAACTCCACAATAGTAGGTGGCATAGGAATTCAATGAGGTTAACCATCCCAACTTGTATTCAATTTACCCAATTATGAATGGTTCATAATTAAACTTTTGTTCTAAATTATTTAAATAATTTGGTTTCAGAAAACTAGACTAAAATAGACTTATGTGTACACTAAATGAATCTTTAAGATAATTTTTAGATTAAAACTCATTAAGAGTTAGGTGGTCGTATACTTTAAACATCTAAGGCTCTGCAGTGTAATAATTGAAAAATTTGACATTTTCCAAGGAATTTTAAGAAGATAATTAGATTAGATGATTGGTTCAGTCTTCCATTAAAAAAAGGAGAAATTAACCTGGAAGTGTTTTTCTCTCAAAAAAATTTTTCTTTTGAAAGACTAAGATAGTTATATCGGTTACTCATCTAATCCAAAATTATCAATTAAAACCCATCTATCACTTCATTGTTGGTTATTCCTATTCACTCTCTGGGAAAATAGAAAAAAAAATATTAAAACAATAACATACATATTCCTTAAAATTTCTAGAATAAATACAGGGTACTCATTTGAGTCCAAAACATCTTAAAACATCCTCTCCATGTTTCCTCTCCTAACTAATGAAACCTTTATGGGAATCCGAGGGATTATTGAAAGATTCACTAGCTTAACTCAGCAACATGCAATTAATATATTTCAGAGGTTACATAGTGTTGGCATTCCAGTACTAGATGTTTTTTTTTTTTGTTTTCATGTCTTTTCGTAAAACAGATTACTATGCATGTCTAAAATTAGATGATAATTAGATAATAGTAATACATAAACCGATAGTACACTTGTAGAAAAAGCATTCAATTTAATAATATCCACTGCAACTGAAAAAAAAAAAAACATCGTATCTAATTTCCTATGAGATCTAGACCAATTTAATCTTTGGCAGTGAGAAGAAAACCCCACTCATTTATTCATTTAATCATTATTTTCCGGTAAATATTTCTACTATCAGATGGCCTAGATTTCAAACCTGAGCTTACTCCTATGACAAGTATATGACTTTGAACAAGTCACTTAACATCTCTGATTCCCTTATTTTTAATCAGTAAAAAAATGGACATAATAATAGTAATAATTTCATAGGATTGTTTTTAAGATTAAATGTGGCATTTCATGTCAAGCATTAATTCATGTCTATCAGAGAATATTTCTAGAGCTTTACAGTGGTTAAGATAAGACAATAGCTAAAAAAAACTCACAAACCTATAAAATTGTGATTTGCTGAGTGATATAAAGAGGTACTAGCTACTATGAGATTTAAAAGAGGGAAATCTGCCGTAGTAAGAATGGAGTGTTTGTTTGTTTGTTTGTTTGTTTGTTTTAATGACCAAGGGAAGAGAATGAACAAAGTGCATTTAACGGAAGAAACATATTTAAGAACACCTTAGGATAATTGTCATTATTCCAAAAACAGCATCTACAAGTGCAGAAGCATTTCCATTTTTCTGTTCAGTGAGGGAGATATTTAAACTATAGCTAATAGAGAAACATGAAAATAGTCCCTCTCTTCATAAAGAAATTATCAGCATACCAGGTACCTGCAGTCACAGGCACATGGTACTTAAATAAAAGACGCAGAATCTGCAACATATGCACCCTTTCTCATAAACATTAAGGAAAAGTTCAGGCTTCCACAGAAGCCAAAGTATCTAGTGTCCAGACAAGTCTTAGTTGAGCAGTGTGCAATGTACTGGGCTTGAGTGAACACAAGAGGCTGAAATCCTCAGGGTCTGCAGATCTACTTCTTCCAGTCTACTCAGTATTCTTTGGAAAGGCAAACTTGGGAAGAATAGTTGGGCTCCTCATGTTCCTCTGAAATAGAAGCAGGACATAGTATTTCACTAATTTTATATACAATGTTGATGCCCCCATATTAGGAAGAAGGATTGGATAAGGCACTTGGCTGCCAACAGCTGGGAGGGTAAAAACAGCAAAGTGTACAGGAGAAGCCCTCGGATCCTATTTGAACTGTTCCCTTAGACAGTATTTTGCACTTTTTGAAAATAAATATTCCCTGATGCACTTGTTAAATACGCAGGTTTCCAGATACCTATCCTAAACATTTTAATTCACTGGTTCCATAGTGGGACCATTTTAGAAAGTACCCCAATTATATCTGATCAAAGGAAGTATTAGGGAAAACTGCATGTAACCACATTTTTGATGGTTAGTGAAAAAAATTAAGACTCGTATTTAAACTTAGGGAATATTATTTATAGTTTGTTTAATAAATACATGTAAGATGAAATGCATAAGATTATTGTACACATGTGGATTTCATCTCTTTCAACAAATTGTTTTGTTTATTATTAACATCACAAGTTCAAGAGTTTCAGGATATTCTTTTTTTAATTATTTATCAATGTTTATTAATTTTTTGAGAGACAGAGACAGAGCATGAGTGGGGGAGGGGCAGACAGAGAGGGAGACACAGAATCCGAAGCAGGCTCCAAGCTCTGAATTAACAGCACAGAGCCTGACGTGGGGCTCGAACTCACAAATCCTAAGATCATGTCCTGAACCAAAGTTGGATGCTCAACCAACTGAGCCACACAGGTGCCCCAGAGTTCCAGGATATTCTGACAGAGATACCACTAGAGTGAAGATGTAGCATTAAAATCATGGTAACTGGAATGAGCATTACTATTTATAAATTTCATTTTTTTTAAATAAAGTTATACACTGAACAAGTATTTATACTGAGCACTTATGCATAAAATAATAAATATATTTTTATTCATATTTTTCATATATGCTGTGTATTTTACTCCAACATAGCAATGTTTACTACAGTTTTTCCAGCCTAAAACTTTGAGTTGGTTCAGCCATCTTTTACCTTTCTTCCTTCACACTTACAAGTGAGAATCCCAGAGACTGGTCAGTATCACCAAGCATAAATGAACTATACACTTGTGACTCAGAAGTTAGGCACCTCTCATCCCTGAAATAACCTGCTATGACTTTCAGTTCCTTGGTTCATTAATACTTTTTTATTTAATTGAAAATATTAAAAATATATCAGAGTTTTACAAGGTTTAGCATCTGTGACTCTCTGTCAACATAATGATTTATGCTATTAAATTCTCCCAAACACTGGGGTATCTTGGTGGCTCGGTTGGTTGAGCTTCAGACTTCGGCTCAGGTCATAATCTTGCGGCTCGTGGGTTGGAGCCCCATGTTGGGCTCTGTGCTGATGGCTCAGAGCCTGGAGCCTGTTTCAGATTCTGTGCCTCCCTCTCTCTCTCCCCCTCCCCCAATCATTCTCTGTCTCTCTCTCCTTCGAAAGGAAATAAATGTTAAAAAAAAAATTCTCCCAAACACCTTAAAAACTCACATCTGTTGTTTCAAAGACAAATTTTACAATAATATATGTGTAAAGTGTGTGTTCCCATTTCTTTCTTCCATTTCAGGTTGTATACTGAGTGCGTACACATTGTCTTATGTCCACTAGACGAAACCATACACTGTGATATTTTTGTTATTAAGATGGTTGAATTTTTAAATTTTTGCTATTTTTATAATATCTATGTAGGAAATGTAGATGTGAATGAAGCAAGAAAATAAAATCCACCTTTCTCACAATGTTTTAGCATTTTTATTTCCATAACTCTTCAAAGAGTTTGGCCTAATTTGGGTTAGGTTTCCATCTCAATAGGCCTGCCCACTGATGCTAATTCAACTTTGCCTTAAGTAGCATAGATATCAAAAGTATCTCCTGCTGCTTAAGTATATTGCACTCTTCATTAAGGATTGAGGGAATATGTGCAAGGTAATGAGAACCCATGTGAGTTTCACAACCATCCTGAAAATCACTTGTTTTTCCATGGCTGTTCCTTGTATGCCAATTTCAAAGTCCCTACCAATGTACCTCTCTTTCTTTCTCTCTGTCTCAATTCTTTTAATGAAAACCTCACCCTTAATGTGATGGCAATGCATTTAAATGTTAAATACCAGTATTTTATATTAATTGAATGTAATTCTAATTAATTTAGTTTGAAAAAATATTTGCTACTCATTGTGCAACCTATTTGCTAGTGAAAACTACAGAATAAAAGCAAACATTCCTTTCTTATTTTAAGCAGTTTTGTTCCATGGGTTTATGTAGGTACATAGGAACTTGAGAGTTATCTCAAACCTTCATGGAGCAAACTTATTTTTAAATTTACAAAAATAAGTTAAATGACAGCTTTGGTTGTGTTTGTTTTTTAGATGATATAATATAAACCTAAATGAAACGAAAGCCTGATATTTTACTTATATATATCCATCTCTTAGAAAATAATTATTTCTATTGTTCTTTATATCCCCTGTACCTGTTATATTTCTTAGGAGAAGGAAATAGTGGACACATTCTAGGGCTACTTATTTATGCTGCTATGGGACACACTGGGGTCCACCATAACTCTGTGAAATATCATGTGGACAGTGGGCCAGTAGCCAATATTTACACTTTTACCCTCCTAAAGAATAAAGAGACTTAGCTCAACCTGACCTACCTGCATAGGCTCAGGAGAGATGCATCAGATTTTCTGTGCTGCACAGTATCTTAGTTGTGGCATCCAAACCTGGCCTATCCTCAGATCCATATGGAGATCTTATTAAAAATCAGAATATGGAGCTTCACCTCAGGCACTTTGAAGCTTAATATTTTCACTGGATCCTACAAATCTGTAGTTATGATAGAAAATTCAGAAAAAAGAAACTATGAACAGAGATTATTTAATGGTTTGGACAAGAAGTCACATTTCAGTATCTCCATCTATTGTTTTTACAACTACATTATGCTGATGAATATATTCTGTGAGACACAATGCTAAGAAAACGTCTCATCAAACCACAAACTCTTTGTAATGTAGCCTTTGATAAATTGAGGCACATTCAGCATTTCCATTGCACAACTTGTGTCCATCTCCCCATAGAAATTTGGAGAAAGAAGTTTGATCTTCTTGAAACACTACACCAGATAGTGTGTGTGTGTGTGTGTGTGTGTGTGTGTGTGTATTCCCATTATGCAATCAGGCTTACAGCAAAATGATTTCAACATATTCTAAACCATTTTGCTTTGAGGAAATGAAATATATATCACATAAAATAAACTATATGGTCCATTATTTACTAATTATATTTTTATGTTGAAAAAATCATCAGGAATTTATAGCACAACTTGAGTGAACTATATGTGTTGACATGATTCTTATCCTTTAGGATCTTTTAATATATACTGTGTATATTTATTTAGAAAATATATGCATATTTATATATAGTGTAGGTTTACTTAGAAAATATATTTGCATAGTAAAAAAATTACTGTATATGTGAAAAATTTTGTCTTTTCAAATTGCATTTGGCGTATATTTTTCATAAGTCCTACCTCACTAAAATAAACTTCTTCAGCATTAGCATGTCTTCTAGCTTTTTAATGGTTTGCAAAACACTTTAGGGCTATTTTCAATGTAATGGGAGGTGCTGGAATCTATGTGGTGGTTCTAACAACACAGAACTTTCTGTAAAAAAAAAAAAAAAAAAATTGAAAGAGTATGATTTGCTTGCCGATTTCCTCCATTATGTGAGAACCAGAGTGTTAAATCCTAAGCTAAAGTTGGTCTGAATAAGAAATATGACACGATATTTGCTTTTTTTTCTTGCTTCTTTACTGTCTCGTAGCATCAAAACAGCGAGATTCCCTGATTTAAGTTCTGCTCAATTGCATCCTTGCTCACAAAAGCAGACCACATTTAACCAAGTTATTTTTTCTCGTTATTTTTTATAAGTAATTCAAGTTTTCATTTTGTACTTTCTTCTAAAGAAGCAAAACAAAATAATCAAGCAAAACAAAAACAAAACAAAACACAAAGAAACCTCTAAAACTTCACAAAGTACTAGTTATTGGCAGCAGTGCTTTTACGTTGCTGCTGCCACCTAGTGGCTTTCCGTGGGAAAGCTATCTGCTGGTTTGGGAAGAATAAACTTCCCCGGGGCTCTTCAAACCACTAAGCGGTCAAGTTGATTCTCTTACCCTGTTAGTCCTCTTTTCACGGGAAACACGTTTTAGCAAACAGAAGAAAAATATGTTGCGTTCAAAAAGAATTCTAAGTCCTTCATCAACAGAACAGAGAAGCTGATGAAATTCAATGAAAGCATTGGGGAAATACACTTACTATCTAAATAACATATACAAATTTACCAAAACCTCCTCCTTTTTTTCTGTGATTTAAGGTTTTCTATTGCCATTTCAGGTAGGAGATATACTGGCCTCCTTGTAGTAAAGAACTGCGGAGGGAAAGAGATGGATGAAAAGAGGGATGAGAAGGCAGAGATAGGCTATGTTTTATCTAGCAATTAGCTGCTTACTAAATCTTAAAAGTGATGATTATAGTTATTGTTTCTGTTGTGGGCTTTCCCCTCTGCTCTTCTGTTTACACTCTGTATTGTACAGAAAAGAATTCATCTTCTGGCGATTAATGCCAGTCATTCATCAAGTGGGGCAAATGCCCCAGCATCCTTTGAAATGATTAGACAAAATAAGGACATCCTCTCTCAGGTAATTTGCTGTGAGAATTAATTTGTTAACTTTTCTAAAGGAATAAGTGACCACAAAGTTAAAATAGGATAGATGTTTGGACACACAAGGGAAGCTTAAAAGTGTTGCAAGCAATACAGAAGCAAAGGACCTGGTACATGTTATATACTAAGACAAAATGATTGAAAAATTTACCAGTATTGACAAAAGTATTTTGACCACTTTCAGCCTCACATTGCGAAATTTGGCTATAGTGCTCAGCTATTCATGTTGTAAATATCCAAAATATCATACTACACACTGGATTGGTATTGCATACAGGTCTTTGTCATGGCCAGTATGGTGTTGAAAGCCTATAATAAAGAGAAACAGGCAATATACATTTTAAAAATTAATGCCAATGTAAAATGTGATAACAATAGAAAGGAAATTCAATCAGTGCTTGATGTTATACAATCAGGATACAATAGAGAGGTTAGAAATCACTCCAAGTCTTTAAACAAAGGGAATTTCATGCCAGGGATTATATTACAAGTGATAAAATACACGGGAATCTCCAAAATTAGCAACTGCAAAAAACTGCTACCACTCCAATATGTGATCATCAAAGGAAAGAGCCAGTGTTACCCCAAGGAAGAAGCCAAAGCCACTCAAAAAGAAGCTGATTCATGGTGGGCCTGCGTCATCAAAAAGGGAGCTAGGGAGAAGATACAACTATTACTAGAGAAGCAAAGAGAAAAACCCTGGTAGCCCCTTTCCACTTGCCCCCCAGTCTTATAACAAAGCCTTCAACTGACTGCAAAAAGAGTCAAAAGCCAGGTTACGTGGGAGCCTACATATGTAAACTGCAATGATCAGTGCCTAATACAGAATAGAGCCAAGAAAGAGAAAGGAGTGAACTTAAGATGAAAACAAGTCCAGGACTGGCATGGGTAAGGAAAGTATAAGGCAGACAAATGAGAGGTCTGACAGAGGAACATAACCTGATCCATGAAGAAAGAATAGACTGTGCAGGAGAGAAGGGAAGGGGTAGAGCCTATCATGGAAGCAAAAAATGTGAGGCAGGACAAGGAAGGCAGACTAAATGGTACAATCAGGAATCGATGATGAGAAGACTGGCAATTGAAAACAAGCATGGCTTATCTAGTCAAATTTGGAGAGTCAAAAAGCCTTGAATGCTAGAATAAGAAGTTTGAAATCAATCCATAGACCAGCAATTCCCAAAGACCACTCCATAAGATGCTAGTTCAGGAAGATGCTGAAAGATTTTGCTTGTGTAAAAGTTGTCATCTTCAAAACAGTTTGAGAGATATCAGGGTTTTGAGAGCCTTTTATATTTGATTTTATATTTGTTTTATTTATTTGTTTGTGATGCATCTCAAGGGCCCAGTGTTTTGCCACAAGATGCTCTGAAAAAACTGCTAAAGAATTTGCAAATCCTGCCACTTAGCACGCTGAGTGAGGAATGATATGTTCTTAAAGCAACTAATCCCCAAAGACTGAAGTAAGCAAAAATACTATTGTAGTAAGCTATAATTGATTCAGATCAACTCATTCAGAGTTTATGATCTACTAGCTGGAACTGTGCTTAGTTGAAAAAGTGTTTGTTTAAAATAACCAAGTGTTAATGGATTTTAACATAATAGATTTAATCTGAAAAAAGAAAGGTGATAATTACAAATAAGTCTCATTTATTCACTGACGCACAAATAGCAAAGCCTCTTATTAAATCAGCAGTTTTAGTTGCCAAATATTTGGAAAAAAAATTTATTTAAGATTGTTCTAAATGAAATTATTGCCTAAACCAGAAATTGTTCTAATAATGGAGACCTCTGTTTAGAAGATCAACATAGCTCTTGATGATAATAATAATAATAATAATAATAATACTGAAATAAATCCCATTGTCTATAGGCATCCAGTAATGGGCAGGAAAGAGTTAATATCAGGCTTGTAGCCCATTTCTTCCCTTCTTGGGCAAAGTATGGGAGAATCATGACTGTGGCCAAATGTCTATGAAAACATTATTAATAGAGCACACTAGTAGAAAAACACCAAGAATCCTAACCTATAAAGTGTTTGGGGAGGATATGGTTGGTGAGTCTGGATTACTTATTGTAGATAAATCTGGAATTCATGATTTATGGGGCATAGATGGCTGGAGAATGGGGAATAGTCACATGAGTTATGTAATTAGTAGAACACAATACAAGGTTTTCCAAAACTAACTTGGCTAACATTTATCACCAATACTCTTGCATATACTACTCATTAACCTCATATGTTAATCCCAAATTGAAATAGGAATCAATGTGAGAGAATGCAGCCATGAGGAGCTGCATTTGATGTGTCGAGTTCCTCTAGGAAAAAGATGTCTTGCTAGTCACTTAGGACCTTTGAATCATTAGTAGATCTCTTTGATGGTTAAGAGCCATGGTCTTTCCCCAGTCTGATTTGACAATTTAGCTTTTTGTAGTAACATAGATTGGGAGAGTTGGTGTGATGAACTTTTAGACCTGAACTTTTAGAACTTTTCGACACATCTTTTCATGTGTCTGTTGGCCATATGTATGCCTCCTTTGGACAAATGTCTGCTCATGTCTTCTGCCCATTTTTAAATTGGATTATTTGAGTCTTGTGAGGGTGGGTATTCAGTTGTATAAGGTCTTTATATATTTTGGATACTCACTCATATGTGAAATTTAAGAAACAAAACAAATTATAATGACTTACATACTTTAAAAAAAGAAATAAAGGGGTTGAAAACATAATGAATATTTGTTGCTGGGATGGTTACTCATGTATTCTTTTTTTTCATTTTTTTTAACATTTATTCATTTTTGACAGTGAGAGAGACACAGTATGAGCGGGGGAGGCGCAGAGAGAGAGAGGGAGACACAGAATCCGAAGCAGGCTCCAGGATCTGAGGTGTCAGCACAGAGCACGTGAGTTCACAGGGCTTGAACTCACAGACTGTGAGATCATGGCCTGAACTGAAGACAGGTGCTTAACCGACTGAGCCACCCAGGCACCCCTACTCATGTATTCTTGTATGAAAGTGGCAAAATTAGTCGAACTATAGGGGGAAGTCTTAACAATGGGATTTGGGATAATATACCTAAATCTGGGGAAATTGGGTAAGTGAATAGATAAAGAATGCAAGTAAAGACACCTGGGTGGCTCAGGTGGTTGAGCATCTGGCCTTTGATTTTGGCTCCAGTCATGATCTCACAGTTATGTGAGTTCAAGCCCTGCATTGGGCTCTGCACAGTAGCCACACGGAGCCTACTTGGGATTTTCTCTCTCTCTCTCAAAATAAATAAACTTAAAAAAAGATAAAAAATGAATAAAGTAGAAAGAAAGTACATAAAGACATACTATTCCCTGGCTGCTAATAGCACTCTTGGTAAAACTCTCAAAATATATAAGAAGACACTAAAAAAGAGGAAGGAGAAGTAAGACTTTTTTTTCTTGATTTAGTAAAGACATTGTAGTCAATTACAGTGCAGGTGACTTCAAATTCCAGAAGTTATGCTGTGAAGATTGGGGCACTTTATGTAGAAATATAAGCACAAGCTGAAAAATTCCTGCCAACATGGATTCTCAGGATAAATAATCAGAAAACAAATCACTAATTTTATATACAGCTGAATGAAAGGAGATATTTGGATGATGGATGACCAATCCCATGTGGCTGAAAACCTTTATGGAAAGACACTTCCAGATCATCTGATAGCTAAATTGTTGCAATGGGTTAAGGTGAGGTTTCTTCAGCTTACACTGACAGAGGTAATTTCTCTATACTCTCTTTGACCAACAAATGGAACATTACCTTCTTTAAAAAACTTTTTATGTTTATTTATTTTTGAGAGAGAGACAGAGTGTGAGCAGGGGAGGGGCAGAGAGAGAGGGAGACACAGAATCTGAAGCAAGCTCCAGGATCTGAACTATTAGCACAGAGCCCAATGCAGGGCTCAAACTCATGAACTGTGAGATCATGACCTGAGCTGAAGTTGGATGCTTAACTAACTGAGCCACCTAGGTGCCCCTGGAATATACCTTCTAAACAGTGAACAGGTGAAAGCAATCCAGGTTTGACTGTATGATGATCAGAAAGATAAACACATAATTTAATGCCATGTACCCAGACTATGATAGATGCAAAAGTATGTAATTAACTATATTCTTGGAGTGGGGGATAGAAAGGAGAGGGTAAGAATATATTCAGAAGACAAGAACAGATCTGCTCACTCAGTGACCATGAAATAGGGCTAAATGATGGAAAAAGAAGATTCATGCTTCCTAAAAAGAAGGTGGCACTCTGGGGGAAAAAGAAAGAGAGAGGGAGAGAGAATGTGAATAGAGAAAATATTAAATATTCTGTGTTCGCATCACTGTCAATGGAATGGGTACTAAGTGTGAGTGAGTGATTCAGCCTTTATCACACTCACATGGGATATTGACTGAGTCAGACCTTCCCTCTGTTTTAGTTGGACCCAATAAACTGGAACCTTTGGAATTGCCCAAACCCTTTTGGATTTAAATGTTAAGCAGTGTAGAATTCTGGGATGTCATAAGAAGATGTCTTCACTCTGATAAAGGAAATGATAGCAGATGGAGTAGAGTGAGTTTCTCAACTCTCTTATAATAGCCCTGCCTGGCCAGCACAGAAGGCAAACTGTTCATGGAGATCAACAGTGCATTGTCAAGGATTAAGTAAAGTGCCCCCCTTTATTTCTTTGGTCATGACCAATAGGGGAAATACTACACCAAAGTAGCAGAAGAACAACAGTCCACAAGGGATTGGAAAACCATATTAGATTTAGCTAAAGTACTATATATACTCATTTTGGAGTCCAGGTTGGCACAATCTTCATTTTAAAGAATGATTGTCATTCTTTGGGTAAATAGCCAGTAGTACATTTGCTGCATTATGTGGAAGTTCTATATTTAACTCTTTGAAGAACCTCCATACTGTTTCCTCAGTGGCTGCCCTAGTTTGCATTCCTGCCAACAGTGCATGAGGGTTCCTTTTTCTCCATATCCTTGCCAACACTTGTGTCTTGTGGTTTTGATTTTAGCCATTCAGACAGGTGTGAGGTGATAGCTCATTGTGGTTTTGATTTGCATTTCCTTGATAATGAGTGATGTTGAGCATCTTTTCATGTGTCTGTTGGTCATCTGTATTCTCCTTTGGAGAAATGTCTGTTCATGTGTTCTGCTCATTTTTAATTGGATTATTTGAGTTTTGTCGGTGGGGGGAGTGTTGAGTTGTATAAGTTCTTTATATATTTTGGGTACTCTCTCATACATGGAATTTAAGAAACAAAACAAACAAACAAAGGGGAAAAAAGACAAACTAAAAGATAGACTCTTAACTATGGAGAACAAACTGATGTTACCAGAGGGGAGGTGGGTGGGGAGATGGATGGATGAAGTGGGTGAAGGGTATTAAGAGTGCACTTACCTTGACAGAATTGTTGAATCACTATGTTGTACACCCAAAACTAATATAATATTGTATATTAACCACAGTGAAATTGAAATAAAAGAAAATAATAAAAAATAAAATGACAGTCAACAATATACCTGTATAATTTTTTCATATGGATATTTTAATTTATATATATATATATAATATATAATTTATAATATATATATAATTATATATATATAATTAATTTATTCCATCATAATTTAATGTGACAAGTCTTGAACTTGATAACCATTAAGAATAATTTACTGCAGTATGTCTATAATATCATGATAACTGTCCCTCAAGAGAAGCATTGCAAAAGAAGTTGTCCTAAGTAATGTATATAGACTGACCAATTATTCCAGGTTAAATTCAAGACCTACTGCATTCTAAGAAGTTTTAGCAAATTATGTGGGATCAAGAGGCCAGAGACATTTCTCAATCTTTGAGAAATCAATGCTTATTTCTTACTCTGCTACTAAAGAATAAGCCCTAGTAGAACTATTTGTAGAAATCACATTACCCAACTAGGAATACTGCTGAATCCTAGTGACTAAGAAGTCCAAAGCTCTTCAAAGGTCCTGGATTGCACTTGGGTATGTTTAAAGGGGATGTTTTCACTGAGAGAGAAAATAGATTCTCTACGTTTTGCATAGGGAAATACTGAAAAATAATAAATATGCACTGTTCAGAGCAGAGAGGAAACCCTAACTACTTTTAATACACTGAATTGGCACTATTGCCAAGCACGTACGGGGGCAATTTAGGGTAATTTGGTAAAATTGAAATACTGAGTAGCAGAGGAGGCATGATGTGCCCCTCTGGCTCCACTTACCTGTCTTTGTCATGCTACCTCTGGTGATTCATTCCACATAGTTAAATTAGACCCTTTGGTAGGAGAGCTTCTCAAGTGTTAACCGAGTAATATCTCTTAGAATATGCTGTTTACCTGCACAAAGTTGCTTTCTGCAGTATTCATTGGTAGAATTGAGTCCAGCGTAGGGAACATATAGACCATGCCATTCGCTCAGAAGATGGTGACATGGAGGTCCACATGCACAATCTCACAATAGATTTGTAGGTAGTGTCGTCTGAAAGAAAAACCTGCAATGGATTGGTTATACTTCTGATATATTGTGACATCACTTAAGCAAAAAGTTAAATACTCTGGGTAAAATGTATTTAAGAAAAGCTACCAATTCTTATTCTACAAACATGCACAATGGTAAGAAAAGTAAAGTATATAAAGAATCAAAGCCCATTGTTACTTAAATGTGAGACTGAAGAAAACAGCACTATATAGAGATTGCAGGCCCAATGTGTGATCACACTCCCCATGCATTTTAAGGGCTGCGAACGAATATCTGATTTCTTCTTTTTTTTTTCGCAAGTCATATAGTAAATAGATGGCACTAACAAAGTCAAATATTAATAACCAAGAACTACAGATCCTCAAATCCCCTTTCCCCTAACCAGCAAAACCCATAGAAATTTACACTGACCAAAGTAAATAGAAAATAAAAGTCAAACCACTTAAACGGTTGACATTTAGGAATGGAGCCAGGCACTCGCTTGCTTTCATCCTTCTGAATCACCAGTGTTATAACAACAGAAATAAGTGATATTATAGATATGGTGTAAAAGTTAGTGTTAACTTTATGAGCATTAATTTAATTAATACCTGCTGGTGATTGACATAATTTTAAATTTCGCCTTGGCAGAAGAGAACCATTTTACTTTTCACATCATAGTTGCTTTTCCTTTTGTTTTTCTAAATAGGAAAGAACTATTTTAAGGAAAAATGGTTCACAGTCATGGCCACATTGATTATGACCAAAATTAATTTTGAACTCCAGTTATTAGTTGCAATGAGCATGATTGGGAATGTAGAATATATAATTTATCAAATTTGTTTTTCTCTGTTTCTCTGATATTCTGTCCTTCTGGAATATAAATTTCAAGCATATCCTTTTGAGAAATTACTTCACTGATCCAGGACAAGTGTAAGTTTTACCTTATTAAATTGTTAAAGTACATACCGAGGCCAGTAATTTTTTTGGTGCGTGCTGGTGATAGAGGATTATGGTCAAGTACACAGTGATTATTGCCTTTCGATGGCTGGCTTTCAGCTTGTAGTATGTGAGCATGTTTAATTAGAGAGAGAAAGGAGAACTGAGATTTCTTCCTTAGCCAGAAACAGTAGGCACAATGATGGCTGTGGTAGTGTGGCCACTGAGGAAAGCCAGAAAAAATCAAAATGAACAGAAGCTACCTAGTCAGAATTGTGTTCTATAGAGAAAAAGAAGGCCCACATCAACTGAAACTCTTCCAGTAGCAGGTAATCCCAACTCCAAACACGACTGGTAAAGTCCTTTGTTTTGAATACAACTTGCTCTTCTCCCTTTCCTATGGCACCTTTGGTATATTCTTAGGTGTCCTGAGAAAAGTTCATGGGAGCTCTGCAGAAAACATATCACCTAACTATCCGAGATTCACAGAATTCCACATGCCGTTAATCTTTCAATAAGAAATGGAAAATGTGTAAGAAACCACTTGTTGTGGACTCACTGGTTGCAAGTTATAAAAACCCTGATTTGCAAAAGAAATCTTAAATGTGGGGGTGCCTGGGTGGTTCAGTTAAGTGACTGACTCTTGGTTTCAGCTCATGTCATGATCGCATGGTTCGTGAGTTCAAGCCCTACATCAGGCTGTACACTGACGGTTCAGAGACTACTTGGGATTTTTCTCTCTCTGTCTCTCTCTCTGCCCCTTCCTCCCTCTCTCTCTTTCTTGAAATAAATTAATTAATTTAAAAAAAAAGAAAAAAAATATTAAATGTGGAAAGAATTAACTTTTTATATGTGGTTTATTGGAATTGCTAAAAAATATTTGACTCTATTATCATCTTATACTAGGAAGGCAATGAACACGATTTTAAGGTTTTTTTTTTTCATGTGGTGTCTACATCAAAATACATGAAGAATTATATAAGTGTTATATTCTATCAATCTAAGATTATTATCATTATATTATCATCATCTTTCAAAGAAGAAGGCAAGTAGGGGAGAAGGGGGAGAAAAAGAAGTAGCAGGAAGAGGTGAAGGAGGAGGAGGAGAACAAGAAGAAGAAACAAGAACAATAAAAATAATTAAAAGCCCATTACGTGCGGGGCGCCTGGGTGGTGCAGTCGGTTAAGCGTCCGACTTCAGCTCAGGTCACGATCTCGCGCTCCGTGAATTCGAGCCCCGTGTCGGGCTCTGGGCTGATGGCTCAGAGCCTGGAGCCTGCTTTGGATTCTGTGTCTCCCTCTCTCTCTGCCCCTCCCCCATTCATGGTCTGTCTCTATCTCAAAAAAGAAATAAACATTAAAAAAAAAATTAAAAAAAAAAAAAAAGCCCATTATGTGCTTAGTACTAGTCTAGGCACTTTCATACATTCCCCTCCCCTTGTTTTTGTTTTGCTTATTACAGCAATGCTATGGACCAGTGTTGTTATCTTCATTTTATAGATAAGGAAAGTGAGATTTAGAGCAATAAGAAAACTTGCCAAATTCCATTAATAATAATGTATATTTGCCTTTCAAGATTAGTCAGATTGCTCACATCCTTCCCAGGGTTTATAGAGCAACTCTCATGGAGAGTGGCAATGGATTCAAGATCAGAGACAAGAATCCTACATGAATCTGAAGAATTTTTTTAAGAAAAGAAATAAGATTCCAGTACAGACACTTCTCAAATCACATTCAGACTCAAATCACATGCAGTTTAAGTAAGCTTTTTCTCCCCCTTTATGCCACCGAAACTAAAGCAAATTAAAATCCATTGAGAACAAAACAAAACAAAACAGTTCCATAAAATATTTGGAGCAACTTTGCTAGAAGTAGTTTCCTAGGGAAACTTTGCTGAATCTGAATGTCCTCCATACCCTGCCTCCCACACATATTCCTCCATCACCCCAAACGTATCCTGAAACAATCCTAGAAATACAAGGAATTTACAAAGTGAAAATTCCCATGGAAAGGATTGTATTATCTTTTTTGGGCTTCCTCTCTTTCATATAACAGTAAAAAAATTGAAGATTATAAAGCACATTTGTCTTTCAATGAACATGGGAAATAAAAAAATGGTTGACTTTACTAACAGTATATCTCAATCAAAAAGAAAAGGTTTAAAAATAAGTAAATATTATCAAGTAAAGGTGCCATGTTTATTCAGAAGCATTTTCTCCTTGATCCTTCAATAAATGTTTGACTAAAGTCTGTCCTTGAAAACACACAGACAACTTGCACTAAAGTCACAAATTATGCATACACATTTCTAGGACCAAATTTGGCCCAATGCTTAATTAGTGTCTGGCTGTGATTACATCTGTGGTTTTGAATTTCAAATCTAAATTTTCAGTGTTGCAACAAAACTTGTAAAGATTCCTTTAATTTCTGTAGGGGAAAACAATATCAAGAGTAGTTTCATATTTCAGTTTGACTGAGAAAATATTTTTCCTTAATCTGAAAGCAATTCCTCTCAAGTTCAAAAAGGAAGAACAAGTGATTTAAATAAATACTGAAATACTGTGAATAAATAAACCTTGGCCTCTTGAGTTTGACTTCTGAATGCCATGAGATTTTTAAGTAACATCATTCTGGGCAATGGGTATTGCTTTTTATTTCTGTTATCTGAGAAATAGAAAGCATTTACGTTTTCCTTTTTTTCTTTCTGTATTTCTTCCCCCTACTTCATTAATCATTCACAAGTAGCAAGCTAGTAATACAATTCAACTCTTGTGAGCCAAATAAACACATCTTTCCCTGTGCCCTTAGTACCCTTTTTCTATTGTGTGTCTCACACATCAGTTATAAAGCTGAGTTACAACTGTCTCTCTTTGAAAGGGGTACATTACTGCTAAAGAGTGTTTGTATATATTATTATATATTTCACCATGGTTTGTCATTTGTTCTTGGATCTTCAGTTGCAAAGTCTCATCTCATACTGAGTTTGAACTTGACAAAAAGCAAGAAACCCATGCTATAAAAACTTCCCTATCTACTCCTTTCAGATTTAGGTTTTGAATCGGTCCTCTCCACAGTTCAACTAAGCCACTATCTGCAATATTGAAGGTCTTGACTAGAATGTACACTTAAAATTAGAAAAACTTTATGTAAAGTGACTGAACATGTAAAGTCTGGGGCTTTCATATGAATGGCTTCTGAAAATAGAAATTTAGAACTAACATGTTTTTTTTTTAACGTTTATTTATTTTTGAGACAGAGAGAGACAGAGCATGAATGGGGGAGGGTCAGAGAGAGAGGGAGACACAGAATCTGAAACAGGATCCAGGCTCTGAGCTGTCAGCACAGAGCCCGACGTGGGGGTCGAACTCACGGACCACGAGATCATGACCTGAGCTGAAGTTGGACGCTTAACCAACTGAGCCACCCAGGCTCCCCTGACATGTATTTTTTTAATGTTTATTTATTTTTGAGAGAGAGAGAGAGAGAGAGAAGGGCATAGGCAGAGAGAGAAGGAGACAGAGGATTTGAAGCAGGCTCCAGGCTGACAGCAGAGAGCCCGATGCGGGACTCAGTCTCACAAACCATGAGATCATGACCTGAGTTGAAGTTGGATGCTTGACCAACTGAGCCACTCAGGTGCCCCTGTATTTTAATTGTCTAATATCCAGTTCATTTCTGATTGAGGAACAGCCGAGCACAATATAATTTGATCGCGATTAGCAAGTCCATATTTCTTAATATTAAATATCATCTCACGACGGGCACCCCAAGTGTTTTTACTGATAGTTAACGTTTAAAAAGTGTTCTTAAGGATTCTCATCAGGGTTACCTTCATCGTCCAAAACAGTGTTCCTACAATGTCACAGAAGCTGTCAGGAAAGAGAAAAATTCTTTCAAAGGGTTGTTACCAATTTCAAAGTAAGAATATACTCTTTGGCTTGATTGTATCCAATTCTTGCTTGACAAGCTTTTTTTCTTGGCATGTCATGTATTTCTCAGGAACTAGAGTTAACCTCCTATACATACAAGTATCTCTGGAACCTACGTATCTTGGTGTTACTTACTGGTAGCTGAGAGACTGGTTGTTTGGTAGGTAAACTTTACGCTTTACTAAGACCCAAAGTAACAAGTAAAGTATGCCCAGTGAATTAAAGAAACAGCAAAAAGACTTTGTATTCAAATGCCTGTTCTGAATAATCCAAGGTCATGAGACATTTCCAACGTCCTGTGGTCCCAGATTATATTATGGAAATTAAAATGTATTATTGTTTCAAATAATATAACTTTTTCAATGAAAACAAAATATATTTTTCCTGTAATTCGGTATTGAATTTTATTAACAGCAGGCAAATCTTTCCAATATTCTGTAATTTATGGTGTAGACTTCATGTGACATGATCAAGAGCTATAACTTAACTGAACATATATTATTTCTAAGTTAATATGACTGAAAATCAGTATGTCTGAATTCTGTTACACAGAAGAACCAGGCAAAAATAATTGCTTCCATTAGGACAGTCCAAAATCTTTTTATAGACTATAATCAGTGATATGATTTACTCTTGAAGTGCCACTCTGGGACAAGGAACATTGATAAAGATTCTATTCTTCATTGCAATGAATGATGCTACTGGCCCATCGTCAATATGTGCTGCTGTCATTCTATTCACTGAATTATCCACACTCTTTCTACAGCTTTTCTTCATAACGAAAGCACTAGCTTTTGCAAATAAGGAAAGGGGCGGTGAGTACGCATGCCTGCCCCCACACATGTGTGTGCACACTTAAAATATCTTGTATAATTAGTAAGTTCAAGTTTTCAATATCAAGACAAGCAAGAGAACATACTGATCCTCAGTGAAATAAGAATAGAAATGTAAACAAAAATATTACAGTAGATAAGTAGAAATTCTTCCATTTGTAGCTAAATCAATTTCAGAAGTTCAATTAGAGACATTAAGAAATATGAGCGATGTTGTTAAATTATACCTGACAAGTCAAAGTCTGTCTTTTCTTTTTAAAAATTTGGTTGATTGATTGATTGATTGATTGAAAGAGAGAGAGAGATCAAGTGTGAGCAGGGGAAGGGCAGAGAGAGAGGGAGAGCGAGGAAGAGAGAGAATTCCAAGGACGCTGACAGCAATGAGCCCAACACGGGCTTGATCTCACAAACCTGTGAGATCATGACCTGAGCCAAAATCAAGAGTCAGACACTTCACCAACTGAGCCATCCAGGTGCTCCTACAGCCTGTCTTTTCTTGGCCTTTTTAATTCTTGAAAAGCAGGTTTAGATCCTGAATACTTCATAAGGAATAAGCTTCATTGTTTATTTCTTTAAGACGTAGGTGATTTCACATATGTGATTTTCAAAGGTACTTTTTTATAATTTGAAAAAAAAATTTTCAAGTTTTTAAAATTTATTTTTGATAGAGCACAAGCAGGGAAGGGTCAGAGAGAGAAGGAGACAAGGAATCTGAAACAGGCCCCAGGCTCTGAGCTGTGAGCACAGAGCCTGACACAGGGCTCAAACTCACGAACCACGAGATTATGAACTGAGCCAAAATCAGACACTTACTGACTGAGTCACCCAGGCATTCCTTTAATTTGAAAAAAAATCTTAATATCATTTGGGGCTTTTCTGTGCATTCGGGTGGGGTAAATTGAGGTCAGTTTCAGTTGAACTATCCACTTTGCAGAGGTGGTAATTTCTGCTTCAAGGTCTTGAAAACTGATGCAATGTCAACAAGAATTTACCAAGTACATATTATTTGTTATGCACTGTGTTAGGTATTGGGCTCCAAAATTAAAATATCTTTCCTTGTCTTTTAGGAGCTTATATTTGATTAGGAAATGAATGAGTTGTCATACCATTACTATATACTGTGAAAAGTAAAATTATAAAATTGCAGGTTTCAATGGAAGCATATGGGATAGGGTTAGGAGTTATGAGAAGTTTCTGGTAGGATATGACAGGATTCATGGTGATTGAAGATGCCAGCATCAGCAATGACACCACTAGTGTGTATATGGATGGGACCAAAAAGAATATGTGCTTGAAACTGTCTCTTTGCTTTATAGCCTACCTCAAGGTTGTACTTCAAGAAAGCCAACCTATAACTGATTGTAAAATTCCTACTGGCTTGTAATTCCCTGGAAGTCTATATAAAACAACATTGTCTGAAGGTAGACCTAACTGTATCTTTAAAACATTTATTCTTCCCACCTTGTTCTGATGTTCCTATTCATCTTACATATTGATGTCACTAGGCTATCTTACTGTTATTCCTTGTCCAAACATTCCCAGTCTAGTAGATTTATACAGGAATTAATGCAACTTGGTTTATCCAAATCTGTACAGATATTCTTTGAGTAAGTAAATACTCATACATATTGTGTAGAGTTACATTTATGGTAGGAAAAGTGGCTTTTCACAATGGAAAAATCACCCAAATAAAGATTCTGTGTGTGTATTATCATTTGGAGAAAGATTATCTCCAATTTTTACTTTATACTTATTTCCTAATTTTAAATGCATTAACTATAGGGAAAAGTTCTTGGAATATTGCTAATATACTTAAGTAAAAGCAAAGTAAACCATGAAAATTAATTTGCCTCTCCTTATTAGTATATAAGCACAGCATTGCTTTCCTAAGCAGCTTTATTGAGATGTACTTTGTATAACAAAAATATTCATTTGTTTTAACTGTACAATTCAATGATTTTTAGTAAACTTGTGAAATTAATAAGTCAATACCATAATCTAATTTTAGATCATTTTCATCACCCCAGAAAGATCTCACCCATTTTTAGCCACATCCTGTTCTTCTTACTCAATATTACTTTTTATCCTTAAAAACATATAATAAAATATTATAGGTGACTTCTTACAGCTTTTGTTCTAAAATTCCATTTGTATTCACATATTTGAAACTGGAAATAAAAACACTCCTATATTTATTGGGAACTGTGTATTATTTAGAGGACAGTCTAAGCAGTAGTGATAAAAGAATCCAAAGTAAAATATCTAGAAGATGATAAGTTTTTATCTCTCTCTAGTGTAATAGGTAAGTAGTCCAAGCTGCTAGAGTTCTGTCCTCTTCAACACATAGTTTTTACCTCTGAGTTCAAGGGCAAAGCTCCAGTTTCTTCATTTTGCAAGTAAAAGGAGAAGAGGGGGAAACTAGCTAGAATATTGCATGTTGATCAATGGGACAAGACCTGAAAACTACACACATCATTTTTAAATTAAAGGAATGTGGGAGGGGATCCTGAGTTGGCTCAGTCAGTTATGCCGCTGACTTTGGCTCAGGACATGATCTCACAGTTTGTGAATTCCAACCCCGCGTTGGGCTCTGTGCTGACAGCTCAAAGTGTAGAGCCTGCTTCAGATTCTGTGTCTCCCTCTCTCTCTGCCCCACCCCCACTCACTCTCTATCCCTCAAAATAATAAATAAAGCATTAAAATAAAAAAAAAAGATTGAGAGAGAAATGGTGCAAGTGTCCACCTAAAAACAGAAGTCTCTGTTAGTAGAGATAAGAAGATAGAAAATAATGCAAAACTAGTAATTTCTTCCCCAGCACTAGTATATTTAACTGCAGATTTTAAAATGCAAAAACTATCTTTCAAAATTTTATCTTTGTCTCCTCCACAGTGTCCCACTTGGGTGCCTAATAAAAATTACTTTAATTAAATTTAAAGGAAGATGTTTGTGTACATGCCATTCATTCAAGATATGAGTAGAAGCATGCCTCAATTCTCTTTAATTTAATAACAAGTAGTAAAAACTTAGAAGCTTGACAAAATCAATCCACTGAGAATCAAAAAAAGAAGTAAAATAGATGAGAAATTGCTTCCAAAGAAATCTCCATACCGAACAATCAGATAATAATATCTGCTCAGGGGGTTGAACATTTTAGCAAGTGCTTTTGAGATGATGATGAGAATTAAAAGTATAATTTACATATGCAGCATTGTTGCAAATCAGTTATATAATTTGTTATAATCATTGCTTATGCTGGTAAAGATGCTTGGTTCTAAGTACTTTGGAAAAAAATAATTTTACTGTAATTTTCAGAAGAAAGTTGAAATGGAAATAATATTATAAAGCATATACCTCAAATTCCTCATTTTAAAAGTCAACCCTTACTAAAAGATAAAGTATGACATACTTAAAGATACATTTACAGATGTTTCATTCAATTAGTATTTACTATTCACTAGTTAATATTTAATATTAATAGTATTTACTATTTATTAAGAGAAAGATAATATTCTCAATTCTGGGATTGCAAGATTGAATAAAGCAGACAAAGTCTCTGTTCTTGAGGGATATATATTTAAAAGGAAGCAGGAAGAAAGTAATCAAATAATAATTCACAGGAGAATAATAAAAATAAACTGACTTGATTATGTATTATTTACAGTTATGCAAGGGACTAAAGTACAGTGGTATAATGGTTGCCTTTTTCAGGTAATCAAAGAATTTTGAAGAGATAGTATTTTAGTCTAAGATTTAGTTATGGGAAATTCAGGTAGCAGAGCTAATGCAAAGGTTCGAGGCCAAAACAAGGCTGATATACTCAAGGAAGAGAAAGGTCAGTGTGGGTGATGTAGAGTTTTAGGAGAAAGAAAAGAATTAGAGGATGTAAGAAAGTCCAGGTTTGATAGAGCTTTGTAAGGTGTTCCATTGTGCCTGCAGAAGGTAGCCTTTGGATGGTTTTAGCAAGACAGTGAGATGAGCTAATTTTTATAAGATCATTTTGTCTTCTATGATGAATAACTCAAGTTTAGGGTGGTGAAGGGAATCAGGGATAATGGTGCAGGGCTCTGGATGAGAAATGACATTGACTTGGGAAAAGTAGCTTTTCAGAAGGGAAAAATATGGTCAGGTATGGAATATATTTTGGAGAGTACAGTGAACAACGTTTGAAAATGGGTTCAAGATAAGGGAAAAAGAGGAATCAAGAATAAGTTTTTAAAGTTTTTAGTATGATCATTATAAAACTGAAAAATAAAGGAGGAATAAGTTTTCAAATCTAGGATTAAGAGTTACCATGAGCCAAGTAAAATTTGAAATGTATTTTAGATATCTACATAGCAGTATCAGAGGCAGTCCTGGTGTTTGAGTCTGGGGATAAGAAGCAATCAGGTCTGAAGGCACAGATTTAGAAGTCATTGGTCTGCAGATGCCATTATGGGTATAGGAACTGATGAGGTCCTTTGGAGTGTGTGTAGATAGAGAAAAACAAAAGGTGCAATTAAGATAAAACTTAGGGCAGTTTCTAACATTTATATGACAACTACTAGAGAAAGAGGACCCCACAAGAAAGACTCCATAAAAGGTTCCAGTACAGGTACAGAAATTTTAGTATCTTGAAGATTGTTAAATTTTATTGAAAAATTATTGAGTAGAAATGTTAACAAAATTTAGATGATAATTCTTGAGCAATTAATCAGCTTGATGATGACACTTAGACCAGTTTAGTGTTTTGCTGTCTCTATTCTTAGGATGCCAGTCAATTACATGATATTAAGTCAGTCAGCCATGGTACAAACATTGAAATGTCCATTCCCATGGCATACAGTGGCAAAGTGCAATTTACTGTTAGGTGAACTCACTTCTAATGTTATTACTTGCTACTTCATGAAATTGTCTTTCTCTCAAAGGAGAATAGTGATTATGTGACAGAATTTCCAAAACATTGACCATTAAGATCTTTAAAAATCACGTTAAGCTTCATGCCAATCTTTAAGAAATTTCTCGGTAGGAAGTCATGTTTTCACTTTTGAGCATTTAGGCAATACTTCTTCCTATGATCATGTATAGCAAACATGCAGTGAAGAATATTTTTCTGAAACCACTAGCACATATCATGTTTTGTAGCTACAATTTGTGTAGCTATAAATGGTACTTTAATAATATTAGTAATAAGTATAATTATAATGCATGTTATATCAATAATATTAATAAATGTATACATTGAGTAATTTATATTGCACCTTATTTAAATGATTATGTAATCTCAAATAGTAAATTTCTTATCTTCCATCTTCACTTTGTGTTAGTCTTTGCACCACTCACAAATATTTTAATTTTTCTTTTTCTTCCTGAGACACATGATAGAAATATTTTCATCCACCTCTGAAGTTGAGAGTGACAAGCTACTTGCTTTGACCAACGAAATCTGAGCATAGGGAAACTTGGGTGGCTCAGTACATTAAGTGTCCAACTCTTGATTTAGGCTTAGGTCATGATCTCACAGTTCCTGGGATGAAGCCCTGCATCAGACTCTACTCTGAGTCTGCTTGGGATTCTCTCTCTACCCTTTCCCTACTCACTCACATGTACATGTTCTCTCTTTCTCTCTCTCTCTCTCTCTCTCTCTCTCTCTCCATAAATAAACATTTTTTTTTTTAAATCTGAGTTTAACTTGAGTCACTTCAGGTAGAATCCACAGGTAGCATAGTGTTATTTGTCAACTAGCACTTCTCTGCTACACTGAAAAAGGATGAATATAATACTTAACAATGAAAAACTAAAAGGTTTTCCTCTAAGATTAATATCAAGACTAGGATGTCCACTCTATTTCTATTAAACATAGTAGTAGAAGTTTTAGCCAGATCAATTTGGCAAGAAAAAGAAATAAAAGGCATCTAAATCAGAAAGAAAGAACTAAAATTGTCCTAGTTTGCAGAAGACATCATCTTAAATATAGAAAATGCTAAAGGCTCTATAAAATCGAACAAAAACAATTAGAAAAAATAAATGAACTCAGTAAAATTGCTGGATACAAAATAAATATACAAATATCAGTTATGTTTCTATATACTGACAATAAACTAACTGAAAGAAAAACTAGGAAAAAAATCCCATTTGTAATAGCACAAAAAAATTACTTCAAAATAAACTTAATGAAGAAGGTAAAAGACTTGTAAAAACTATAAAACATTACTGAAAGAAATTTAAAGATACATAAACATTTAGAAAGATATCCCATGTTCATAGACTGGAATACTCAATATTGCTAAAATATTCTTACTATGCAAAGCAATCAACAGATTCAATGCAAGCCCTAGCAAAAATAAGATGTGAGATAAATATATATATATATATATATATATATATACATATATATATATGTATGTATAAATATGACATGTGTATATGTGTGTGTGTGTGTGTGTGTGTGTGTATGACAATGTGATAATGGATAATGGAATATAATTCAGCCATTAAAAAGAAATGAAATCTTGCCATTTGCAACAACATGGAGGGGACTAGAGAGTATAACTGTAAGTGAAATAAGTCAATAAGATAAAGACAAATACCATATGATTTCACTCATGTATGGAATTTAAGAAACAAAATAGATGATGGGGCACCTGGGTGGCTCAGTCAGTTAAGTGTCTGACTTCAGCTCAGGTCATGATCTCATGGTTTGTGGGTTCAAGCCTCATGTCAGGCTCTGTGCTGACAGCTCAGAGCCTGAAGCTTGCTTCAGATTCTGTGTCTTCCTCTCTCTCTCTGTCCCTCCCCCACTCTGTCTCTCTCTGTCTCTTAAAAATAAATAAATGTTAAAAAAAATTTTAAAAAAAGAAACAAAATTAATGAACAAAGGACAAAAAGGAAAGAGAGAGAGAGACAAACCAAGAAATAGACTCTTAACTATAGAGAACAAACTGATGGTTACCAGAGGGCAGGTGGGTGAGGGGATGAATCAAATAGGTGATAGGAGAAAAGAGTACACTTCTGATGAACACAAAGTAGTGTATATAATTGTTGAAGTATTATATTGTACACCTAAAACTAATATAATACTATATGTTAGCTATACTGGAATTAAAATAAAAAACTTAAAAAACATACATAATCCAAACATTACCAGGGCATGGTACAATTGAAGTCTTTAAAATATTTTCAGATTTACAAAGAGAGAAAATGACAAATTTGGTTTTTTTTTTCATTTTTGGCTAAGAAAAAAAAAATGAACTGTGCTTATCCCCATACACTGGGAAGAGAATAAAACATGTATTTTTAAAAAGAAAAAAAGTTCAATGGCAATTTTTATAGAAGTTGAAAAAGCCAATTTTCCAATTCATTTGGAACCAGAGAAGGCTGCAAACAGCCGAATTAATCCCAAAGAGAGGAACAAAGCTGGAGGCATCACAATCCTGATTTAAAAATACCCTTCAGGACTATACTAATCAAAAAATATGTTAGTAGCATAACTACAGTCATATAAACCAGTGGAACACAATAGGTAGCCCAGAAATAAACCCATGCAAATATGGTCAATTCACCTTCATCGAAGTGCAAAAAATACACAATGGAGAAAGGCTAGTTCTTCAACAACTGGTGTTGAGTAAACTGGATATCCACATGCAAAAGAATGAAATTGGACCTTTATTTTACACCTTACACAAACATCAACTCAAAATGGATTAAGGATTTAAACACTTAAAACTAACATTTAAATGCATGAAAATTAAAGGCCTGAAACTATAAACAATTAAAAGAAAACATAGAAGAAAAGTTTCATGACATTGGTTTTGGCAATGATTTGAAGATTTGACACCAAAAGAACAGGCAACAAGAACAAAAATAAATAAGTTGGACTACATCAAACTAAAAATCTTCTGCAAAGCAAAGGGAACTTCCAATGGAATGAAAAGGCAACCTACAGAATGAGACAACATATTTACGAATCATATAACTGATAAGGGACAAATCAATAAAATATAAAAAGAGCTCCTACAACTCAATAACAAAAAAATACTAATAATTTGATTTAAAAAATGGACTAAGAATTTAAATAACCATTTCTCCAAAGAAGACAAAAAAATGCAAATATAAGGAAAAAATGCTTAACGAAACTAATCATCATTGAAATTCAAATCTAAACAATATCACCTTATACCTATCAGAATAATTTTTATCAAGAAAATAAAGTACAGGGGCGCCTGGGTGGCTCAGTCGGTTGAGCATCTGACTCCAGTCATGATCTCGCAGTTGACGAGTTCGAGCCCCGCGTCGGGCTCTGTGCTGACAGCTCAGAGCCTGGAGCCTGCTTCTGATTCTGTGTCTCCCTCTCTCTCTGCCTCTCACCCGCTCATGCTCTGTCTCTCTCTGTCTCAAAAATAAAGATAAACATTAAAAAAAAATTTTAAAAATACAACTGTTGGTGAGGATGTGGAGAACCTGGAACTCTTGCACACTGCTAGTGAAAATGCAAAATGGTATAACCTCTATGGAAAACAACATGGAGGTTCTTCAAAAAAGTAAAAATGGAACTTACCATATAACCCAGTAATCCCACCTCTGGATATTTACCTAAGAGAACTGAAATCAGGATCTCAAAGAAATATTAGTACTGAGATCCCCACCATAGCTGAAGATAATTCACTGCAAATTCTCTTTCTGAGATTAAATATTCTGGTTTATGGTTTATAACTTCTTTTTAGACCCTAGCAAATACAGCATTTTGCACCTCCCATCCTGCATGGGGACCTCTAGCTCCTATGGATAATCCCCTTGAGCATTGTCGAAGACAAGCATTTCAGGACAAATATTTTTCTCTTGCCTGACCACATCTCGGGTCGTAGGGAAACATTCAGACAGCTTCTGCCTTAATACTTCGGGAAAGCACAGGTTAATCTCTCTGCTGTCAGAGTAGCTAAACAGCCAGTTACTCATGCTTCAGATTTCTTGAGCATGAGTCAGACACTGTCCACTGTGTCTACCAAACTGTAAGGGACATTACGATAAGTAGTCTCCTTAAAGTTTCAATTCAGCTGTAGAGTGAGAAGCACCACGGTCCCTCTTGTACAGACAGCATCCTCCAAAGAAATCCCTATCTAATCAAAATGCTGCCAATTTTATTCCCTCATGGTGAGTGAGGAAGCTAAGTTAGACAACCACTTCTTTCAACCTCCTTTTGCACAATTGTCTCTCACCTCACTTTGGAATTGTTGGCATCAATCATTCTGTGTCCCCAGTAGAATATTAGGGTAAAATAAATTGATTTTAACATACAGTAACACATACTGTGTTCTTTTTGTTATCCTTTTTTTCTTTATTCAGATGATCAGATCAGATCAGATTGTGTTTGAATCCCTAAAAAATTTCATGGTCTGTACATTAAAAAACTATTGGTGAGTGTTTTTAAAATTGATTCGTGCATCATTACAAGATAAATTGAAAACAATTTTGAATTTCACTTTATTCTTTTGGCTTGCAGGCCTCAAAACAATGTGGAATTAACCGGGGTTTTATTATGCCTAATCTTGCAGATAAATGGCATAATCAGCTTTCCTTTTAAATGCAAATCAAATAATCACAGATTAAGAATTTTATAGCTAGAAAAGATCATAGAGGGACTCTACACTAACCAATTCACTTTATCTTTGACTTAAGGGAAAAGAACTACAATTTTTAAATTACTTGTTCAACATTATAAAACTGATTAATATTAGAATCTAAATTTACTTAAAACTTTTCCCATTATATCATGGTGTTCAATATTTAAATGAACTACAAGTGATTCTCAGTAATCATTAAAAAGTGTTAAATGTTTTAATTTAATGACAGCTTTCTTAAGAGGACCATTTAAAAGTAAATAATATTCAAGCTCGTTGAAAATATTAGTAATTAGACTCACTGCAAAACAATTGGAAACTCAACTTAGAGATGTTTGATGGGGTAGATTTCCCTTTCTTTAATTAATGCCCTTCATATTTTGGGCTAGGTACCGCATTTATATGGCAGGAGAAAATTCCTCTCGCTTCCCCAAGTTATGTTTCTTTTCCCCTAGTTTAGTAAATAGATTAGTGTTATTAGAGTTGGTGAATTTTGAAAGGTGTCTAGATGGGAATTTCCATCATGATTCTCCTGGCCTCTCTGACTCTTAGACCTATCCATTCACTCCAGGGCAAGAGAGGAGAAATGAGAAAACGCAAGATCAGGTCTGCCACTGTGTTTCCATTAACCTGAGTGGTCCCTTCACAACCTCGGAAGTGCAGAGAGTGAATGATGGCCCAAGTGGGGCAGGACAGATCGATTCCGTAATTTTTACTCACTGTTTCTCTGCAGCCCTAACTGGCTATTGATTGGATGAGCTGGAGATGGGTAGTGCCTCTGGGACCTTAGAACGACTGAGAGAAAATTCCCTCCCTCCACACAGCAACACCTCCGGGCTCTTGTAGTCATTCACTTTCCAGAGGAGAGTAAAACAAAACTTAACAATGAAGTCATCTGAAGAGAAATACATTTCATTCTCCAACAGGAAAGCGAACTTACTTTAGTGCTTATTCAGTTTTTGGATTCCAATCACATATTTATACTAAAGAAAATAAACATTTTATAGAGGTTCATAAAGTTGCAAAGTGGGTCAGGGTTTTTAAGATCATTTCATCTGAAAACTGAAGCTGACAGTTAATAATGCATTTGCCCCAATGCTTGGAGTAATTTGGAGTAAACTTGGTTTTCTAATTCCCAGTCTAGCAGGCTCTATTCTTAGAAAAGGTTTCTGTCTCCTAACAGAGCAGTAGAGAGACAATCTCTACTCTTGCTTTGGATCTTGTTATGCCATGTTGTGTCACCTAAAACTAACATAGCCACCTATTCCAGTGTGAAGATGTATCCAACTTCATGGATGTCAGACAAGAGAAATGAAGAGAACCTAGGATTACTAACATTTGTTAGACCAACATACCAAGTCTTAAGCTTGCGCTACCTATGGAATCTCTGTTTTTACAAGATTAGAAATGTCTGTAAGGTTTACAAAACTTTAAGTCAAGGTTTCTTCTCTTTCCAGCATAAATAGTATTAATTTTAAAAATTCTTCTCAACCTTATTCTTTCCTGTTTTCCTCCAGTGGGAGAGCCATGAAGACCCCTGTAGGGGGTGGAGAGCACCATTTGAATCAGCTGGAAGAAAAGAAAAGACTCTGATATACCTGTTTGAGGAAGGTAATCTAGTTATGAACATAGTATGGCCAGTTAATGTCTATTGCTGGAAAAAAAAAGGGTATCTCTGATGATGCAGACGCATAAGAAATTCTTCAGGAATGAGATTCTTTAGAGATGGAAAGGCTAGAGAGATTCGTTTAATGGCATTACAAGTTTGCAACAGAGGATAATGTGATGATCACTAGGGTTTTAATAAGTTTTTCTAGGTCAGTGGTCCTTAACTATAGGTGATTTTGTCCCCTGGGAGCTTGTCTCACCAGGGAACATCTGTCAATATTTGGATACATTTTTTTGGCTAGCAAAACTCGAAGGAGGTGCTGTTGGTATCTAATGGGTAGATAACTGGGGTCCTGCTAAACATCCTAGGATGCGCTACCCCATGCAACTATACAGTCAAAAATGATAATAATTCTTGAGACACCTGGGTGGCTCAGTCGGTTAAGCATCTGACTCTGGATTTTGGCTCAGGTCATGATTTCATTATCATGGGATCAAGTCCCACATCAGGCTCTGTGCCAGCACAGAGCCTGCTTGGGATTCTCTTTCTCTCTCTCTCTCTCTCTGCCTCTCCCCCACTCGTGCAATACCTCTCTCTCTCTCTCTCTCTCTCTCTCTCTCATAAATAAATACATAAATAAACATTTTAAAAATGTTAATTATTCTTAGATTGAGATACCCTGTTCTGATCATCTGCTGTTCATATGGCTTTCAAAATCTTATCATTTCAAAGAGTATCTTGTATTCCACCCAACAAATTATTAATTCAGACAGAAAGAATGACTTGGCCAAAGAATTTTTTGGTTTTTGGGTTTTTTTTTGCAAGAAAGTGCCAGATCTTTTAATGTTTGATTTTACTATAGCACAATGTAGAAAACAAGACTGTCAGAAGCCTATAAGAAAGGTCACTGAAAGATTAAAGGTCATGATTATAACTCAGAAGTGGTAGTTATTCTTGGAAATTTAATGTATTAGCAATTCATTTGTTTGTTTTTTATGATAGATGGGAATATTGCCTTCCTTTTTCCCCTTGCAAATTTATGAATCATGTTACTATTTCTGCCCAAGTGTTTGTGAGCACAAAGGGTATAGCATTTAATTTCTGGCTGGTGCCTTTCCAGCTTTCTTTTTACACAAATGCCCTGACAAATGACATTTTAAATAATGGAGTTTCTTTTCCCAAAATGGGTGCAACCTGAGCACTTTTATTTCAAGGTACTGAGACTTTGAATGGTGTGTTATTTCAACTTATCCTAGGTTTATTATAACAAATAGTTTCAGTAAAATTTTAAGATGGGTTTTTTTTTTTTTGAGTTGAAAATGCAAACCAGTGAAATGAACTATAAAGTTGAAAGTTAATTTAAATTGAAACCTTAATAATTTCATTAACAAGAATAAGAAAACTCTCTATTTTATTCCCTTTGTACATCAAGTAATTTGCCTGCTTTCATTTCCCAGATAGTTATTGATCACCAACTATACAATTGATAAAATGTTAGGTACTAGAAATTGAGATTCTGTCTGTTTTATTCACTGTGATCAACTTAGTATCTACTACATTGGTCAGCATATAATAGCCTTCAATAAATATTTGCTGATTAAATAAGTGAATACAAATTTTAACAACCTAAATTCAGGGAACTGTGAGCCATTGGGGCTGCAGTATTATCAGCATCATCTGGAGGGCAGAAGAGCGTGTGTGTGTTTGGAGTAGAGAAGTGTTGATAAATAATGACTCTTTCTTCAGTACATCTTTATTTGAGAGAGCGAGAGAAGCTCCAACAGAGTCACTCCTAAAACCGGGGGTGCCTTTCCATTAATTTGGGGATATTCACCATCTCACAGTTGAAAGTTTCTGGGTTGATGGATAAGTGAGTGCCTAATCGTGCTGGGACTGGAGAAGGGTGTGGGAATGAGATGACAGATTTGAGAAAGGGTATGCCAATGCTGCAGCCCACATTTGGAGCTACTATGACAAGCAGGTACTTCAATAGGTAGCTGTCCTCTTCATGCTAAACACCCCCAAAACATTATTTGCTAAATTTGTGAAAACTAACCTCATGCGTGTTTGCATGTGTGTATGCACATACACGTGTTGATTAAAACCCATCTGATGTCTCTTGCCAGGGAATTAGATGGATGCATCCTATCTCACTTAAGCCTCTCTTAAGTACTATCAAAAGTGCCCCATGTGGATACTTGCCCACAAAGGGTAACTATATTCAGTCAATGTTACAAAGAGAAGCGATAATGTGGTAGGGAGAAAAGAAGAAGTTTTTTTTTTTTTTTAAGAGCATTTAATTAAATATGAAAGTACATTTTAAAGCAAATATATCTGGGTCTTAGGAACTTGAAGTTTACTCTTCTAATGATTGAAATTATTAGAAGTGAACAGAATTTTCATGAGAGGGTGCTTATAACCAAATGAGAAAGGGAGAGGTGTTGACTTGGTGTCAATTATTGGAAAAATAAAATGGTTCTATGTCTCACTCCAGTAAGCTGAGAATCCTAAATAAATCCCTCTCAAATAAAAAGATGGTCCTTGCCAATGAGATGCTTACATCAGGTAGAGTGAAAAAGACAAAAATGTCAGCATGATATGAGAGCAGGGCTATGGGGATGCACTAGCTGCAGGGGAGCTCAGAGTATTTACACTTAGACTGGGGAGATTTGGGAAGATTTCCTGAGAAGACAGCATGGTGAGAACTAAAGTTTTAAGGATGAGTAAGAGTTAGCCAGGCAAAGAATGTGGGGAAGTACATTCAGGGCAGTTAAACAGCATGACTTAAAGCACAGAGCTGTGAAACAGCATGTTGCATGAGAAAAACAGCAAGTCATTTGATTCCAAGTGCATAAAGTGAGAGTCAGGACATGGCAGGAGAGAAGGTGAGAGAGTTAGATAGGTCATGAGAGCTATACAGTGTAGAATAGTAAAGTGTGCGGATTTTATAGTGTGAGAATTTTATAGGCAACAGGTTTCCACTGAAGGATTCTAAAGCAGGCAGGTCACATGATCAGACTGTACTTGAAATAGAATATTAATGGTAATTCCATGGAGAATGGATTGGAAGGAAGAGATATTGCAGGCAAAGGCAGCAGTTAGGAACTCATTAATTAGGCTCATTATTACATGAGGACAGTCTAAACCAAAGAAAGGATAACATGGCTTGAGGAAAGATTGTAGATCTATATACAATTTAATAAATAAATTTATTAGGAGATTTTCTGGAAGTTGAAGTAAGGAAAAGGAAGAATTAGATATTGTATCCCAAATAGTATATTGGGTTTTTTTAATTGTATTTGGAAAATTGTTCTTTAGAGATAGGTTATACAGAGACAGGAATGATTTAATGGGGAAAGACAAGCTCATGACAAGTTTGAGATAGTTTTGAAGATATCCATCAGGCAGTTGGATCTATCACCCCAAACTACGGTGTAGATATTGGCACTAGATACACAAATGGGAGTCATAAACATTGGTTGGTAATGGAAACTATGAACGTGGAAGGAAGTCTTCTGGGAGTGCATGTGGAGTAAGAATGACTATAGGTCAATGGTGAGAGACATTTTTAAAGAGTGGGTAGGAAAAGAGGAAACCCATAGAAGATGGAGAAAGACAAGTCAAAAAGAGAGAAAATGGTTTCCTAAATGCAAATAAAACAGGCCACTGTTCTAGTCAGTCAAGAAAGATGAAAAAAAAATCAAACCCACCGGCTTTACATTTAGAAAGTCAATGGTTACTCTGACAAAACAGTTTCAGTGGACTGATAGAGACGGTATATTTGAAGAAACATGGTGGTAAAAGGGAAAGAGTAATGGGATGATAATAAGGAGATTTGAGTTTCAAGTAAGTTTCTTTCTAATTATTTTTTTCTTTAGTGAGAGAAAGGGGTTGCTTAGAGACATTGTACACATTTGAAAACTAGGGAGAAAGCCAAGAAAAATCCTGGAGGACACTTATGAAGTAAAGAGCAGGTGTCTGGGTCACAATCCACTGTGAAGAGAAGTACACAATCCTCTCAGAAGGGAATTGCAATTGCAATCCTGATGGTGAGGTGGAGGGGAAGAGCTAATAATTCATGTTTTACAGATTCACATTTCCTAATATTCTAGATGTTTAGCTGTAGAGAGTAAGCCTGGGGGAGTAGAGGGCTTTGAAGATAAAGGTAGAATAGTTGTCAAAAGAGGAAGAAACAGAAGTTGACAGAGAAGGCAAAAGATTGTCCAAAGATCTGAGGAACTAGCTGGGGTTGAATACAAATTTGTGGCTATATGAATGTTAAAATTGTGGCACTTCTCTAGCAAAGTCGAGTACGTGCATTACAGTAAAGAAGATGAGAAGTAGTTTTAATTCAGGATTGACATTTCATCTGTTAGGTGTCTGCAAAGGTAAGGGTGCAAGGCATTGAGGGCATTGGTAGAACAGTAGTTGAAGTGGTCAATAATGGGATCCATGCTGTGGAGAAAAGATGGAAAATCTTGGAAGGTCTTGGTAGGTCCCCTGAGAGAAGGTGGGGTAGGATCAAGAACTGGCTGTTCTCATAAAGCTGTTTAGTACAGATAGTAGGGGCGAAACTGAGACTCAGGTAGAGGATATTAGAGATATTAGTGCTTGCGTTTCAGATGTGAACAAATTTTAGTTTAACTTCAATGTATGGCATTAGCTGTGGTAAGTTAGGTATTTGTGTGTCCATTTGACAAGAAAAAACAAAACAAAACAAAACCTGATTTGGAGAGGTTAAATCATTTGTCTAAGTTGAAACAACTAGTGGGCATTAGAGCTGTGATTTCATTCTCAGTCTTTCTGACCCCAAGGCTTCTGTGCTTTTGCCATATTGTTCTCCACAATCTGGCTTTGCAAATATTGAAATCAAGGTATGCACCTTTCTTATACAAGCTTAAACTGCTTGAATCTGTGTAAAAGAATCAATACAATTCTGACAATCGGTTGTTTAAATCACTTTGTTTTGTTTTGTGTATAATTGTCGATGTTCATGCTTGGTTCCTTTGAATCTGAGTCTTTGATTTGGGAACATCCTCAGAGATGTTAGTGTCAATTTTATTCTGGAGATATACAGCTCAAGAACATTTTCTTTGTGACACTGTTAAGCATACCAATGAGGCTTATATCGCTTTCAGAATTATATGTGATTATAAGACAGTAAGATGTTAAAAGCAAGTCATTTTAATTCAAATTATGAAATATAGAGATATTTTATTTATATTTTGCCAAAAATCTTGTTTAACTGAGTTCCCAAATGGTTTTCTGGTAGAACACATACTGGCTTTTTATAAAATCACAGACATCTATTAATGAGTCCATCCAACTTTTTAGATAATTAGAATGTCCCTCAGCTTAATAATGTAGGCCCGGATCAGAATTATTTTACTCATGAAGGTGTGGAAACTAGGTTTCCTTAATGTCAATATTAATATCAATGTTAGAATTCACATTCAGCTTAACTGGTTTTTTTTTTTTAAGTCGTTCCTTTTGCCTGAGGTACAATTACTTGGATCACAGTTTCCCAAATTTGTCAGTGTACTTGCATTTTTGTAATTGAGTTATTTTCAGAATTTACTTAAATAAAGGAGCATTAAATACATTTTCCTTTTATTACATGGTTAATGTTGGTCTTGTTCGTGGCATTCTATTATGTCCTGGTGATTTTTATGGCATTTATTTCCTCCTGAAATGTCTGGTTTTGGTTAATTTTGGTGTTGAGATCCCAGTAAAAGTAACCCAGCATAAAAATGTTCTGAAACCAAGTTGTTAATATTATTTTTTTGCAGAGAATTTTTCAGCCAAAACACAGTCTCTAATTTAAATAAACTCCTTTATTTTATAAGTTAAATTGTTTATAAAAAGAAAATGCAAAAACATGGTTAAACCTTTAAGTATTGGGTCATTAAAAATCCATTCTTGCCTTCCTGCCCATAACTACATCTTTTTTCAGACCTGTCACCCATTTCATTTAAGCACTTAGCTCTCTTCTAATGAATGAATTGGCATTTCATATTACCTTATTATCCTATAAAACAAAATGCATACTCAATAACATTAACGGTAATTTCTCATAAAGACACATTATCGATCCGGGTGCTACCTGTAAGCATTGAAAATTGCAGCCTGCAAACGGAGCCTTTCACATCTGGGCCTGAAGAATTAAAGAAAAATTAAATTTGACAGCAGTAAATTCACAGGCACAATCTAGGCCCCAATTTATATGCAAAATGAAATGCTTTATGAAAATTTCTTCTATTTTCTCACGGAGATTTGGGAAAAAAGATTTCACTAGATGCTTCTTTCTTTAATATCCCTCTACTTAAATATTATACTGCAGTCACTGTGGACTCTCTTTGATGTATAAATAATCAAGTTAAATTATGTGCAGCAAGGAGACTAGTGCTCTGCCATTCTTATTTTACAAAGTAATTTCTACCCTAGAGGGTCAAATTTCCCTGACAAATTCTTAATTACTATGTTGCAACAGAAGCCGAATCTATTTGTGCATAAATCCTGGGCATTCCCATGTGGCAAGTAACTAATATTACCAACCATTTCACTTGGCCTGTTCACTGAACTCCATAATTAGATAATACTTTTGATGATGGTACATTTGAAGTCTTAATCCATTTAATTTTTTATGAGATTTTTTTTATTTTAATAGGGATATGTTAGTGACCACTACCTATTTAAAAATCATTAAAATTCTGTCCACAGCAGTAATAAAGATTAAAGATTACTAATATGGCATTCATAACCTTGCTGGTTTTCTAGAAATCCAGGGCTTAAGGTAAATGTTAAAGGTCATTTAATATGTTAGTCACTAATTATAATCCTGGGTAATAGGTTCCTTTTCTAATTATCATGGTATAAAAGTTCTATTGTTTGGGTCTATGCTTTTGGTTTTTATATTTAGCTTTTTTGGGGGATGAGTAATCCAGGAATTAAGCTCCTGAACATTGATGAAAGTAGGTAATGCTTGATGATTAACTGGATAAAAGCTTATATTTGAATGCTATATGATATCTTGCCTTGAAGTTACTTACAAAAGATGCAGCATCCTTTTTCTAGCTCTAGGTTCAGGGGAAAGGTCACTGTAAGATTAATGCACCCATATTTTAATATCAAACTATGACAAAATTGATAACAGCCTTTTGGTACGCCTGCCAAAATATTCAGAAGAAAGCTTGGACAACCTAAAACATGAGGAAGACATTTTTTAAAAAGTGAGCTAGATTTTGTCTGTCTTTTACCTAATAATAAAAGTGCAGAATTATCCAATTCACATGACGATAAATTGTTCACTCCTCATTGAAAGACACACACGTGAAAAAAAAAAAAAAAGAAACACACACACGTGCACATGCATACACATACACCCCCCCAAGCTAGCGTAGCTTCCTGAAAAACAATTCCTAGCTGCTTTCTCAAGTAATATTCTAGGATCATGATAAGCTAAAACCATGATGGACCAATTAAAAACCTATCAGATTTTTGGCCATTACTTCTTACAAACCCAGATTGTCCTGACATTTTCCATTTACTTGAGCATACCTGCTCTGAAATTATTACATATGTTCTACTTACATAATGAGTACACTTTGAGTTATTGCATTAACATGTATTTTTCCCTCTTTTTGAAAATAATTTGTATTTTAAGTCTTCTTAGTCTTATTCATATGTTCTCAGTCTTTTCATTTGTTCTTGTGGGAAATATTTAGACAATTAACTAATATATTGAATGTTTCTTAGGTGGTTAGAACTTGTGAAAAACCTTAGGAATATTTAATGAGAACTCTTATCAGTAGATATATTTGATTAATTAAGTTATAATTTTTTATTGAACACTTGCTATGTTGCAGTCACATAAAGGTCTCTGCTATCATGAAGCTTATTCTACTGAGATGAGACACACAATAAACATAATATAAATATATATAATATGTCAAATGGTTAAAATTACTTGAAGGAAAAGTGAAACAGAAGTAGAAGACAGGGATTGATGATTATTAGTGATGATAAAGAAAAAGAATACTATTTTAACTTGAATAATATTAGAAGGTTATTGAGACTGAAATTTGACCAGAGACTGATAGAATTGACTCAGGTATATCAGACATCCCAGGAAGAGCAAACAAATCCAAGGGCTCTGAGGCAGGAGCATACCTGGTTTGTTTGAAAACTAGCCTGGAAATGACTGTGGTTGGAAGGAAGTGAGGAAAAGTAAAATTAAAAGATTTATTTTTAACACTATTAGAGTCAGGTAATAAGATCTTTAGATTCCAGCAGAAACAGACTTTTTGTGTATGTGAGTTGAAGGGCTTTTGAGTATTTTAAATAAGAAGTGACATAAGTCCACTTGGGTTTAAAACTGAGAACCCTGGACTCTAGATTGAAAATCTGCTAATGGAAATACAAAGCAGAAGCGGGAAGACTAGTTAAGGAACTCCAGAAAACATTCAATCAAAAGGTGGTAGCAGATTGGATAAGAGGATTATTCTGGATATTGAGAGTCAAATTTTACATACTTTGAAGTTAGAGCAAAGAAACATGATAACTGATCGGTTGTGAGAGAAAGGGAGCCCTCAATAATGACTCTGTAATATTGGCCTTTAGCAACGTGGCTTTCATTTGTAACCTCAACAAAAGTATTGCCAGTATATTATGGAGTCAAATGCCTAAACTAAATGTATTTAAGGAACATTACGAGGGAAGGAATTGGAGATATAAAACACAAACCATAAACCATAAACTCTTTATAAGAGTTTTGTGGTTAAAGGTGGGCAGCAGAATGTGGTGGCAGCTAGAAGGACATAGTAGTTTAAGGAGGTTTCCTTTTTAACCTGAAATAAATTAAGGTATATGTGTACATCTTGTGCTTAGTGGAACGAGCCAGTGCAGAGGTACAATTAATCGTCACTTGAAGTTAGTGGTTATGAATTTAAACTGAGACAATGAACCATAGTCAGGTCCAGAGGGACTGATATAATTTAGGTGGCAAGTACAGTTTGACTATGATTATATTGACCAGGAGAGGGTGACAAAATGAAAGACAGGGCAAGAAAGTTGTCAGTATTTGCACACAAAAGATATAATGTGGGAATGTAGAATTTAGACTGGGTTGGGAGGGTAGGAAGGGTAGGAAGATGCATATACATACTGTCATAATGATCTGTGATAGATATTCCCTTATAGTTGAGGGAATAAAACATATGAGTGCATAGTTCAATAATCCTTTTTAGCAGGAAGATTTTCTTAGAAAAGGGCAAGTTGTAGGACTAGGGAAATCATGAAAATTCATCTCACTGAGGATGGAAGCACAGTGGTAAACACCAAGGGAAGGGGAAAATGAAGAACAACTGTAGAGTGTGAGAACAGAGTACCCAAGGAGGTAAACATTATGTGTTATGTTTTTCCTAATCAAGATTACAAAATTAACACAAAGATAAACTATGGCTGAGGTCAGGTTTTACACAGGACTGGCTCTGTGTGTGTGACCTGCACTGTGGCACAGGGGCTCATTTTTAGAATGGCCTGGTATTTAGTGTAATTCTCTGCTGTCACATTCTTGAGACTTTTAACAGTTTTTGTAGAAGGACATTTTGTGGTATCCTGCAGAGGGCAAGATCAACCCCCCCAATCCAAAATTGATTCACATGTTGAAACTGATGATGCCACACATGCACCAAGAGGGTATGAAAAATTTTACTACTCTCATAAATAATGGTTTTTGGGGAGAGCAAGCAGGTCCAAAATGGCCGGAGTAAAGGAGGGCAAATGGAATTGGTTTTTATTGTGATTAAGACACAGATTGGTGTGAGAATCTTCACACGTAGCCGAGTTTGCTTGACTTGAACTTTTCCATCTGGTGCCTTGGGAGGGAATACAAGCTTTCTTACCGGCATGTCTTACTATGCAGTTTGAAAGATATCAGCCATCGATTACCAAAAATGTAGTCAGCCTCTATTAAAAGAGGTCTTCAAGACTCTATCTTGCACTGAACCCACAACTTACATAGCTAGTGCTGGTTTTACAGAAGCAGATTCTGAGGCAAAGATGTTTTTCAGGGATTCACTACGATGAAGGGAAGGGGGAAAGCAAGATGGTGCAGAAAGGATCAGACTGCCGCAGGGTCTGACTGCCAGCAAAGCTGTTCCCCATCAACATTCCCTGCGTGGGGCAAACCAGATATGGAAAGTTCAGCCTCTTTCAGCATTAGCTTTTTTTAAAATGCAGATAATAATAGTAATACAAATACATGTTATTTGGAGGAGTGAAAATGTGAAATAACTGCTGAAGAATAAAGGTTTTATGTAAATGTTACTTATTATTTCATTAAGACCTTCAAAGTATAAACCTTGTGACCTATACCTAAGCTGATCAAAATTCTGTTCTTTTGCAGTGGGAAAGTTGTATAATTTCAATTGATTCAGTAAATTGCATTCTATTTTGCCCTTTCTGTTAATAACCTTGTTAAGAGCAAATTTTAATGATGCTAAAACTTCTATGCTCATTGTTAAAAAAGAGACAACAGGCCCCAAATGGAGTCACTTGTGCTAAGCCCACATAACCAAACTAACACTTAGTATCTAATTTAATTACAGTTTCAACCTCCCTCCAGACTAGAATCTTAGCCACCCAGTCTGGGACTACCAGGGTCAGCACTAGTCAGGTAACCTGCCTGATAGAGCCCTGCAGTCTATTAAAGGAAGGTAACTTTGCCCCAAACAGTCCACTCTTTGTTGTTAATTTCCTTTCTCTACCCTCTTCTGCCAGCAAGTCTTCCATTTTGTACAGCTCCTCAGAACTCCTTTGCATCTGCTAGTTGAGATGCTGCCTCCATTCTTGAATCATTGAATAAAGCCAAAATGTCTTTAAAATTTACTCAGTTGAATTTTGTTTTTTTAACACCATCAGTAAGGATATCTTAATATATATACTTTAACAAAATAGAATACCTACTTAACAAACTCAGTTGAGATCATCCATAGACCATCATTGATAGAAAAAAAATGAAGTTTTAAATTGATCAGTGTATTTTTTACTCATTTTAGTGTCTTAACAAAGGGTTACTAATATCTCACATAAGATATCAAGGTTTTATTTGTTTTCTCAAAATGTATTAAAAGAATATTTCTGTATAATCATTTCTTCTTTTTATACTGTCAGTTACGGATTTTTGCGGGGCTTTTTAAAGATAAATCCATGTGTATTTAACATTCTCCACTGCTCTGAATTTCTTATACTCTAATTATAAATAAAAACATAAAGAAAGTTTGAATCTTCACCCAGGTCACCAATGATAAAGTATAATTCCAATTTAGTTAGGGCTCTATTTCAAGTACGTATAGATAAGTCTTAAGTTCATACTTAAAACGTTTCTTTCAAGTGAGTAGAAAAATGAAATAAATAAGCCTAGAGTTTGAATGATAAAACTCTGAAACTTGCCCCCAATTCTCTTGTAAACTGGGTTGTGTAATCTCATGATGTTTCTGGAGATTTAAAAAGAAAGATCCATTGCATCATAATATTGTCTATGTTTCTTTCAGGTTCTCTCTCTCTTTTTTTTTTTAATTGAAGTCTTAAGATAGGGTTGGATGTTTAAAATTAAAATGTTTCATCACTTCAAATTCTGCAGCTGTTCCTTTCCTTATACTGTTTAGTGTCACGCAGGCAAACCCTGTCCCAATTACACGGGAACAGATTTGTCATTCTGGTCTCTGAAATAGCTTGATATATAATTGGACATAGAAAGTGTATATATTTGTATTTATGTAGGATTGTAAATGCTAAATAGAACTGTATGCACCTTCTTGATAGGGATCTTTAATGGGAAAATGATCATTTTAGAACTTGATCCTGAACCTGTTTCTCCATTACATATTTGTTTATTTTAAAACTTATTTAGGAAAACAGGGGTGCCTGACTTTGGCTCAGGTCATGATCTCACAGATCATGAGTTTGAACCTCTCTTTGGGCTCTGTGCTGACAGCTCAGAGCCTGGAGCCTGCTTTGGATTCTGTGTGTCCCTCTCTCTGTCCCTCCCCTGCTTGCACACTGTCTGTCTCTCTCAAAAATAAATAAGCATTAAAATTTTTTTAAAAAATAAATAAAACTTATTTAAGAAAACAAAGGAAACATTGGCTTCTGACATTTTGAAATAAGATCTTATTTGTATATACAACACCGTAGTGCAGGAATATTTGAAAATGTCTTAAATTACTGTTGTTCTTGATTCCTCCTTCTTTTCTCCCCTCTGGTACACTGTACTAGGTATAGATATCCTATTTAACCCTGGACTGAGAAATGTAAAATGCCATTCTATTAAATTAAAATGGTGAAAATTGTACCCTTCCTGAGTGCCCATCCTATTGACAAAGGCCTGCACCAAACATGAATTTTTAGATGGGGAAAAATATTCTGTATTTCTATATGACCTTCCTTAGGCCTAGAAATCTATACCTTGATGGCGAGAGAAAACGAAGAATAAGAGAGAATGAGAATCATTAAGAATGTAGGCAGAAAGATAACTTAAAAAGTGTATTTGATTTATTTGATACTCAAAGAAAAGTTGGCCCTATTATCAATGTTCTTAACTTCATACTTACTCTACCCCTTCATAGCTGTTAAAAAGATTAAAAGTCATGATCACAGCACTTGATAAGAACAATGCAAATTCATTTTGGCTAATCCGATATCTTAAAATAGACTATCATAAAAATCACTCCAGAAAGATGAGGATCTATTTTTAAATGCTTCCAGAAAAAAAAAAAAAAAAAAAAAAGTCTATCTTCCTCAGTTTATCGGTCCTGACCAAGAAGAAAAAGGCTGCCTAATTCTAAATCTAATTTTTAATTCTGTTATTTAATCACATACTTTTATGCTGGATCTTAGTGAAAATGCAAACTTACTCCTCTCAAGCTCTAGTTTTCCCTCCACTTCTCCTTCTCTTTTTCAAACATGCTTAACTCAAAGCATGGTCCTTGTACAATCTTCCCCGGAATCACTTCATATGTTTGTTAAAATTGCAGATTTCTACAGATCAGAATATTTCAAAGTCTAAGAGAAAACCTACCTTTTAATTTATTTTTTATGAATAGTTTATGATCTAATATTTATTAATGCTTAGAACCATTTGGTCCTGATTACTCATGAATTAGCCTTAACCCTTTCATTATCATAATTATAATTTTACTGTAAATTCTCATCAAATTATTCATCTCCTTAAATGATTCATCATATTCTTATGGTACCAACCAACATAGACTTAGAATTTTGGCATAATTGGTCAAAATAGTTATTCTGCCCCATTGGGTCTATAAAATCATTCAACAAATCGAACATATTTATCGAGCACTTTTCCTGGTGTTCTATATTTATACATACAGCAATAAAACAAATAAACAATAATCCACTCTCTTGTGGCACTTACTTTCTAGTAAGGAAGGGTACAGGCAATACATACATACATACATACAGCCAAGAAAATAGTAAGTACTAACGAGAGTGACAGTGCCAGAAGTTGATTGCAATTTTAAATTTTACATTTGCTCAGGGAACAATTTTTTTTTCACATTTTTGATAAATGATACAAACTTAAATGAGATGAGATGGAGTGGACTAAGTCATTATCTGGGAAGAGGGCACCCACAACAGAAAAAAAAAAAAACTAAAAACAAAAAAATAATTACAATGGTTCTCTATCAGGAGTACTATGCCCAGTGTGCTGAAGTAATAACAAAGGAGCTGAGATTGAAAGGAAGTAAGCAAGAGAGAGGAAAAAAAAAAAAGAAAGAAAGAAAGAAAGAAAGAAAGAAAGAAAGAAGAAGAAGGAGGAGGAGGAAGAGGAGGAGGAGGAGGAAGAGGAGGAGGAGGAGGAGGAGGAGGAGGAGGAGGAGGAGGAGGAGGAGGAGGAGGAGGAGGAGGAGGAGGAAAGCAGGGAAATCAGATAGAAATTACTGCAATAATACCAGAGAGAAATGATAGTGGCTTAGACCAGGATTACAGTGCGATTAGGAGTCAGATTCTGGTTATATTTTACAGATTCTCTAGTATATTCTGATTATTTGGATACGGAGTATGAGAAATAAGAGTCATGATTCTGCTGAGGTCGTTTTGGGCTCAATAACTACAACTAGAGGGTTGGCATTAAGTTAAAGAACACTGCAGGTGGAATCAGTTTGGAGAGATCAAAAGATTGATTTTCAGTATGTTAAGTCTATGAATTCTGAGACATTCAAGTGGAAATAACAAGCATCCAGATAGAAATATGGGTCTTCTGGTCAAAGGAATTCAGGTTGAACCATCTAGAGGCATTTAAAAGCATCAGACTGGATTACATCAAGAATGGAAAGAAGAGAAGTACCTCAGGGAAAGTCTTTGGACAAATCCATTTCAGAGATCTGGTACCAAAGCAAGGAGTGAGGGTTATCACCTAGTGTTTCAAATGTTATTTACATATCAAGTTAAGATAAGGACTGAGAATTCCCCCATTAGATTTATCCACATGGAAGAATCAGTGACTTTGGTGTGAGCAGTTTTAGTAAACTGCAGGATGAGGAGTCATAACATCACTAGGGGGATTTTAAGAGAAAATGGAGGGGTGCCTGGATGGCTCAGTTGGTTGAGCATCTGAATCTTGAATTCAGTTCAGGTTATGATATTATGTTTTGTGCTAAGTGTGGAGCCTTCTTAAGATTCTCAATGTCCCTCTCCTCTGTCCCTCCATGACTCAACATGCACAATCCCTATTTCTCAAAAAGAAAAAAAAAAAAAGAAAAAAGGAAAAGAAAAGAAAATGGAAAGAGAATGTCTTTCTTTTTTTTTCAATTTTTTATTTAAATTCTAGTTAGTTAACATATAGTGTGCACTATTAGTTTCAGGAGTAGAATTCAGTGATTCATCAGTTTCATATAACATCCAGTGCTCATCACAACAAATGCCCTCCTTAATGCCCATCATCCATCTAGCCCCTCTCCCACCCACCTCCCTCCTCCATCAATCCTCAGTTTATCCTTGATCTTTAAGAGTCTCTCATGGTTTGTTTCCCTTTCTCTCTTTTTTTTTTGTTCCTTCCCATAAGTTCATCTGTTTTCTCTCTTCAATTCTACATATGAGTAAAATCATATGGTATTTGTCTTTCTCTGAGTGACTTATTTCACTTAGCATAATACAATCGAGCTCCATCCATGTCTTTGCAGATGGCAAGGTTTCATTCTTTTGTTGGCTGAGTAATATTCCATTGTGTATATGTACCACGTCTTCTTTATCCATTCTTCAGTCAGTGGACATTTGGGCTCTTTCCATAGTTTAGCTGTTGTTGATAATGCTGCTATAAACACCAGGGTGCCTGTGCCCCTTCAGATCTGTATTTTTGTATCCTTTGAGTAAATACCTAGTAGTATAATTGCTGGGTTATAGGGTAGTTCTATTTTAACTTTTTAAGGAACCTCTGTACTGTTCTCCAGAGTGGCCACACCAGTTTGCATTCCCACCAACAGTGTAAGAGGGTTCCCCTTTCTCCACATCTGGGCCAACATCTGCTGTTTCCTGTGTTGTTCATTTTAGCCATTCTTACAGGTGTGAGGTGGTACCTCATCGTGGTTTTGATTTAGAGAATTTGTCTTTCAAATATACACTCTCCATGCTCAGTTTGCCCTTTCTATGTCATTCAGTGAACAACTTATAATTTCTATTTTATCTCTAACTCAGATCACTTTAATTGATGGATTAAATGTAAATGTACACTTATAAATATTTATTTTTTATTGATGATTCACAGACTACGTTATTAACAACATTGTTGTTACTGGAACTTTTGTAAAATTAAATGTATCCTGCCTTTCCTAGCCAGAAAAGATTTTTCTGAAAATTTTCCATAGAGTTGGATGTACTCCTATTTGCCATACACACACACACACACACACACACACACACACACACACACACACCCATTACCCATCCAGCCCATCTTCCACCCACCTTCCTCCTCCATCAACCCTCAGTTTATCCTTGATCTTTAAATCTGATGATTTGTTTCCCTTTATCTCTTTTTTTTCCTTCTCATAAATTCATCTGTTTTCTTTCTTAAATTCCACATACGAGTAAAATCATATGGTATTTGTCTTTATATATATATATATATATATATATATATATATGTAATTTTATTTCTATTTATGTTTAATACTTATATAAAATGTATTCATATATGTTTGTATGTATAATATATATATTTATATATATAATTAGGATAATATGTCAACAGACTTATGACAAGTTGTATCTTATTTATTTTCCCTTAACTCAGTTGAATTTTTCAGTTTTTGTAACAACCAAATGCAACATATACAATACTAGACATAACAATTTCTACCACAAAGCACCTCTTCTGACTTGTCTGACACTATTAATGGCAGCATTGTAACACTCTAAAAAGCATAATTTTCTGAGAACTGTTTAAGTTGAATAAAATAAATCAAAGTCCTTTAGTGGATCCTCAAAATATATATGGATAGCAACATGATAACACGGGCAAAATAATGACTTGTGTCATCAGTGCAATATGTTAATTCTATGAAAAAATGTAGTAATTGACCATCTTTAAAACTGTTCCCATCCTAAGTGGTTAAAATATATTTTAAGAAACAAAGGTACAAACTCTTAGTTATCCAAAATTCTCAGCTACAGAATAAAACACTTCCAAGTATTATCTTGCCCAGACTGCAGATTAAAATGTTCTAGTAACTTAAATAATAAAATTTAATTCAAATATTCAGAGACACGTCCACGTTTATTATTTCAACTGTTTAATTTTCCTCTGTGCGTGTGTATTAATTAGTTAATTCGCTGGCCTCCCTACGTGATGGCTTGCTTAGGAAGGTAGAATTATCGATAAAGAATATTTCTCTTGCTTTAGCATATTTAGGGCAAAGACCAAATGCTTGAAATATTTAAACTTATTTTAGCTTTATGACAAGCCTAAAAAGAGCAGGAAATGTGTCCCAGATACACTATACAAGATAAAAATTGAAAAAGCAGTGACACAAAACCTGGGCAAGAAAGAAAAAATGTACACACACAAAAATAATTTTTCAAAGCCCAGTTCCTTTTAACACTGGGATAACTATCCTCCTTATCCCCCCTTCTCCTCCTCTTCCTCCTCCTCCTCCTCCTTTTCCTCCTCCTCCTTATAATAAGTTGACTAGAATCAAAACTTCAGAATAAACATAAAGGACATACAATCGTTTGAAGAAAAGAAAAATTCTGCCTTGATTTAAGAAACACTACTGGAATCCAAAAGAATCACAACCTCATTTAAAAAACACATTAGCAAAAAGTTTGGGGTAAAAACATACTTTAATAGTCTATAATGAACTACTGATTTTTACATGCTATTCTCATGAATTAAAAGCATCCTTATTTGAAAAAGTGGTTTGGGGAAACTATATCTTCTATTGTTCAACATCTTAAATCTGTTAGAATATTCTTCTCCAGACAGATATGAATAGGGTCCGTTATCCATTGTAGGCACAGTAGGTCAAAGAAAATGTTATAATATAATATGAATACGTTATTATACCAACTCCATTGTAACATAGAATTTTGAATATGTGTTTAATGGAAGAAGGGGTCCACAAAGGCAAAAGTGCTTAGGGCACACAGTGTTCATAATGTGATTCTGGATTCTGAATTGAATCACACAAACCAAGTCCCATGTTTATTCTCTTACCAAATGTAGAGAAATTTCCCCCTCACTTTTGCTGAAAGTAAAGCTACGTCATTTCACTTTGAGTTTCTAAGGGAAACCAAGAGATTTTGAAGTCATATTACTTATATTTCTGTTAATTTTAAAAGATTCATTCTACTTTTGAAAGGCTCTTTGGTCAGTAGACACAAGACTACTATCTCGAAAATTGCAGGGACAGGGAAATATATCCACTCTGTGGAGGAGAGTATACTGCTCAGAGATACTCTGGATTCAAATGGGATATCTCAACTCTGGTGATTTAGATGTGTAAGTTTTGGTAATTTTTTTAATATCTCCATTCCATCTTTTCCCAGCATGTTAAAAAAAATGGTGTCATGTTGTGTGACAAGATTGTTATGATATTTAACTGGCAAATTTGAACTCTAAAGAGGCTTTTTCTTCAATATCCCTATAGCAGAAAACGTCACCACTATTCACCACACTGGTCAGAACAGAAGTTCCTAGCCTGATCCATGAGCCCTTTCTTTCGTATCCCATATTTAAATAACCATCAACTTCATTAGCTTGACTTTTCTAGCCAACAGTATCTGGACCGTATTATTAGCTTTCAGATAGTTCACTCTCTGTTGACTCTTGTTATTCTATAATCTGTATGCCATGTAGATGCCAATCAAATCATAACATCACCAATGCTTCCAACAAAGTATACAATATCACCAGTATGCTATGGCCTTCAAGATATTTTATGATATGGCCTCTTTCTACTTCTCTGACTTCATGTCCTAACTTTCTAGTCATAATTGGTCTTTTAGACTTTTATTTTTTTTTATTTTAGGGAAGTTTCAGATTTACAGGAAAGGTGTGAAAATTTCTAGATAGTTTCTATATATTTATACCCATTTCCTCTGTTATTCACATTTTACATCAGTGTGGAATATTTGTCACAATTAATGAGCCAATATTGATAACAGTAGTATTAAAATCCATAATAAGATACCCTTAGTTTTTACTTAATGCCTTTTTTCTGCTGTAGGATATCATCTGGAATACTACATGACATTCAGTTGTTATGTCTCCTTAGGTATCTCCTGGTGTGATAGTTTCTTAGACTTACATGACTATGGTGGGTTTGAGGATTATTGGTAAACTATATTGCAGGATGTCCCTCAACTGAACATTTTCTGATACTTTTCTCATGACTAAACTAGAGTTATGGATTTTAAGGGAAAGACCACAGAAGAGTCTTTTTATAAAAAAGAAAAACATGTAAAACTAAACTGGTTTTCTGATAATACTTATGGCCAATGCTTGATATCTTGAACCAGCAATGTTATCATTATCAACATGTTCAGCAACTTGCGTATGTGTATATGGTAAAAAAAACAAAAACAAAAACAAAAACAAAAACAAAAACAAAAAACAAAAAACAAAATGCAGAGGTAGCATCTGATTTTCATCACAATATATTCAAGGGTACATGATATCAACACAACTAACCACTGCTGACGCTACCATTAATCAGTTTGCTAAGGTCATATTTGTCAATTTTCCCCACTGTGATCTTACACACCCCCCCTCCTTCCATACTGTAATCTTAGAAAGGAAGTCATAACGTGGATCCCACACTGAAGAGGTAGGAAGTTATGCTCTACTTCCTGAGTATGGTGTATCTACATAAATGACTTGGAATTCTTTTCAATGGTATATTTGTCTATTTTCATTCATTCATTCATTCATAATAGTATAAGATTCATAGATATTGAATATCCATGTATTTTGTATTTTGGGTTATAATTCAAAACCATTTTATTATGCTGTCTATGTAGTTCCATCTTTGGTGATTGGAGGTTCTTTGGTTGAGTCTCGTGTCCCTTTGACACACCTCACATTATTTTTTGCTTGTTTTGTTTTGTTTTTTTTTTTTGTTTGTTAGCATATGTTTACCTTCTGGCACTATAAGATGATCCAGGCTCATTTTATGTATTCCCTGCTCCCATGATAAAATCAGCCATTTCTCCAAGAAGCCCTTGGTACTCTTATTGGAGGACAGTATTGGAAACCAAGATCTGGGTACTAGGTATGCTCATTGTTACTAGGGTATCATTGTTTTATGCCTTCTCAGCTGACAGAAAAATTCAATCTATGTGTACATATGTGTGTACATTTATCTATACCTATTTCTCTATGTATCTTCATACAAATATTAAAATAAATTAGTTGATACTATGTCTTCAACTCTAGTACACTTTGATCATTCCAATCTTCTCCCACTGCTTTCTGAAACCTGCCACTATAACAATGAGACTGTGCTTAACTGTACACCATTCATTAATTTAATTCTTTGATTCTAGTGTATGTGGATAATGCTTCCAGAATTGTTAATCTGTACCCTCCATGAGAAATAACTTTATCAACTAAAGCGCTCTATCCAGTTTATTTTGCCTTTAGTTCTACAGGCCACTCATTTCCAAAGTTGCTTAGGTCAGCATCCTTTTATCTGAATACTTCCATAGAAATTATTTCTTCTGCTTTTTAGATATTTTATCACAGTCCACATTCTGTCCTGACAACCCTGACTCCTAAATGATTTTTTTTAATTTGCATACATTAAGGTCCACTGTTCGTGCTGTAAAAAGTTCTGTGTGTTTTGATAAATACATTGTGCTGTATCTATACCATTATAATCACATATAGAATACGTTCACCACCCTGAATTTCCTGTGCTTTGCCTATTCAGTCCTTTCCTCTTCCCAAATTCCTGTCAACCACCCATCTATTTCCCATATCTATATTTTTGTCTCTGCTAGAATTTCATCCTTGCTTTTGTTTATCTTGATAGTTCATTTCTTGATTTTTCTTTCTTTTTCTTTATTGCTTTTCCTTTTTTTTTTTTTTTTTTGGCTAAATAGTATGTCATTGTATGAATGTACCACAGTTTACGCATTTACTGACTTATCCATTTATTTATTAAAAGACATCTTGGTTGTTTCCATTTTGGGTCCATTATGAACAAAGTCTCTGTAAACATTCACATACAGGTTTTGGATGGAAATAACTTTTCAAGTCAATTGAGTGAAGTGCTCAATGAACACTGGATCATATGATGAGATGGTTTAGTTTTGCAAGAAACTACCAAGTAGTCTGCTAAAGTAGCTGTATCATTTTTCATTCTACCTGCTATGAAATTCCCACCAGAAATAAAAGTTGCTATTATTCCACATCTCATTAAATACTTGATCTCGTCAGTGTTTGGGATTTTAGCCATTGTAATAGGTGTGTTATAATATTTCATTTTGTATTAATTTACATTTTTCCTTAATGACAAATAATGTTGAGCATCTTGTCACAGTCTTATTTGCTATCTTTATATCTTCTTTGGTGAGGTGTCTGTTCAGATCTTTGGCCCATTTTTTAATTGTTGTTTTTTATTGTTGAGTTTTGAGACTTCTTTGCATATTTGTATTCCAATTCTTTAAAAGATGTGTGTTTAGCAAAGATTTTCTCCCAGTTGGTAGTCTTTTTTTCATTGTTTTAACATCATTCTTCACATTTTAAGAGACATTTTTTAAAAAATTATTTTATAGTTTATTTATTTACTTTGAGAGAGAGAGAACACAAGTGGGGAAGGGGCAGAGAGAGAGGGGGAAAGAGAATCCCAAGCAGGCTCCACTCTGTTAGCACAGAGCCTGACATGAAGATCTATCTCAGAAACTGTGAGATCATGACCTGACTGGAAATCAAGTCTGGCGCTTAACTGACAGCCATGCATGTGTCTCTGAGAGATATTTTATTTTTAAAATCTAACTTATCTATTTATTTTTAATTCATTAATTGGGCTTTTGGTATTGTATCTAAATCTCAACATGAAAGCCACCTTAATATTTTCCTATGTCTTCTAAAAGTTTTATAATTTTGCATTTTATATTTCTATATTTTGTGATAAGTTTGTATAAAATATAAGGTTTGTGCCGAGATTTAGAGTTGTTTGTTGTTGTTGTATATTGACATCTAATTGTTCCAGCACCATTTTTGAAAAGACTAGATCATCTCCACTGAATTGCCTTAGCAACCTCATGAAAAATTAGTTCATGGTATTTGTATTCATTTATCTAGGTTCTGTATTGTGTTCCATTGATCTATGTGTTTATTCTGTAATTTAAACAATCTCTTGTTTATGGTAGCTTTATAGTAAAGTTTAAAAACTGATCGTGTGAGCCCTCCAATTTGGCTCTTCACTACAATATATTGTTGGCTATTCTAAATTCTTTGCTTTTCCATATAAATTTTAAAACTAGTGTTTTGATACTACAGTTTATTGGGTATTTAAATTGGGATTGTACTGAATTTATACATAAATGTGGGAGGAATTGACACCTAAATAATACTGATACTACCAGTGTGCAAAAATGGAATACCTTTCCATTTATTTAGATCTTCTTGGGTTTCTTTCTTTTTTTTTTCAATTTTTGTAATGTTTATTTATTTTTGTGAGAGAGACAGAGTGTGACTAGGGAGAGGCAGAGAGAGAGGGAGACACAGAATCTAAAGCAGGCTCCAGGCTCGAGCCCCAACATGGGGCTCGAACTCACTGACCTGAGCTGAAGTCAGACGCTTAACTGACTGCGCCACCCAGGCACCCCCTTCTTCGATTTCTTTTATGAGTGTTTGCTGTTATTGTCTTGGGGGTTTTTGTTTTTTTAGTTTCAGCATAGAACTCCTATTTATAATTTTTTAGATTTACATCTAAGTAATTATTCTGTGGGGCTCAAAATCCCTAGTCCCACAGACTATACTATATATATATATATCTATATAAAAAATGTTATTTTTTTATCTTAAATCCCAATTATCCATGGCTGGAATATATGAAAACAATTGACTTTAATATATTGCCCTTGTATTATGTACTAACCTTGCCATATAATTTCTTATCTTTTCCAGGAGTTTATTAATTTTAATAGATTCTTTTGTTTCTCTAATATATATTTCAAGGAGCTTTTGCTGCATCCATAATATTTTGATAAATGTTATTTTCATTTTAAATTAGTTCGTTCAACATGATTTTTTTTTAAATCCTCTTGAGGCTACATGGGTTATTTAGAAGTGTGTTGCTAATTTCCAAATACTTGGGAATTAATCATGACTTTTTTTCAGCTAATTGATGTGTATTTTAATTTCACTGTGGTCCAAGAATATCCTTATATATATTTGTAAAAGTGTATTTTATGTCCTAGAACAAGATTTATCTTGGTTAATATTTTATGTTATCCTGAGAAGATTGCATATTTTGCTATTGTTAAATGTAGTATTCTATAAAAGTTTCTTTAAAATTTTTTTTAATGTTTACTTATTTTTGAGAGAGTGCAAGTGGAGGATGATGGGTAGAGAGAGAGGGAGGCACAGAATATGAAGCAAGTTCCAGGCTCTGAGCTGTCAGCACGGGTCCCGACTCAGAGCTCAGACTCAAAATGGTGAGATCATGACCTGAGCCAAATTCAGACACTTAACCGACTGAGCCACCCAGGCACCCCATAAATGTTAATTGGATCAAGTTGACTGATAGAGTCGTTAAGGCTATCCATATCCTACTGATTTCTGCCTGTCTGATTTATCAATTACCAACAGATAGGTGTTGGAGTTCCCAACAGTGATAGATTTGATTATTTCTCCTCTCATTTTTATCAGTTTTGCATCATAATTTTGATGCTCTCTTGTTTAGATGCATATGCATTTAGTATTTTTATGTTTTCTTGTAAAAATTGACCCCTTCATCATTAGGTAATGAGTCTCCTTATCCCCAAGAATCTTGTTTGTTCTGAAGTCTGAAATTAATATAGCTAACTTGGCTTTCTTTTGATTAATGTTAACATGGTATATCTCTCTTTATCCTTTTAGTTTTAACTTATCTGGGTCTTTATATTTAAAGTGGGTTTTTTGAGCCTAACATATTGGGTATTTTTAATCTAATCTGACACTATATTTTCCCTTGTGTATTTAGGCCATTCACATTAATAATGATTATTGTCATGTCTGAATACATATTTAACATGTTTTTGACTGCTTTGTAATCATTGTGTTTGTTCCTTCATTCTCTTTCTCTCTCATTGTCTGCCTTCTTTGGCTTTAATTGAACGTTTTATATTATTTAATTTTTATAGTGTATTTCTTTGTATATTACATTTCTTTGTAAAATGTATTTAGTGTATACAAAACATTAAGCATCCCTGCATTAATTTAAAAAATTGTGTTTTCTTTATGTTAAAATGTAACTTAAGGGGGCGCCTGGGTGGCTCAGTCGGTTAAGCGTCCGACTTCAGCTCAGGTCACGATCTCACGGTCGGTGAGTTCAAGCCCCGCGTCGGGCTCTGGGCTGATGGCTCAGAGCCTGGAGCCTGCTTCCGATTCTGTGTCTCCCTCTCTCTCTGCCCCTCCCCCGTTCATGCTCTGTCTCTCTCTGTCTCAAAAATAAATAAACATTAAATAAATAAATAAATAAATAAATAAATAAATAAATAAAATGTAACTTAAGGTCATGGATTCCAAAACATAATTTTGCAAGACTAGCAAAATAAGTCAGGAATTTGGGTACTTGGAAATAAACTATGAACTCACAATTTGATGCTAAGTTATGTGGTATATTTAGTTTAGGCAGCATGAGAAGTATTTTTTTTTCCTTATAGATACAACTACCTTTCCCTTCTCTTATCTCCCAATATTAATTTTCTTGACCTAAACTGAATATCTACACTTTTTTTTAGTTTTTTTTTTAATTTATTCTAAGAGAGAGAGAGAGAGAGAGTACAGAAGGGCAGAGAGAGAGGGAAAGAGAGAGAATCACAAGCAGGCTCTGCACTGCCAGCACAGAGCCCAGTGTGGGACCCGAACTCATGAACTGTGAGATCTTGACCTGAGCCAAAACCAAGAGTCAGACACTTAACTGACTGAGCCACCCAGGTGCCCCTGAATGTCTACACTTCTTAAAACAATCATTTACAAATTAATTCTGATGAGAAAACTTGATGTATGTTTGTTATATGAATGGGCTGGTCAAACCAGATGATCAGCATCTTCATTTTCTAAAAACTCAGTATCTTTACTAATAAAACATGAGTTATGAAAGGACACAGGACATACCCTCTACTCTTTTAGAGTTGTATTGATAACATTTTTTAAATTTGAGCTCTGAGGAGAATTTAAATATGTCTGTTTAGATCTATGCCTATATTCTGAGTTAGAGCACACATATGCACACACGCGCGCGTGCGCACACACACACACACACACACACACAAGTAAAACAGCAACAAAAACAAATTTGCCTGGTTAATGTTCACTCTGTATATGTATGTATGTTTTTACAAATGTGTTGGGGAGTAGAGGTGTGTTTACAAAGATAGGGTTGGTCTTGATGAGAGAGAAATTAGAAATATAATTGACCTTTGTACAACACAGGGTCAGGGCATTGACTCCCTGTGCAGTTGAAAATCCGGGTATAGCTTTTGACTCTTCCCAGAACTTAACTGCTATTGACTGGGAGACTTACCCACAATGTAAATAATTGATTAATACATATTTTGTATGTTATATATATTGTATATTGTATTCTTACAATATAGTAAGCTAGAGAAAAACTATTAATAAGAAAATCATAAGGAGGGGCTCCTGGGTGGCTCAATTCAATTTAGTGTCTGATCTTGATTTTGGCTCAGGTCACAATCCCAAGGTCATGGGATCAAGCCCCACCTCAGGCTCTGTATTTAAGCATGGAGCTTGCTTCCTCTCTGTCTCCCTCTCTTCCCCTCCCTTGCTCTCTCTCTCTCTCTTTGAAATAAAATATTAAAAATTAAAGAAAATCATAAGAAAGAGAAAATATATTTACACTACTGTGCTGTGTTTATTGAAAAAAGAATCTACCTGTAAGTGGACCTACACGGCTCAAACCCAGGTTGTTTATGGGTCAATTGTATAGAATTCAAGTATCAAGATTATGTCAATCATACTTTCCTCCTTCGTAATCCTCCCTCAACCCAAACCTCACAAACCCACAGGACTTTCACTTGGATTCTAAATGCACTTGAGTATTACCCCCAATGAAATAGGATTGCTCTCTAGACTCAGCTTCCAAAGAGATGGAATAGGGGCAGTTACCTATACAGTACACTTCCATTATGAAGGTTACTTTTCTATGATTTCTTGATCATAGATTCCTTGATTCTACGATCTAAATATATATTGACCCTCAAGCTAAACTTTAGGTTAAAATATACCTCTACATACTTTTTATGTGAAAATATCACCCAGTAAAAAGTACAGAAAATGAGGTGGAAAATCTATTTACTTGAATTTTTTTTTCAAACTTCTTAAAATACATCCCAGATTTTTAATTGCATGTCTTCTAATTTTATTGAGCACATTTTAAATAATTAAATACTTTTTTTCTTTTTTTGATTAAATATTGTAGAGAGACAGATCATTAGAAGAAAATCAGAAAATATTGAAAATATAAAAACTGAAAGTACTTTCATAAATCTAGAACATGTATATATGTATATATTGATGCATCTGTGTATACATATTTACCTTATGAATAAGTAAGTCTACATACTTATGCATGTGTATTCACATATACATCCATATATGTATATATGCATAAATATATTCATAAACATGTATATATATATATATATATTATGAAATAGATATTACAAAAACTGAATCATATTGTTTTTCCACTGGTCTCTTTACTGATATTATGAATATTTTCTATGGCTATAAATATAGGCTCTACATCATCATTTCCAAGGGATACATAGTATTTTGCTAAGTGGATATGCAGTTTCTTTATACATAGTCCCCTATAGTTGAGCATTTAGCTTTTAGACAATTGTTTCCTATTAAAATAAATTCTGTGGTGAATATTTTAGCGATTGCATGTTCTACAGCCATATGATTATTTCCTTAGCATAGACTGTAAGAGTTAGAATTTTGGATCTCATGGTATGTTCATTCTTAATACTTAAAGACTGTACCAATATTACTCAAAGGCACAGATTGTTCAATTTTAATTGCACTAATTTATTTTGCAAATATGCATTTATTAAAAATTGTTGAATTTATTTATTTATTTTTAAGGTTTTATTTAAATTCTAGTAAAAACTGTTGAATTTAAAAATTTTTCAGTTTTAATAGAATTTCAACCTAATTTGAACATGGATGTCTATTTTGTGGAAAATAATAAGCTGTAGAACAATGACTTTTTAAAAATATATGAATATCCCAAATCCCAAGTAGCACTTAAAACATACTTTTGGCCTTATATCAAGGTATAAATACTAACATCCTACAGGGCCTCTCAAACACTGCATATGCAACAACTGTGTCATTGTGGGTATGGCTGCTGAATTGTCCTCTATGGTCACTTTCTACCTCACTGGTTTTCCATCTCACAGGCTGGCCGCAAAGCCTATCGATCTTGGGTCTCAATAAAGTTATAGATACCTAACTCTCATAGGTCTTCCGGATTATTCTAAAAGCCATAAATATTAGATCTGGAAATGCCACAATCTGCAATATTTACACAAAACAGTGTTTTGTGTACCAAAACAGTAGTTTATACATGTTTTGCTTCTCTTTAACTTACTACATTTAAAATGGACAGATATATTATTGTTCTCATCAAACCATCATTTAAGTATTAGAAAAATTAGCTATTTTTAATTTTTGAATAATTATTTTCTAGTAGATGTAAATGCAAAGATTCTCAACTTGCTAGGGAAGAAAAAGCCACATTTGAGATGTAGACTTGAAGAGTCTTGCAATACCTGAAAGTATGGAATATTACAATAATTTTATTATAAAAAAACTTTTCTGACATCAAGGACTTTCAATAAGCAATAATGTCTCATCTAATTGAATTCCTTCTCTAAAACTTCAACATCTTGAAACATAAAAAACAGGACTACATTTTATAAAGGTTACATTTGTTTTCGCATCTGGAAGAGAATTAAATCAATAGGCATATTTGGAAGAACAAAAATTGGATAGTATATTCCACTGGGTGAAGAAAAAGGAGATACCGCAAGGTAAAAGTAGATGTTAACAGACTAATGATCATTTTTTAATAACAGAGGGACCTTTCTGTGAAAAAAAATACCAATATATTTTTTTTCATTGCTGTCTTCTCTTTCAGCTAACCTTTGAATGAGAGAAACTTCTGCTGATGTCAAATGACCACAAGGATATTAACAACTGGACTTGGAGGCTGTCGGCCGCTGTTGGGTATGTCTCCTTTACCAAGCTGGCTTTCTTCACTACTGCCACTGACCTTGCAAACAGCTCCGACAAAGGTCGGAATGGATTCATTGATCAGCTAGACCAAGCATATGACAGTCTGTGCCTTAATTGAATCCCAAAAGGGGGCAGACTGGGTTTTTATTACAGAGGCCAGCCGATAGCACTCATTAAAAGCTCCACAGACTGTGTGGTTTACTAATTAGTTTATTATACAGACACCTTGACGATGGGCAAAGTTGTCATTTTGCCCTTTATCGCACAGGGGATGTTGTTAAAAGTTTAATCAGCTAACACTGACCAAGTTAGCTTGGCAGGCTGTGGATGGTCATTACTGAGGTCACCCCTGCTGTAGCAATTCTGACAGGGTCACAGCATGAACTTACAATAAAGAGAGTGTTACATAAGGTAAGAGCACACCTGAAAGGGACCCCAGAAAAGAGATGTGCTCTGCGGGGAGTAGGAAACAGATGGGCTGTTAGGACAAGTGAATCCTTTTAAAGTTTATCTTTGCCTGCCCTGTTTAACATATGCTTTCTGAAAAGATGGGGCATACAACAATCACTTTGATATGTTCATCAGAAATAAGATTGGTAACAGTTTTTTTTTTTTTCCAAATATAAGGGTACTTGATTAAAAATTATGTTCCCGTGTTTTATTTAAGCTTTACATAGTGCCAGGGAAGTAAGCAAGATATTTTATACTGTTTAAACTTGCCCTACTTGTACCATAAAAAATAAAAACTTCCTATTATAGACTATTATTATTAATTTTACTTAGAAAGTCATTTTGAACATTACCCAATTATATAAGAAAGTTCTCAATTTTACCAACTTTGTCTCATTTCTTCCAGAGGTTCTAATTTTCTAATGGGTTGATTCTTAAAGTATGTAACAGCTAAGGAGATTTCTCTTTTTGTGTCTAAGCAAGATTATACAGTGAGTGAAGTATAGATGAATCCACATTATGCATTTGCTTAAAAATGCAGTAGATGAGTAGAATACATGTCTAATTAAAAATTATTGATAAATTCAAAATATATGCTATGTGTGAATAAATATATAAAATAATTTCTTTATATCCATTTTTTACTGTCAAAATGATAGTATTCTGTGTTCTCAGTAGAATTGGTCATGCAGTCCATCTAATTCAATTGTTAAATTAGTCCCATAACATTTTCAAAACATAATTTTGATTTTCTGTACACAACCTTAGTGGGATTGTGCTTTACAAAGTAGCTGTTTATGCATTTTAATAGTGAATTTCAGCTCTATGGATGATCTACTCTGATGTAGGTAACCAGTTTAGAAAGCAGTATTTGCATGTTCTCTGTCTTATCCTACAATAGTCAAATCTCTAGAGATCTGTATGAACCTGAATATTAGACCCAGTTTATACAATATACAAATTGTGCTGATCCACACCTGATCCTTTGAAATTGAAGCTTTTAACAGCATCTAATCTTTTTTTTCAACATCAGTTATCATATCTGCAACATTATCTGAAGGCTTTGTGATAGTAAATCCATATTGGCTAAACAAGATAAGAATGTGTTCAAACCACACATTTATTTTTGATACAACAAACTTTTATTTTGACTCTGTCATGAGAAATAATGGGCAACATGAAAGGCATCTACCCTAGAGATTAAAATATAGTTTAATAGATGTGTGATCACATTGAAGGAGGCTTTATGAAGAGAAATGAAGAAACATTCTGTATTGCATTCAAACTGCGGAAGGAATTTTAGTAAGAATTGCATATTATCCAAATTGGAACTGATCCAGGGATCTAGGTCCGGCATTTAGGTTAACTATAGGGCTTGTAAAAAAGGAGGCATCTTCAGGGGTTCGCACACAATTCTTGATAGTCCCAAGGAAGCCTCCCACAGAGACAGATTGCTCTGTCAAGCCCACACAGGCAAATGCTTCATCATTAACTCACTTTGGAACAAAAAATAAACTGTTTCAACAGTGGAATTAAACGAGTACTGCTACTGTGTATGTTTCCTCCCAGAGGCCATGAAAGAAACCAAAAAACTTTTGGTAAGAAATCTGAAACATCATCTTTTCAAACATCTCAACAGCAGTATGTTAATTTCAAACACTTCTAACACTTTATGCTATATAAAAGTTTGATAAATTTAACTATTAAAGATCAAAGCTTTCATACATCACAAGACAACTTAAGGAAAGTGAAAAGTCAAATTATAGACCATGAAAAGTTATTTGCAACACACAAAATCTTACAAAGACTCAATATCAATAACGTATAAGAAATGCCTATAAGTCATCAGGGTAAGGAAAAATACAAGTGGAAAAATGAAAAGAAGGCAATGAAAATGCATTTGATGGAAGCAGGAGGCATGGGGCTAAAAGTAGATATACACGCATATATATACATATATCTATATGTACAAACATAGACATATCTATAGAATTGTATTTGTATCTGTATCCACACATTACATATATAAAATATGTTCAGACTTATTTGTAATAAGGAAAATACAAATGAAGACAACAAAGACATGCCATTTTATGTACATTTTGATTATCAAAAAATTTAAATTTAGATAATACCTAAGACAAAAGATAACCAGGATAAACACAATCTTATTAATAATAATTAATAATACTTTTGAAAATGGCTTGGCTCTACACAGAATCGAACATTCCCATTCCCTTCAACCCAGCAGTCACTCTCCTAAGTACAAATCCCATGACACTTATAAGCACGTGTGCTTCAGGAGACATGCACAAGATTGTTCAGATTCTGAACTGGTACATCCGTGGGCACTTATTTATTAAATCATCAGTCAATCAATACAAAGATATACAAATTAAAGTAGACTATATGTAGTTAAAGATGGATATGCGAGAGGAAATAAAGATTTTGTTTAATATGTATATCTGTAAAATAGAGAAAACCGAAAATAAAGAAAAAAAAAACCACAAACCCACAATGAAGAAGAAACTGAGAATGAGATCGTGAAGAGATACATGCCAGAGTTTCCTGGGTGTGGATAAGGATTTTTGGTCTTGGTTACCTACATAGTTGGTTTTTATTTCTACTCAGAGACAGGAGATAAATCCTTGGGCCCAGGTGAGGCAAGGAGTTAGAATGAATACTGCTGTATAAATCTATTACCTTCAAAGTGCTATGCCCTCTGTGAAAGGGTGAACCGATAGCTCAGAGAGATGTCGAAGGGATGTCTGAGTCTGAATTCTGGGTGAGCAAAGAAAATGTTTTCCCTGAGAAGCTTAACCACTACCCTGATTCTCAAGACAGTTTAGAGTCTTCATTATTCTGGGAAACTGCATGTCAAAAATAAACATTAAGAAAAGGAGAATATATATTTTGCCATGATTGAAAGATTTTTGACACTGCACAGAATAAAAAGTGATTAAAACCACAACTTGATCCTGCGTAATAGAATAATTTTTTAAAAATATCCAACTATGATAGAAACACATAAAAATATTTACAAACTGTAACTAAAAGACCAGACACCACAAAAGTGATATGGAGAGACAAAGAAATATAGCTAAAACTATGGTAATAAATAATATCAAGAATATGGTGGCTTAAATTTTAAAAATAATATATATTAAAATGCAATTAAACAAATGAACTGATATAGCTAAAAAGGAAATCAGCAAACTGGAATATAGGGGTGAGTTAAATAGACAGCAACTTAGAGACTAAAATAAAGGATATAGAAATGATAGCAAGAAATCTTAGTAGAAAAAAAGAGGTGCAGCAGATACTAGATTGTTGTTCCAAAAAAAGAAAATGAGATAATGCATTACTTGAAGTAATAATGGATGTCAAAGGATCAATTATAAAGCTAAAAATATAAACAGAATTCTAGAAGGAAAAGACACCAAATATTTTGTTTATTTAGATGTCTCTAATTACTTTTAGTGTCATGACAATAAACACTTTTTAGAGAGCAAAACCATTTGAAACCTAACGTGTTATATTTTATTTCTTCGTTTAATGTTTATCTACCACATACAATGGAAGCAGTGTGAGAGCACTGCTTTTGTGTGTCTTGTTCACGTTTGTCCTTTTTTTACTTAAAAAAAAATATAAAATCAACAACAAATATTTCAGTAATGAATGAAAGAAGGCAAAAATAATATTGTAAAAAGAGGAAATATAGAGGTAAACTAAGAATCGTATGCTTAGCTAAATTGTCATTCTAAGTGAAGAAAAATAAAGATATTTTCAGATAGGTAGGGATTAAATTTTACTCACTTTTTTCCAGAAATATTTTATTGGATATATTTTAGAAAGAAATAAATTGCAATAGAAGCAATGTGAGCATCAAGTTGGTTAACTTGGAAAACACTTAGGTAAATCTATAGCATAGATTATACAAAGTAATATTAATAAATGGTTTATAAAAACAAGACATCTGAATTAGTAGCATTGATATTATAGATCAGGAAGAAATTATAAGGGGATAAGAAAAAGTTATAATTTCTTGCCTTTTCAGGATTATTTTAAAGATTGTACCTCTAAAAAAATAAAATAAAGATTGCATCTCACATTAGACACTATTAAGTAAATAAACACATCACACATTCAAGTGTAATTGAGAAAATAACAGAACTAGAAGGTATAATTTCCAAATTAGTGGAAAGACAAAATGGAGGGGAACATGGTAAGTAACATGAAGAAATAAAACAATGTCAAGTAGGAAGCACACAATAAGACATTTGAAACAAGCCTACATACTAGACTAGTCACTACTCTAAATAAAATAAACTAAATTTATCATTTAAGTATAAAAGTAAAAATCGTGGACTATGAAGATCCAAGTCTTAGTTCCCCTATAGAAGCATCAAAACCAATTAGAAACTTGTTTAAATTTTCAGGAATTTGCACAGCAGTCAAAGGTTTACAGAGAACAAGTAAATTCTTAATCAAGAAAAAGCCACATTCCAATGGCAAGAAATCTCATGGTGTATTTATTTATTGTACTCCCTTCCCTCTCTGAAAGGGATAGAGGTATAAAGAAGTAGAGTTTTTGCATGTATTCCAGCCAATGTAATTTACACTAATTGTCAAAAGAAGCTCTTCAGGTAGAAGAAAAATGATACCAGATGAATATTTGGATCTAAAAATGAATGAAAAACACTAAAAGTGGTTAATGGTGAGTAGACATACAATACAATCATTGTCTCTTAGAGTTAGGTGTTGATATCTAAGAAGAGTGATAAAGACACCCGATTGGAAGGACTAATCATTGGTGGAAATGTTGGTGCCTTAATGGGGTTAGCAGAGCATTCATACAGTTGGATGACCAAGCATGGGCAGCCAGACTCAGGTGAATGTGAGAATATTGTCAGTGGATGCACATCAATGCAGTTGTGCCAGTGTATCATCCCTGAGCAGGATGTCCAAATCTGAACAGGATAAAGAAATCATCCACTCTATGGAAAGCAGTCTGTCATGGGATTTTGGAGCCCAAGTGTAATGAGGATGAGAATCATACAGGATGGTGCTCAGTGTGGGAAATCCAAGCCCAGGAAGAGTGAGGGGGACTCCCACAATGAATTGCTATCTGATGTGGGCTTTAAGAGCTTATTAGAGTGAGAAGAGTGTCCAAGCAAGTATGAAGGATAATGTGAGTGGGTGTCAAATGAAGTAAGGAGAATGCCCCTGCGAAGGACAAGACTGACATGAGGTTTAGAGCTCAAGCACGGTGGTGATGATGACCTGGAGGATGATCTGGGAGGACAGCCTGGGAGAGTTCAACCTGACTGAAATAAAGAAAGCATATACCTGATGGCACAACCTAGTAGAGGATGTTAGATCACTAGCAGGGTTTGTAGTGCCTCCACATGTGATGATGGCCTAGTGGGAGTTGGTGGACCAGACTAGGATGAAGAGAGCACACACAGGGGGAATTATGTCAGTCTCACTGAAGTGTCAGAATCCATAAGGGAAGAGGAGGGCATCCACCCTGAAGTGGCAATGGGATATTGGCTTCATGTAGGCAGTTGCTCAAATAACAAATATATTAAAAGTAACCCTTCCCCAGGTTTCCCATTCTTAGGGAAAAGAATGACAGATATGGGAAGTGAGAGAACTGAAACCCTATCAAATTAGATAGGAATAAGAATATTAGTATGAAATCATGGTTCTCAGTATATATGGATAGATATAGAGAAAATGTAGATGTAAGTGTGTGTGTGTGTGTGTGTGTGTGTGTGTGTGCATCTGCATGTGTGAACGTGCATGTGTATTCTCTGGCTCTGTCCAGAGAAAGCAATGGGAACAGGAACACCCCAATAGTAATGAGTATAAATATTACCAGTTCTTTTTTTCCAAATACTATTCTTCATGCTCCACCTAATGGAATTAGACCTCCTTGGATAAATTGCTGATACTAGGTCTAGGGCAGGGAAAATAAAAAGTGGAGTAGGCATACCTAGCTGTGCCATAAAATAAGGACGTGCTCAAAAAAATGACTGAGAAATATCAAAAGGGCAAACCTGGGGCAATTTGGACATCAATATACATAATGATTGTACTGAATTATAATTCACAAAATTAACCATATGTCACTGATAATATAATAAAGCAATGAAAAAAGTGAAATTTTGTGGAATCAATTTAGGAGTCAAAACCAGAATCTAGTCACATAGTGAGAGATACTTTTCTTTGGCTAAGTAGCTATATTCCAGGTATGCAAGGATGGTTCAATATTGAAAACAGATCCATGTCATTCATTGTTATGTATAGATCAAAATGGAAAAATAATATAACTTTTGTGGATGCTGAAAGGACTTGTGATAAAATGTAACATTTACCTCTGATTAAAAATATTAATTCTAGGAGCGCCTGGGTGGCTCAGTCGGTTGAGCGTCCGACTTCAGCTCAGGTCATGATCTCGCAGTTTGTGAGTTCAAGCCCCGCATCGGGCTCTGTGCTGACAGCTCAGAGCCTGGAGCCTGCTTCACATTCTGTGTCTCCCTCTCTCTGCCCCTTCCCTGCTCATGCTCTGTCTCTCTCTGTCTCAAAAATAAAATTATTTAAAAAAAAGTATTAATTCTAATCGTGAAATATTGGTATTTATCTTACCTACAGCAATGCATTCACCTCCTAATTGCTCTCTCTTCCATCCTTGAATACCTACACTACCTCTCCTGGCAGTTTTTTTTATCACATGAGCCAACATTTATTCAAAATGTAAGTCAAGCCAGTCATTTCTTTCCTTAACCTACCATAGGTTTCTAATAACTAGATATAAAAAGTAAATATAAAAAAAAACAGAACTGTAAACCATTTGGCAGAAAACATATGAGGTATTTTCTGTGACATTAAGATAAGGAAGGATTTCATGAACATGGAATATTCTTGAAACTGGAAATTCATTAACTAACATTTAAGTGATCAAAATGATGCACCCTCCTAAGTAGTCTAGGCAGCCTCAAGCATAAAAAAAAAAGTCAAATATCATTAGCAATCAAAGAAATGCATATTAAATCTAAAATGAAATACCAGAACACATCAATTAGAATTGCTAAAATGAAAAATAAAAAAATCAAGTGGCAGTGAAGATGCAGAGAAACTGGATCTCTCAGACATTACTGGCATAGCCACTCTGAGAAACAGTTTGCAGTGTCTTATAAAGTTAAATGTGCATTTGCATGTGATCCAGTAATTTTTGGTGTATTTTGGGGTGTTATTCCTGGAAAAATTAAAACTTATGTTTACTCAAAAACCTGTACGGGGCGCCTAGGTGGCTCAGTTGGTTAAACACCCGACTTCGGCTCAGGTTATGATCTCATGGTTAGGGGGTTCGAGCCCTGCATCTGGCTCTGTGCTGACAGTGTGGAGCCTGGAGCCTGCTTCAGATTTTGTATCTCCCTCTCTCTTTCTGGACTAGATGCACCCTTGTGCTCTCCCTCTCTCTCAAAATAAATAAATATATTTTTTGAAAAAACCTGTACATAAATATTCATAGAAATTTATTTGTAAAAGCCAACAACTGGAAATAATCAAATATCTGTCAAAAAGCAAATGGATAAACAAACTGTGATATATTCATACAATGGAATACTACTCAAAAAAAAAAAAGGAGCAGACTATTGTTACATACATCAACTTGGATGAATCTGAAGGCATGTGTTGAAGATGTCAATCTGAAAGTATTACATACCATATTAACCTATTTATTTAGTATTCTCAAAAAGAAAAGATTATATGGGTAACAGATCAATGCTAGAGGTTAGGGTTGGAAGAAGAGTGTGACTTTGTAGGAGTAATATCAGAAAATATATTCCCGGTGGTGGAAGAGTTCTACATTCAAATTTCTGTGGTAGTTATATAAATCTATTATGTGTGATAAAGATGGAAAGGTACATTGAACATGGAGAGTATATAAATGTTGTGAAATATGGCTCCACTTCTGGTGGCAGGATCTGAAGAAGGGGAGTAGGCACCATGTTTGGTCAAAAAGGTGGCAAGAAGTCCCTGAAGCATCCTAAGAAGGAGACCAAGAACATGAATGAGGAAACTAGGGCATTTGAGCAAAAACAGAAAAGGGAGCACAAGGAACTTGAGGAGCTAAAAGCGAAAGCTATGGGGAAGGGCCCTGGCCACAGGTGGAATTAAGAAATCTGGCAGAAAGTAACCTGTTTCTCATGCCTGAGGCAATGGTGATTCTTAATTCCATTTCTATTTAAACATCTGGATTACCTGCCATAACATCTGTTACCACTTATTGCTCGAAAGCAGTCCTGTCTTGGGGCCTATTGAACATTTAAGAAAAAACTTTGGTGAAAAAATAATAAAAGCTGTGAAATATGAATAAGGCCTCTTGTTTTATTAGTAGTATTGTATCAGGGTTAATTTCTAGTTTTGATAATGCTCTATGATTCTACAAAATGTTAACCGTTGGGAAAAGGTGGATGAAGTGTACTCAGGAATTCACTGTACTATTATTGCAACTTCTTGTGAGTCTAAAACCATTTCAAAACAAAGTGTTTAAAAGTACAAAAATTTTTGGGGCGCCTGGGTGGCTCAGTCAGTTAGGCGTCCGACTTCGGCTCAGGTCACGATCTCACGGTCCGTGAGTTCGAGCCCCGTGTCGGGCTCTGGGCTGATGGCTCAGAGCCTGGAGCCTGCTTCCGATTCTGTGTCTCCCTCTCTCTCTGCCCCTCCCCCGTTCATGCTCTGTCTCTCTCTGTCTCAAAAATAAATAAACGTTAAAAAAAATAAATAAATAAATAAAGTACAAAAATTTTTAAAGATTAAAAAGTATATAGCCATAATTTTATTATTATATCTAAAATATGTAGAAATGATTCCTTAATATCATCAAGTATTCAGTAAGTGTTCAAATTTTCCCAAATGTCTCATGTTATTTTTATAGTTGTTGTTTATCATAATTGGGAATGAAATACTGTCTACATATTTGGTTTATATTTCTCTTAATTCCCTTTTGATCTATACATTCTCTTTTCTTTTTTCTTATACCTATAGTTTATTAGTTGAACAAACTGGATGGTTAGTCCTGTAGCATAGCCTGCTGACACTCATGTTGAAGGTATTGTTTTTTTATTACTATTTTTTATTTTAATTCCAGTATAGAATGTTAAGGATATTCTTGTGGTGTCACTTAATATATCTTCTGCCTATATTTCTTTTAATCTTCTAGTTAGAGCTGGAGGTTTGATCAGCTTCAGGTTCAGTTTTTGACAAGACTATTTTATAAGTGCTTACATATTATATTTGCAATATAACTTCTCTTTGGGGGGGCTTTAGTAACTATTGATAATTATTGCCTGGACCCATTAACTTCTTTAATGATTATGAAACAGTGCTATTTAAATGCTCTCATTTCTTCTGCATGTATTAGCTGGAGTGTCTTTATGAAGAAAATTTCCTGTAATTCACTATTTGCTTCCTCTGATGTACAGTTCACTAAGAAAATAAAGAATATTTGTTATTTTCTCCTTCTGCTAACTTTGAGCTAAGTTTGTTCTTATAGTTCCTTGAAATGTAAAGTTATGTTGTTTATTTGCAATCTTTCTTCTTTCTTAATGTAAGCATTTATCACTATAAACTTCCTTCTTAGAACTGCTTACACTGCATCTTGTAAGTTTTGACATATTGTGTTTCCATTTTCATTTATTTCATGATATTATTTGATTTCCCTTTTGATTTCTTCTTTGACTCATTGATTGTTGAGTAGTGTATTGTCTCATTTCCACATATTTGTGAATTTTTCAGTTTTCCTCCTGTTATTGATTTCTACTTTCACATACCATTGTGCTCAGAAAAGATACTTAGTATGATTTCAATCTTTTTAAATTTTTGAAGACTTATTTTGTGACCTAACATATAATCTATCCTGGAGAAGTCCCATGTGCACTTGAAAAGAATGTGTATTCTGCTGCTATTAGATGGAATATTCTGTATAGGTCTGTTAGGTCCATTTGGTCTAAAGTATAGTTCAAGTCCAATGTTTCTGATAAATTTTCTGTCTGGATGATCTATACATTGTTGAAAATGGGGTGTTGAAATCCCCTACTATTATTGTGTTGTTGTCTATTTCTCCCTCTAGATGTGTTAATATTTGCTTAATATATTTGGGTGTCTGATTTGGATTTTGGGATAATAAACACTTCCTTTCTCTATTTACCAGTTTTAGAAGTAGTAATTTTTTTTCTATAGCATTCTTTAAAGCTAACAAAAAATAGTTTACTATTTAAGTATCATTATAAGCATATTAGTTTTAACATACCTGATGTATGTGTTTAGTTATCATTCTTATTGATGGTTAAACTGTCCAATCCTTGACTCATGATAACCTCATCGGCTTGACTTTAGTTCTCTTTGCCACATTCCGAGTAGTCTTATAAACAGTGTTTGTCACTACAACAAATTATTGAAACTTGTCTTATATTTGTCCCCTGCCAGATATGGTATCAACTATTTTTACATTTTTCTATTTTTTATAGTGAGAAATGACATTTATAGACCACAATCTGGGCACCTGAGTTGCTCATTGATGTGGTGTTATTCAGAATCTGGATTGAAAATATGTAATATGTTAGAAGAGATTATATATACTGAATTTATGTATCTGATATTTCCAGTTTACATGTAAGACTAAAGTTTTTTTAACAGAAATTTTTTCACTGTTTCAAAACCCTTTTTCTTATGCTAGAATTATTGTCTTAATTGCATTGACATAATTTTTCATATGTGTGTGTGTTTAGATATTTATATATATGTATCACAATAACATTTCCAATGTTATTACTCATAATATGAGGATTTGTGCAATTTAAATGTTTTGTTAGTTTTACTTTGTTCTTAGGGCATATCTTAAAAGGGATAATTGGTCACTAAACTGTTTCAGACTTACTTGAAATAATTTTCCTTTGTATAATATACTACCAACTTGAAACATGACAGGCTCATTTGTTTTATATTGCTTTATATTTTAAAGCTTTTTATAAATTTATATTTGTTTTATAAATATCTTAACATCTCTATAGCAACAAAATCAAATCTAGAAATTAAGGCATATTTAGAGAAGTCTAGATTGTGCCCTGTCCCCTCCATTTTGCTCCTTTTCTCTCACACAGGGAACATCTTTTTTTGTTTTGTTTTTTAGGTTAGCCATCTATCTTTCTAGAGTAACCAAACACACATATATTTGTATTTCTCCCCATTCTTAGATTGCATATATACATCACTGTATATACTTTCTCCCATCTTGCTTGCTTCTTAATTATATTGCTTGGGTGCACCTGGGTGGTTCAGTTGGTTAAGTGACCAATTCTTGATTTGGTTCAGGTCATGATCTCATGGTTCATGAGATCAAGCCTTGCATTGGGCTCTGTGCTCACAGCACGGAGCCTGCTTAATTGTCTCTCTCCCTCTCTCTCTCTCTCTCTGCTCTTTCTCCGTTCTCTCTCTCCCTCTCAAAATAAATAAATAAATAAACATTCAAAAACATATATTGGCTGAAGATACCTTCATCTCATTACATAGAAATATTCTTCATTCCTTTCTGTAGCTGCAACTTACTTCATCGGCTGATGTGCCATCATCCCCAAGTCTATAAATGGATATTTGAGTTGTTTCCAGTTTTGTTTTTGTTTTTGTTACAAATACTATAAAAGTTATAGTTATCAGAACTTATGTGCAGTCACTTTATTTCCAAATTTTTGGTAATGTATTTTGGGATACACTTCTAGACATGGAATTTTGAGTAAAAGAAAAAGTCACATGTAACTTCACTAACTACTCCCAATTTTCTCAATAGGGCTGTATAATTATATTTTCTTACTTTCCATCTTAAATTTTCCCATATTTCATCAAAGCAACATGCTATCAAAAATGAGATTTTTGCCAATCTGAGAGTTGAGAAAATTGTTTTCATTTAATTTAATTAAGTTTGAGGAGATGCATCTTTGTATGCCTGAAGCCTGATAATGGGGAAGAGGAAAGAGAAGAGAAAGAGGAGGAGGTTATATGTAAACGGTCTATTTGTGTCTCTTATTTATTTTGCTATAGGGTTGTGTACAATGGTTCTGAATGTTTGTATACTCTATAATTGGGAATATTAAACTTTCGTTTTTGACATAAATTGTAAATATCTTCCTAATTGGACATTGATCATTTTTCTTTTGCTTATGGTGCTTTTACCAAGCATTTGGTCACATTTACCAATTGTTTTCTTTATTTCTTCTAGGTTTTTAATCTAGGACTGTTTATTTAACCCCAATTCTTGTATAATTCCATATTTTTTAAACCTAAATGTCTGATCATTTGGAAGTTTTCCTCGTAAACAGCATGTGTAACAAATCTAATTTGATATTTTCTACATTTGTCTAGCTACTTAATTTTCTGACATCAATTCTTTAAAAGTCCACCTTTTCCCATAGATTCAAGATTTTCTTTGAATCTTATACTAAATTTTCATATATACTGGGGTATTTCTGCATTTTATAGTCTGTTCCATTGGTCTTTCTCTTTATGAACTGATACCATACTGTCATCATGAGTTGGCATAGACCCCTCTTTGCTCTTCTAATTGAGATTTTTTTGGTCTATTTTTTATACTTTTTCTTCTAGATGAATTTGATAATTAACATCTCTTGCTATAAAAAAAGTGGCAATATTTTACTGAATGCCATTAAATATCAATTAGGGAAATTGCAATTTTAATTGTTTCTCTTCTTTGATCCAGCAATTTACCTATGTATTCTAGGTACTACTCACACATGTTCACAAACAGGTGTAAACAAGAATATTCGTTATAAGAGTGTTTGTAAAGGAAAAAGTAGAAACAACTTCAATATTAAAGGGAAGAATCATTAAATAAATATGGGGTATATTAACAGATTATTATGTAGCCATTAATCTAATTATGAGGATTTTATGAATTTATAAAGAAATACTATATAATATATATAATTATATGTTATATGAACTTAAAATATATAACTGGATCACATTTGTATAAAGAAAAAATAATAATATACATACATAACAGATTATGAAAGAAAAATGGTTACATGATTGGTGTTGTTTAAATATTTTAAATTAAGATAATTTACTTTTTCTTGAATCATATTTTCTTTCTCTGTTTCATTATTTCCATTAGCATGCCAACATAATATCACATATCCCCTCTTCAAAATAAAATCCTTTACCTCATACACCCCTGTAGTTATCACTCATTGTCTCTTCTCATTTTCTGCAAAATTTCTTTGAAGACTTATGTCTATTTATTGACTTTATTTTTAGTCTCAGTTTCTCTTGAATCTAAGCAAATTGAGATTACCTCTCTAAAACTTTAGGACATCAGTGATTTCTATACTAGTACACAAAATGATCAATTATTATGGTTGATATCTCAGCAGCATTTAAAGCAACTCATCTCTTCTCCTTTTAAATAGTTACTGCTTTTGGCTTCTGGACACCATACATTTCCATTTTTCTTTCTACCTCACTTTTTGTTTCTTCCTATTTTCTTTGGCTGAATTATCCTTCAATTTCCAACTTCCACATGTTGTAATGTCCTAAATTCTCTCCTGAGATCCATTCTTTCATCTAACTACACTAGTTCTAAGTGAACATAATGGCTTTAAAAAAATCCATTTAATAATGACTTCTAAGATCGCTCTAATTCTAAGCAGTCCCTGAACCAAATCTTCCTCCACACTATTAAGTTTTCCATTTGGAGATCTAATAACCAACTAAAATTTATTATATCTGAAACCAAATTTATGATTTCACCTTACATTTGCTATACTAACCCCCATCCTACTAAATAGCACATTATTCACACAGTTGAGTGAAAAAGTGGGCTATAATTTGCTACTTCATTTTTATCTCACACTCCATACTTTTTCTAATTTGCTACTTAATTTTTATCTCACACCCCATACTATTTCTTAGAAATACCTTAAAATTTTTTTGAGGGTTGATGTCAGCAAAATTGGCAGAAGAGGCATCTCCAGAATCTTATCCTCCCACAGAAACATAAAAAGATCATGCACAGAGTCATCTGCAAAGACTGGAAGAGTTTCGATTCATTTAAATTTTTTTCTTCCTTTATTTCCATTTTTCCCTTCTTCTTCTTCTTCTTCTTCTTCTTCTTCTTCTTCTTCTCCTCCTCCTCTTCCTCCTCCTCCTCCTCCTCCTCCTCCTCCTCCTCCTCCTCCCCTCCTCCTCCTCCTCCTTCTCTTTCTCCTTCCCCATCCACTTAGCACTTAAGGAAACAAACAGTTCCAGCCTACAGCAAGCCTCAAAAAGAAAATCTTAAGAAAGGTGAGCAATTAATTTTTTCATGGTTACCATATTATAATATCCAAAATGTCCAGCATTGAACAAAATACTACAAAGCATACAAATAAATAAGAAAGTATGGCCTATTCACAGAAGAAATTAACACAAACTTCCCTCTGAGTAAGCACAAACCTTGGACTTACTAGACAATAACTTTAAACCAACTATGCTCAAAGAGCTAAAAGAATGGACAAAGTGCTAAAGACCTAGGAGAACAATATATGTACAAATAGAGGATATCAATAGAGAGATAAATATTCTATTAAAAATATAAATTTTGGAGCTGAAAAGTACAATGACTGGCATGAATAACTCACTATAGGGTTCCAATAGCAGGTTTCAGAAGGTAGAAGAATCATTGAAAATCTTCCATCAAAGGAGTTTCTATGACCTAAGCTTTCACTGATGAAACGTACCAAATATTTAAGGAGGAAATGAATACTCATCCTTCTCACATTTTCAGGAAAAAAAAATAGAATAAACACTTCCTAACATATCCTATAAAGCAAGCATTACCCTGATATCAAAGTCAGAGAAAGACAACTCAAAAAGAGGAAACTACAGACAAATATCCTTAATGAATATAGGTGTCAAAATCCTCAAAAAATACTAGCAAACTGAATTGAACAGCATATTTAAAGGGTTATATATACACCATAAACCAGTGATATTTAATAAAATTGCAAGATACAAGATCAACATGCACAATCAGTTGTGTTTCCTCATACCTGAAATAAACAATCCAAAAAAGAAATTGAGGAAGCAATGGAATTTACAATAACATTTCAAAGAATTAAGCACTTAGGAATAAATCTTACCAAAGGGATAAAAGACTTGTAGACTTAAATGGCAACACATTGCTAAAAGAAATTAAATATCTTAAAAAAATGAAAACAGAAAGATTGGAAAGATTTGTGTTCAAAGATTGGAAGATTTAATTGTTAAAATTAAATCTTATATACTTATTGTATACTTATATACTTATTGTTAAAATTAAGTCTTATATACTACCCCAATTTATCTATAGATTCATTACAATCTCTATAAAAATCCTAATGAAGTTTTTTACAAAAATACAAAATTTGATTTTAAAATTCATATGGAATTTCAAAGGGTTCTAAACTGTCAAAACTATACTGAAAAGCGACAAAGGTGGAGGACCCCTCTTCCTGATTGCAAAATATCTACAGTAATCAAAACAGTGTAGTACTGGCATTAAGACAAACATATAAACCAATTGAATGGAACAGAAAGCCCAATAACAAATCACATATATAAACAAATGATTTCAACAGGGTCCCAAGACCATTCAACGGTGGAAATAATTTGTCTCGTCACAAAAAGGTGCTAGAGCAGGTAGATATACACATGCAAAAAAATGAAGTTGGCTTCCTACCTTATTCCATATGCAAAGACTAACTCAAAAGGGATCAACAATCTAAATTCAACAGCTAAAACCATAAGATCCTTGAAAACATAGAGGGTAAATCATGATTTTCTACTTAGCAGTGGACTCTTAAATATAACACAAAGTTATATAAAAAAGTAACAAGAGAAAAAATAGATAAATTGGACTTCTCGAAATTAAAAGTGTTTTGCATCAAAGATTATTAAGAAAGTGAAAACATAACCTATATAATGAGAGAAAATATTTGCAAATAATATATTTGACAATGATCTAGTATCCATAATATATAAAGAACATTTACACTTGAACAATCAAAAGGCGAGCAACCCAATTATAAATGGGCCAAGATTTTGAATGGACATTTATCCATGAAGATATACAAATGACCAAAGGTACATGAAATGTTGCTCAACATCATTACTAATTCGGAAAATGCGAATCAAAACCCTACATACAATGAGTACCACTGCACACATAGTATGATGGCTGTAACTAAAACAAACCTAAAAAGCACAACTACTCCAAAAAGTAATGAATTTTTGCAAAACAGGGAAAAGTTGATAATAGCAATGTGAAATGGCTCCACCATGGGGAAATATTTTAACGTTCCTCACAAAGTTAAATATGTAATTACTATATGACTCTGATATTCTACTCTTAGGTATATATCCAAAAGTATTGAAAACAGATAAACAAATACATTTATGTAATGCATGTTCATAGTAGCCCTATTCATTATAATCAAAAAGTGGAAAGAGCTTAATGTCTATCAGTAAAGGTCCAGATAAATACATAGTGGTATATCCATGGAATGAAAATAGTACTCAATCATTAAAAGGAATGAAGTATTGATCCATGCTATAACACATATGAACTTCTATATCATTATGCTACGTGAAAGTAGCCAGACACAAAAGGTCGCCTGTTGTATTATGTGTATTTTTATGAAATATACATATTAAATATGTATAGATAAGTCGTTAAAGACAGAATGCAGTTTAGAGTCTTCCAGTGTCCGGGATGGAGAGAGAATTGGGAGCTTCTGCCTAATAAGTGCAGACTTTCCTTTGGGTGAGATGAAAATGTCTTGAGACTAGATAAAGGGGGCAATTTTGAAACACTGTGAATATACTAAATGCTATTGAATTGTTCACTTTAAAATGGTCACTTTTGAAGCCAAGAATTCTTTATCCAGAAACAAATCTTTATCCATTCAAAATTGAAGGAGAGATAAAAACATTTCCCAAACAACAAAAACTAAAGGAGTTTATGACCACTAAACCAGCCCTGCAAGAAATTTTAAGGGGGACTTTCTGAAGAAAGAAAAGATGGAAAAAAAGACCAAAAGAACAAAGACTAGAAAGACCAGAGAACACCACCAGAAACCCCAACTCTACAGGCAACATAATGGCAATAAATTCATATCTTTCAGTACTGACTCTAAACATCAATGGACTAAATACTCCAATCAAAAGACATAGGGTAACAGAATGAATGGATAAGAAAACAAGATCCATCTACATACTGTTTACAAGAGACCCATTTTAGACCTAAAGACACATTCAGATTGAAAGTAAGGGGATGAAGAACCATCTATCATGGTAATGGTTGCCAAAAGAAAGCTGGAGCAGCCATACTTATATCAGACAATCTAGATTTTAAAATAAGACTGTAACAAGAGATGAAGAAGGGCATTATATCATAATTAAGGAGTCTGTCCACCAAGATCTAATAATTGTTAAGCATTTATGCACCAAACATGAAAGCACCCAAATATATAAATCAATCACAAACATAAAGAAACTCATTGACAATAGTAGGGGACTTCAACACCCCACTTACAACAATGGACAGATCATCTAAACAGAAAATCAACAAGGAAACAATGACTTTGAATGACACACTGGACCAGATGGACTCAATAGATACATTCAGAACATTTCTTTCTAAAGCAGCAGAATACACATTCTTCCCCAGTGTACATGGAACATTCTCCAGAATAGATCGCATGCTGGGACACACATTAGCCCTCAACAAGTACAAAAAGATCAAGATCATGCCGTGCATATTTTCAGACCACAACGCTATGAAACTTCAAATCAACCACAAGAAAAAAATTGGAAAGATAACAAATACTTGGAGACTAAAGAACATCCCACTAAAGAATGAATGGGCTAACCAAGAAGTTAAAGAGGAAATTAAAAAGTACATGGAAGCCAATGAAAATGATAACACCACAGCCCAAAACCTCTGGGATGTAGCAAAGACAGTCAGAAGAGGGAAGTATATTGCAATCCAGGCCTTCATAAAGAAGGAAGAAAGATCTCAGATACACAACCTAACCATACACCTTAAAAAGCTGGAAAAAGAAGAGCAAATAAAACCCACTACCAGCAGAATACAGGAAATAATAAAGATTAGAGCAGAAATTAATGCTATCGAAACTAAAAAACAGTAGAACAGATCAATGACACCAGAAGCTGGTTCTTTGAAAGAATTAACAAAATTAATAAACCACTAGCCAGTTTGATCAAAAAGAAAAAGGAAAGGACCCAAATAAATAAAATTGAGAATGAAAGAGGAGAGATCACAACCAACACAGCAGAATTAAAAACAATAATAAGAGAATATTATGAGCAATTATATGCCAATAAAATGGGAAATCTGGAAGAAATGGACAAATTCCTAGAAATGTATAGACTACCAAAACTAAAACAGAAAGAAATAGAAAATTTGAACAGACCCATAACAAGTAAAGAAATTGAATTAGTAATAAAAAGTCTCCCAAAAAACAAGAGTCCAGGGTCAGATGGTTTTCCAGGGGAATTTTACCAAACATTTAAAGAAGAGTTAACAATTATTCTTCTGAAGCTGTTCCAAAAGATAGAAATGGGAGCAAAACTTCCAAACTAAAATTAACAACTCTGGAATCAATAGTCGGTGAGGATGTGGAGAAAGATGAACTCTTTTGCAAATGCAAATTGGTGCAGCCACTATGGAAAATAGTATGGAGATTCCTAAAAAAATTGAAAATAGATTACCCTATGACCCAGCAATTGCACTACTAGGTATTTACCCAAAGGATACAGGAGCACTGATTCGAATGGGCACATGCACCCAATGTTTATAGTGGCACTATCAACAATAGCCAAAGTATGGAAAGATCCCAAATGTCCATCAACTGATGAATGGATAAGAAGATGTGGCGTATATATATATATATATATATATATATATATACACACACACACACACACACACACACACACACACATATATATGTGTGTATATATATATGCATATATACACATATATATACATACACACACAATGGAATGTTACTTGGTGACCAAAAAGAATGAAACCTTGCCATTTGCAACAACGTGGATGAAACTAGAGTGTATTATGCTAAGCGAAATAAATCAGAGAACGATAAATATGCGATTTCATTCATGTGTAAAATTTAATAAACAAAACAGATGAACATAAGGGAATGGACACAAAAATAAGATAAAATCAGTTAGGGAGATAAACTGTAAGAGACTCTTAAATACAGAGAACAAACTGAGGGTTGCTGGCCAGGTGTTGGGTGGGGGAATGGGTGAAATGGGCAATGGACATTAAGGAGGGCACTTCTTGGGATGTGCACTGGGTGTTATAAGTAAGTGATGAATCACTAAATTCTATTCCTTAAAAAAAAGGCTGTTAATTACCATCCCTCATTGCTGCCTATTTTTTACTCTACTATTTTTGTCATAGTACTTACCTCATCTATCCTTATATGATATATTTATTTTGCATTTATTTCAATCCCTTTTAAGTTTTAAGGTCTTCATTGTAAGGATGTTGTCTGGTTGTTGTTCTTTTTATATTTGTATCCTCAGTGCATAGAAGAGTGCCTAGCCTATAGAAGTTACGAAATATTTTCACTTGTTCAATTAATAAATGTATATACTGTCAATGAAAAAATTTTAAGTTATAAAGTCTAAAAGGAAGAACATTGTGATTTATAAGAGAAATCCTAAACTAGACCCGCAGTTCTTTTGGTTGTTCAATCAATCTTTCAAATTTTTAACTTTTTAAAAATTTAAACTTAAATTTTAAAATTTCAAATTTTTAAAATGGAAGTGAAAGTCTTTCATTTTCTTTTCAGCCCTAAAGGGAAATGTTTTCTAGGAAGATTTAATAAATTTCATCGTATATTAATAGACCTTTTTAGAGTAAGAAAACTGATTTCATACCTCTCCAGGTTATTTGAATCTATATATTATTGTTGCTGTATTTGTTATTTTATATTGTTGCATCAATTTACCTTTTTTAAAAAGGGTTTACATTGGGGTGCCTGGTGGCTTAGTTGGTTGGGTGTCTGACTTTGGCTCAGGTCCTGATCCCAGAGTTCACGAGTTCAAGCCCCATGCCAGACTCTGTGCTGACAGCTCAGAGCCTGGAGCCTGCTTCAGAATATGTGTCTTCCTCTCTCTGCCCCTCCCCCACTCACCCTCTGTCTTTCTCTGTCTCTCAAAAATAAATAAATGTTAAAGGAAAAAAACCTTTAAAAGGGTTTACATTAATAGGTAAAAAAGAAACTGTTACAACTATAAAATAGTGAATTTTTATCTTTACAAATTTTAGGAAAAATTCAATATACATTATGAAAATGAACCAAAAAAACCCAAAATAAATACAATTTATAAGAGTTATTCTTTCCTCGTTCTTGAGAAGTCTTATCCAATGACAAATGTTCAGGGCCACCACTTTTGGTTATGGAGATGCTGACTCAACCCCATGTTAGTTCTGCCAGAAGAGTGAAATACCTAAAGAGGTTGCTAAGGGCAGAGAAACCTTACTGATCTATCAATTCTGTATGTCCATGAAGATATTCGGTTCAGCTGCTCCTCAACACTAGAAGAAAAAATAACTCATTTGAGGATCTTACAGATGAAGAAAACTTTTGTCAAGTTTTCTGCGATTGCCCATTTCACATCCGACCATGGTGAGTGGAGCTGGATGGACTGTATAATCAGGTGCACTGCTCTCCAATAGAAACTTTCATAAAGAAGAAAAGTTACTGATGAAAGCCAGGGGGTTGTGTGCATGTGGACGAGTGAGCTGCTGTGGTTTCATCTCGGTTTCAGTGACTGTGCAATGAAGGACAACAGGGGAGCAGGCTACAAACCTGAACTCCCTCTGCTTCTTTCCAGAAACTGAAGAAAGCATCAAAGGGAATGGAAGTGACTGAATATCTCACAGAAAGGTATTGTATATTCTTGTTTTGGGTCACAGCCATGGTTTGCATCATAAAGTAAAAGCTTCCTAATATAACATTTATGAATGCCTTCGTCCTCAGTTATAGCTATACTTTGAGAAGTTGTGAAAAATGTATGTGTGTGTTAGGAGTAATTATTAGCTATGGATCAATTTATATTATCTTTTGAGAATTGAGGTGTAATGATTAAATCTTTAATTGCTACTTCTCAGCTTTATTCTTTCCCTTCACTACATTTGAAAGTTTTTCCCTTCCTAATTGTACACAGTGAATTCACAATAACTATAATTCAAAGAAGTTACTTGTATCAGCCGAAGAATGCAATGCCAAGAATTTTTTTTTCTTAAAAACATTATAACATTATTAGTAAGTTAGCAGCCCTAATCCTTTCATGGAGTTTGTTAAGTAAACATATTCCAAATAATAAATAGCATTAATTAAACTATGGAGTTTGCATAAACCAGCTAAATTTTTTAATTCCTTATTTGATAAAATATAATGAAATATTTCTTTTCCCATTGCTCTAAGATATGGCTCGTGAGATTCACTGAAGTTATGTCTACGCCAACACAAGTTTGAGTTCTCATTCAATATTATTTTTCCGTCTTAAATCTGCAGAGTATAAATAAAAAGCTTCCAATTTATTTTGGGTATTTTATTAATTTAGTTTTTAATTAAAAATTTTTAATGTTTATTTATTTTTGAAAGAGAGACACACACAGACCATGAGCCCAGGAGGGGCAGAGAGAGGGAGATACAGAATCCCAAAGCAGGCTCCAGGCTCTGAGCTGTCAGCACAAAACTGGATGTGGGGCTCGAACTCACAAACTGTTAGAACATGACCTGAGCTGAAGTCAGATGCTTAACCAACTGAGCCACCCAGACACCCCACTATTTTGGCTATTTTAACACAGCAACTGTTTCTTCTTTTTCATGAGCATGTAACTACTAGAAACAGTTTCAATGTTTGGACATCTTAGTTGCCCAACCTTCCACACCATCTTGTCCCCATCACTGCCTCCACTTCTAAAATATTTTGCATCTGTATCTAAACATAGCTATAAGCTGCATAGGTCAACTGTTTTTGGCTCAGTGTTCCAAATCAGGATTTTATCTTTACATTTTTCTGGAGTAAATATCAGTACATACTTCCAGACTGAGTCTCCTGCAACTTTGTGATGGGTAGAAGAGATTTGTTTATTTCTTTTCTTAGCATAATCACAAGTGAGAAGACGACGTAGTATTTGCCAAAATGCAGGTTCTATGCCTTTATTTCTGGACATGGCTTTCTTATGTCACATGTGAGTTAAGAGTGATAGATTTAATAGCCTAATTAATAAAGGTTTTCATATAACCATTCAATTATGTCAGCATAAATGTTACAGTCAATATATTTGCCGCACAACAAAATCCTGGTTTAACAAACAATAGAAACATTCGGAGAAAAACAATATCTTAGATTAAGGATATGATTAAATTGGATTATTCTAACAGGATTAGCACTGCAGCATTTTATTCAGATGATCCAGTGGGAGCATATCAGAAGCATTCAACACTTCAATTTCTGCATCCATGCTGCTCCTGACTAGCTAGTTGGGGCCAGAATCATTTAACCTAGAAGTATCATTTTCCCATGCCTTTAAAATTGCACTACACACACACACAGATATTTACTCCAGTTTTCCAGCTAAACTGGAGAATAGGAAGAGAGTGCAGATGAACTTGCTTTTATGATTGCATTCTCTCCTGTGATCATTAAATGTGTTTTATCTTTAACATGCTAAATGCTACAATACCACAAGAGAGTACTAACTCTAGAATTAACCTGTTACATCTATGAAATCCTACAGATTTATGCTTTAAGGCCTCTTGAAAGATTCTGTTTTCATGTTATTTTCTAAGAGATACTGCAAAGTTTTATCGTCAGAAATCTAGAGATATTCCGTAACCTTTTAGTAAGGCTGTGAACTTCCTCAATTTTGATTGTCATTGTTGAATATATAAGCAACATTTTCCTATGTGTAACTTTAAGTTCCATAATCTAAATAAGACATTGAAAAAACTTTGAGATGATCCAGAAAAAAAAAGAATAAAAATTAAAAATAGAAAACATGATTACTACTACTGGGAGAAATGTAAATGCTCCATCTTTAATGAAAAAGATTTGGATGGTAATGATCAACTACCTTATTTTCACAGAGTGTAAGAATCAGTTAAACTGTGAGTAATAATTTAGTTTAGGACCACAAAGGCCACAACAACTTATAGGATGGTTCAGACTAACCCAGATACTGAAGTTAATCAATCATACACTTCATGAGGACAGTTGTTATCCTTGTATTTTCAGTGAGTAGCACAATGACTGTTGTATCATAGTTTTTTTAAGTAATACCTGTTGACTACAGGAATAAAATAAAAAATTGAAATAGATTATTATTAGTACTCTGATTGTTCCCAGATGAAGAGATTCCTCTCTCTGTAACAAATGTCTGCACTTTCCTTACTCTGAGTAGCAACCTGTATTGTGAATTCACTTTATCAAGAGCAAGACTACTTTAAAGCAGGACAAGAAAGCAATCATTCTAGCTGGGCTGATTACAGGAACCACTTGACTTCTTGGGATCCTGAAATGCTGTGTCTCGTTTTCTACTCTGTTTCTTGTTTTCTGTTACTGCCTGGCTTGTTTTCTGTTGTTGTTTTGTTTTGTTTTAAGTGTGTGTGTGTGTGTGTGTGCGTGTGTGTGTGTGTGTGTGTGCTCGCGCAGGCACGTGTTTTCTTGTTGGTTGTGGGTTTATTTGTGTTTTTATTTTTGTTTCTATGCTTGCCTTCCTCTGAATAAGGAAGTCTGCACTTGTGCAACTCTGTTCCAGTTCTCCCTCTGTCCTCTAAGACTTCTGCAACCTGACATTGGATAATATACTCTGAGCACATAACTCTTAACTTACATATTACATATTGGCCTGAGCCATTCTTTTCTACATATGAAACTTTTGAATTGAATGATGACAGTGTCCTGTCAACCGAGGACTAAGTCTTTTTATTTTTTCTGGGTTTACTTGATGGCCTAAGTTCTAAGCTAACCCACCCACCTGGATTGAAAATAACCATATATTCCGTAAGATATAGGAACAAAGTAGACTTCTGTATTTGATGCTATCCTAGAATTCTTCAGAAGCCTCAGCTGGAATTCCTGAACCAATATTTAATTCTGATAATAATCTTGAGAGTTGACCTTAAGTTCTTGATGACAAGTCATTCTAAAATGGGATAATATGCACATATGTATGAATCATACCATATAAATTGTTAAAAACTTAAGTATTGATTTTTAATGAATTCAAATTTATTAATATAATTTCATTTTCAGGATAATATAATTGATTGAATGGTAAAAAGAGGTTGATCTCACCAGTGTTTATACATATCTTAAGGTTTATGCATTGAAGAATCTGACACTTTTCTATCATGCATGATGTTGTGAACTGCTATGTTGGGAATTAAGAGTATTAGATATCGTCCATTTCCTCATATCTATCCCTTTTACCTTGTTCTGTGTATTGATTTCTTATTGCCTCCATAACAAATTACTACAAATTTTGTGGCTTTAAATAATACAAATTTATTGTCTTACAGTTATGAAGATCATTATTCCAAACTGAATATCATTGAGCTAAAAACAAGGTATCTGTGGGGCTCTGTTCCTTTTTAAGGCTCTAGAAAAAAATCTGTGTCCTTCCCCTTTCCAGATTCTAGAGTCTGCTTGCATTCTTTGGCTGGAGGCCCCCTTCCATGTTCAAAGCCAACAATGGTGGGTTGAGTCTTCATATCACATCATTCTAAATTTGCTTCTTTTCTGCATCTCCCCTAACTCTTGTGCCTAACTCTTCCACATTTAAAAGAAACTTGTGATTATATTGGGTCAATCCAGATAATCCATGATCTTCTCTTTATTTTAAAATCAACTGATTAGCAGCCTTAATTCCATCTGCAGTCTTAATTCCTTCTAGCCATGAAACATAACATATTCATAGGTTATGAGGATTTGGATATAAACATCTTTGTGGTGGGAGGAAGGCACTATTCTATCTGTCATATTCTGCCATGCCTTGCAGTCAACCATATTTATAAATTTCCCCTTACAACTATTTCAAGTTAGTTTCAGCTAGTAGTTCACAATGAGAGAATGTTGGGGATTAGACAGAAAAGGGAATTAGGTATTCCTTTGTTTGGGTAATGTATCTAGAAGCCAACCTTTCTCCTCACATTCTATATTACTGCTCTCAGCAATTCTATTATCTTTCTTAAAAAATCCCCTGCATTAAATTTTATGTATTTAAAATTCCAAATTGTTTCTATATTCCTGACTGAACCTTGACTTATGGAGTTCTTGGTACCTGGGTGGTCCTAGGAAACAGATCTCAAAGATGGGATACTGGAAATGAGTTGCTTACCTCTTATAGATTGAAAATAACAATAACATTTTTGCAAATAAATATAGGATAACAAATATGTATGGCCTGCAGCCTCAGAAGTATTACATGTATTATCATGTGTGTTTGCTTTGGAAGAAGTGATGATTGAAGGAAAAACTTTGGAGAATCAAGCAGCAGTTGTATCTTTCAAGTGTGTTGATAATGATGACAATAATATAGCAAGATTCTTCACCATATTCCTAAGATAGAGAGTTTGGTAAAAGTGTATGATAAACTCAGAGACTTAAATTTGCCATTCAAAACAAGGGTAGAAAACCAGAGTGCTTATACACGAGTAGAGTGAGCAACTTGTTTTCAAGTTGAATTCATAGCCTGACCAAATTACTCATATTAAGATTAGGGCATTAACTGGAAAGGAAGGGGATGGCAAAATTGGTCAGACTTAGATAAATATGAGAACACTGAGCTCCCAAACTTTCACATGTAGAATTGTTTAGCAAGGGGATGCATATTATGCTTAGCATTCATCCCCAAATTCCCTCATTGCTTTTGATCCAGAGATTGAGATTACATGATGTATAGGAAGATCTTTATTTATTTATTTTTATTTATTTATTTTATTTATTTGAGAGACAGCAAGACAGAGAGAGAGAATGAGTGGGAGAGAGAGAGAGAGAGAGAGAGAGAGAATCCTAAGCGATTTCTATGCTTAGCATGGAGCCCAATGTGGGGCTTGATCCCACAACCCTAGGCTCATGACCTGAGCTGAAATAAAGAGTTGGACATTCAACTGAGTCACACAGGCACCCCTGGGGAGATCTTATTAAAATAATTTAGATGCCAAAAATAATTGAAAAATCTTGCTACTTTTTATCAGCAGGAGTGCAAGAAGTATATGCAGAAATGGATTATAAAGGCTGATTCAAGAAACATAAGGCCAATGAAATAAATGTCACAGAAATGAAAAGTACAGCATAAGTAATATAGTTAATAATAAACATAGTATGGTGATATGTAGTGATTACATTTATTGTGGTGAACACTGAGTAATATATAGAATTTTTGAATCACTATATTATACACCTGAAGTCAATATAGTATTGTATGTCAACTATACTTAAATAAAAATTCCAAAAAGAAGTTTCCAGCTGACTATATCCATAAGAATGCACTTAACAGACATTTTGTATTTAATAGCTCACTAAAGTTGTGAAAATTGGCTCTAACAGTCTGAATAAAAGTTGAGTTCAATAGTAACCTATACTCAATTAGGTAAAAATGCCAGAACTTCCCTATCATTATGTGCAGAAAAGAATCCTAAGGCTAAAAAGATAGGAATTGTTTGAATTTCTATGTTTTACTTTACATCCTCTCCCACTACCACCTCCTGCTGACTCTACCAACAAAAGGGCCCAGAAGACTCTCCATCACAAATGCATTGAGAAGCAATTAATTTGGGACAATTTACAAAAGTAATACTTCATATATATTATGGGGAAAAAAATTTTAAATCTGGTTACTAGAAACCTGACTTGGATAACTTCAACTGGAAGTAATTACCTGTTACCCATCTTCCAGGCTTAAATAAATTCATACTTGTGTTGAGAGATGATTCTCCATGGCTCGCTTACTTTTTATTTATTTATTTGTTTGTTTGTTTGTTTGTTTTTGGTCAGTCTTTGAGAAAAGGTATAAACAACTTTTTCCTTTGGACTTCCTTTATATAGATATTTATATAACAAACAACTGTGGAAGAAAGCGATAGTACTTCTTTCTGGGGTAGAGGACAGACTTGTTTTTTGTCTGGATAACAAACATAATGTTCTGCAGCACAGGTCAGGCAGGTTTGTTTGTAATCTACTATAGAAGATTGAAGTTTCTTAAACATGGTGTTCTTTACCTCAGATGCTAACCCTCTGCATGCATAGTATCTATGTGGGTCAAGCCACATGACCCTGTGGAAATTGTGGGCAAGGGAACCAACACAAACATGAAGCTTGTTGTCTTCTGGGCTTTGAGCAATAAAATCTTTTGTCTCTGACCCAGGAGTCTCTTGTCTTCTGGAAGCATCCATGAAACTGTGACAGGTTAACTTATTAGCTTGCAAACAGGATACAATTTTAGATTTCTCATGGTTCTTGGTAGCCTGAAGCTCTATGATTGAAACGGAGACCCATTTCCCAAATAAAGGGTATATATGTTAAATATTATATGTTTTCTTCCAATTATTTATACACCACCACCAAGGGCTTATAGTGGTGAGGTGATAAATTAAGTTTTGGTCCAAGTTGGTCTCACAGTGGGCCCAGTAGATTTTCAAACTACCCCATGTTTATTTTTTCCTATCCATGAATGCTTCATTGGGATAGGCATGGCAAATCACAGAATCTCCACATTGGTGCCTTGACCTGATACAGGTCATGGATGGCAAGAAAACCTAAGGGTAAACTCTCAGCATAGAATCTCATTCTCAAACAGCAAACTGAATGCACCACATTCCTAAGAGAATTTCAGAAATTAGTACCAAAGACATAGGAGTAGTTGTTCCTATCACACCATTTAAGCTGCTGTTCAAAGTTACAAAAGCCAAATAGAACTTTGACAATGGTTGAAGATTAACATAACTTTAAATCAGAAGGTGGTTGATTTATTGGAGCAAATTGATTTCTCCATCCATTTTACAAGTACTTTTAAAAGCCAATGATTAAGTAGGGTCAGAAGAAGTTTGTGTTCAACTGGTAGCATCAACATTATACCTTTAGTGGTTTACTTAATGTTTACCAGAATTCCTGCTTTCTGACATAATGTTCTTTGAACGTATCTGAATGTATAACCAATATGGGCTGAACTGTGACTTCCCCCAGAAAAGATGTGTTGAAGTTCTAATCCCCATTCCTTCAGAATGTGACTGTATTTGGAAAGGCTTCTTATAGATGTCATTAGTTAGGATGAGATCTTACTGAAGTTGAGTGTACACCTGATCCAAGATGACCGGTGGCACCCGCATAAGAGGACGGCCATGTGAAGACACAACATACAGAGAGAACCCCGGCTGAAGACAGAGCTGAGATTGGAGGCATCTGCAAGCCCAGGAATGCCAAGGATTGCTGCACAGCACCAGAAGGTAGGAGAGTGGCACAGAACCTTCTTTTTCAGAATCTTCAAAAGGAAACAACCCTGCTGATACCTTGACTTTAAACTCCAGTACTAGGGAAAAAGTAAATTGTTTTTTTAAGCCACTCAGCTTGTGGCACTTTGCTGTGGCAGCCTAAGAGACTAAAACATTCGTAGAACTTCACACTGATTTACTCTATAATGAATCATGCTGATCAGACCTGGTGAGCAGAAATAACAACTGCTCTAGGTGCTTTAATAAGACACTGGTGTGACAGAGTTTGTCAACAAAACCTGGAAAAATTCAGCGATGGTCACGTTGATGACATTTCTAGTGAAGCATCTTGAATAAGATGGGCCTTGAAAGTTGACTGATACTGAAAATGTTGCAAAAGAAAACAGAATTTACCCAGCAGTTGGACAAAACATAAATAACAGCAAAAAAGAGAGAGAATAATTTATAAGAGTATATATTTACTTTTTAAATTTTTAAAAAATGTTTATTCACCTTTGAGAGAGAGAGACAGAGGGTGTGTGGGAGAGGGGTAGAGAGAGAGGGAGACACAGAATCTGAAGCACGCTCCAGGCCCTGAGCTTTCAGCACAGAGCCCAACGTGGGGCTCGAACTCAAGGACCATGAGATCATGACCCAAGCTGAAGTTGGACACTTAACCAACTTAGCCACCCAGGCACCCCAAGAGTATATATTTTTTTAAGAATAAAGTTGTTTTCATTCATAATTATATTTCTCCAACCACATTATGAGCTTATATACCTCTACAATATGGACTGAATCTTCCTCTTTAATAATAAACAATATTTAATATATGCTTTGTGTTTATAGATTCAACATTTGGAAGTCTCTAGGATTTATCATATTCACTTAAGTAATTAATACTTGTCAAAGAGATATTTTACACTATCCAGGTTCAAAGAAGTTGAAATCTTGTAAAAAGATTGCAAAATTTATGTAATAAAGGCTGGTATTTCCATAAAGCATTGATTGAATGCCTCAGTAAAATATTGAAGTAACCATCGAATCTCAACAGTTTTATCTGAGAAGAGTTTGTAGGTCTGAGGGTTGGGCTCTGAGCTAAACAGAGAGTATTTAACTTAGCAGAGTGTCTTTGCCTCTTATTCTAGCCTGAAAGCAACACTTAAAAATCCTCTGTAGGAATGTAAGGGGTCACACTTTCTCTGACTCTCCAGTGGGAAAGAGAAAGCAAATTCCAAAGAACAGGTTGACCTCTGACCCTGAAAGCAACACTGTAGTGATTAGGAGCAGAAGTTGTTTCCTTTGAGGGAAGAAAGGAGTTGTTGCTTCTTTTGGTATCCTCACTGTATCTTTCCTGGAGCAAAGCGAGATCAAATTTTAGGAAATCGATAACTCTGTGATTCTATTATTTAAATCCCAATTATAAAGGTAGAATAGATTAGGTAGAGAAATGTCATTCCCTGCCCAAGGCTGCATCAGAAACCCCTGTCACAGGTAGAATTGCAACACAAGCTTCCTTCACAGTATTGGGAGTCACCTCCTACCTGTCATATTCTTGTACTTACCTAAAACAGTTCTTTTTCATATTTAAATAATACATATATTTTAAAGGGTAAAAGCTACTGGTATATAATCTCATTTTCTGTGTCTTATAAGCCAGACCGCTCCCCAGAGTCTCGTAAATGATGAGAGAAATTCTTCAAATCATGATACTGTGAATTTAATGTCATCTACGAGAAGGATTCTTTATGCTAAAAGCAGGTGTGCCGGTGTGAATATGTGGCTGTCCCACACTGAGGAGACATATATTTCACAGTGAGGCTCTACACACAGAAATAAACAGCCATATGGCAAACAAACTTACTTTTTACTGCTTCATTTTATTTGTTTCAAAATAGTGCAATGCCACAAATCCAGAATATTAACAACGCTCCATCTGGAGAAATGTAAGTTTTGGAGCCCCGAACCAGCACGTTATCATTCCCACAAAACTTTGGAACTTCAGTTGACTCCAAATTTGGAACACGCTTTCTGTCAGCCCAGCATGTCTTCCTAATGTTATGCTGGGACTCAGATAAAAATGTGTATAAAATGGGGAAATCTATAATTCTGGAAATATTTTAAAATGTTGACCCCCTTGACTATGGTTCTAAGACACAATGGGATAATTTTATTAGTAAATAGTTCTATAAATTTAGTTAGCTTTATTTGTCCCTAGTTTGCCAATGAGAAAAAAGCATGTACAGAGTGTTCTGTGGCTGTCTGATCCGCATTTGGAATCCTAGATATTTAAATTAGAAATAAGTGACTGATGCTTTCTTTCTCAGTTCAACAAAAATTTTATTTAGATTCATTTGGATTTTCTAGGCAGAGTACAAGAGACGAAAATGAACAGAAGATGAGTTCTGATTTCAAGGGACCTGAGTAAATATAATATCTATAATAGATTGCAAAGGATCTGAAGTTCTGTTAGATATCCGCTTTATTTGATGAGAAGCTGAAGACACTAAATGGAAGTGATGTCTTTTTTGACCATTAAAAGGCTACAGAATTTGGATGGTGGAAGCAAGAAAATTAATAACAACCAAGCGAAATTCAGGGATATTTTATGGAAGCAAAATATTTGTGCAAAGCCCTAGCATATCATTGGTTTATTTTATGTTTTCCGTTTTTTGTTTCTGTTTCCATGTTAAAGACATTGAATTGTAAAGTATCATAGCATGCATAACCACATACATAGTTTACTGAACATTTGTAAATCTAATACACATGAAACAATCACTTAATATAGGTTAAAAAAAAAAAGAACATTAGTAGCAGTGCAGAATCCCCTTGTATGTCACATTGCTTGTTTGTTTAACTTTTATTCCGGTATAGTTAACATACAATGTTATATTAGTTTCAGGTGTACAATATTCAACAATTCCATACATCACCTAACGCTCATCATGACAAGTGCTCTGTCTAATCCCCATCATCTATTTCACCCATTCTCCCCACCAATCTCCCCTCTGGTAACCATCACTTTGTTCTCTATAGTTAAGAGGATGTTTCTTGGTTTGCCTCTCTCTTTTTTCCTTTGCTAATTTTTTCCTTTCTTAAATTTCACATATGAATGAAATCATATGGTGTTTGTCTTTCTCTGACTGATTTATTTTGCTTAGCATTATACTCTCTAGCTCCATCCATGTCATTGGAAATGACAAGATTTCATTCTTTTTATGGCTGAATAATATATATATACATATATATATATATGTATATATATACATATATACATATATATATATATATATATATATATATATTCACCTATCTATGGACACCTGGGCTGCCTCCATAATTTGGCTATTGTAAATAATGCTGCTACAAACATAAGGATGCATGTATCCCTGTGAATGTGTTTTTGTATTTTTAGGTTAAATACCCAGTAGTGCAATTACTGGATCATAGGGTAGTTCTACTTATACATTTTTGAGAATCCACCATACTGTTTTCCACAGTGGCTGCACCAGTTTTCATTCCCACCAAGAGTGCAAAAGAGTCCCTTTTTCTTCACATCCTCACCAACAACTTGTTGTTTCTTGTGTTTTTTTATTTTAAACACTCTGATAGGTGTGAGGTGATAGCTCATTCTAGTTTTGATTTTCATTTCCCTGATGATGAGTGATGTTGAGCATCTTTTCATGTGTCTGTTGGCCATCTGTATGTCTTTAGAGAAATGTCTGTTCATGTCTTTTGCCCATTTTAATTGTATTATTGGGGGGTGTTGAGTTATATCAGTTCTTTATATGGTTAGGATACTAACCCTTTATCATATATGTCATTTGCAAATATCTTCTCTCATTCAGTAGGGTGCCTTTTAGTTTTGTTGATTGTTTCCTTCACTGTGCAAAACCTTTTTATTTTGATGTAGTCCCAATAGTTTACTTTTGCTTTTTATTTCCCCTGCTTCAGGAGACATATCTAGAAAAGTGTTGCTATGGCGGCCAATGTCAGAGACATTACTACTTGTGCTCTCTTTTAGGATTCTTATGGTTTCAGGTCTCACATTTAGGCCTTTCATCCATTTTAAGTTTAATTTCATGTAGAGTATAAGTAAGTGATTCCGTTTCATTCCTTTGCATGTAGCTGTCCAGTTTTCCCAAAACCATTTGTTGAAGACACTGTCTTTTTCCCATTGGATATTCTTTTCTGCTTTGTTGAAGATTAAATGACCATATAATTGTGGGTTTATTTCTTGGTTTTCTATTATTCTGTTCCATTGATCTATGTGTCTGTTTTTGCACCAGTACCATTGTGTTTTGATTACTACAGCTTTGTAATATAACTTGAAGTCTGGAATTGTTATACCTCCAGCTTTGCTTTGCTTTTTCAAAATTGCTTTGGCTATTCACAGTCTTTTGTGGTTCCATATAATTTTTAGGATTGTTTGTTAAAGCTCTCTAAAAAAAGCTGTCAGTATTTTGATATGGATTGTTTTAAATCTGTAGATTGTTTTGGGTGGTATAAACATTTTAACAATATTTGTTCTTCCAATCCATGAGCATGGAATGTCTTTCCATTTCTTTGTGCCATCTTCAACTTATTTAATCAATGTTTTGTAGTTTTCAGAGGATAGATATTTCACCACTTTGATTAGGTTTATTCCTAGGTATCATTATTTTTGGTGGAATTTGAAATGAGTATGTCACTTTGTGATTACAATCCCTTTCTCCCAACCTCAGAAGGAAAAATTAAGCTTACTTATCATTATTTTCCTATTCCTTGTTTGGTTCTTAAGGTTTGAGCACTTATATACCCACCCCTAAAAAAATGACTTTAGTTCAAGGATCAGCAAACATTTTCTGTAAAGGCCAGAGAGTAAATATTTTAGTCTTTGAGAGCCATAGGGGTCTCTGTCACAATTACCTAATTTTGCAATTGTAACACAAAAATAGCCATAGATAATGCGTAAAAGAATGAGCATGTTTATGTTCCAATAGCACCTGTAATCAATATAACTCTGTATGTTACCTAACTGGAATTAAAATAGAAACTTAAATAAATAAACAGATGATAAGCCAGACTTAACCTACAGGCCATAGCTGCTGAAGCCTGGTTTGATTTTTCCTACTTTTGAACTTTATGTAAACAGAATCATAACTTGCTATTTTTTTGTTTTCAGCTTTTTGCTTTTCTCACTCAACACTGTGTTTGTAAAATAAATACACTGAGGCTATAGTTTGTTAATTTTCATTGTTTTTAATATTCTATTACATGAATTTTCCACAATTCCATTATGTTGATGAACATTTGAATTGTTTAAAGTTTTTGGCTATTACAATGCTGCCATATTCTAGTATATGGATTCCAGGTGCACATGTGAATGAGTTGTACCACTGTATATAGTGATTAATATAATTATTGAGCTATAGGGTGTACATAACTTCAAGTATACAGTTTAGTGTCAATCCATTCTCCAAAGTGATAGAATTGATTAGACTATGGTCAGAATGGTAATATGAGTTTACGTTGTTCTTATAAATATTCAATTTTTGCTAGATTTTTCCATGTGTACTTGAAAATAAAGCTTGTATAATATTTCTTCTTTTATTCCATTACTTTTGCCCTTTCTGTATTTTGTCTTTTAGATTTGTCTCTTGTAAATAGCATATAGTTGGTGTGATTTCTCCCAATGTGACAGGAAAATATTTAGTCCATTTGTACTGATTGTAATTATTATGACATCTTGGATTTAAACTGTCCTTTGTTGGGCTGTTTCCCAACTTTCTTTCATTCATTCTTTTCCTCTTTTTTCCCTCCTATTTTTACCCACTCCATATTGGCAACATTTAAATTGTGTTTTCTTTTGTGCTAGATGATCTCATACTGTTGTTTTCAAGATAAAAATTATTGGTGGAAATGTCCTGAGATTCAGGATGAAAATGTGTTTTTGTGTTACAGAATATTTGCATTTACAGCTGTCAGGAACAGGGTTCATTATCAGTTGCAGACTATCACAGACCAAATCCAAAGCTTTGAGTTTATCTGGCCTACACAAGCTCGGCACATCTGGATGCAAATCTGTGCAAGTGTCACAGAGTCTTAGTTTGTGTTGTTCGTTTTGTTTTTAGTGCACTTTCTATACTCAACTTCTAGGCAGAATTAGCTACTGGTTCAGAAATTTAGAGAAGGTGAGAGTGTTTAATTTTCGTTAAGCCTTAATTGAGAGTGGTCATTTTATTTCAAGCTTATTGTGAAGAGGGTTTTTTAAAATGCCATCTTATTGTCTCAATTTGGACCTTGATGTGACATACTCATATTTGAACTATGGGTAAATACCAAGACAAAAGACACTTTATTTTTCAGATATTATTCTCATGTCTCTAGGACAAATTTACCTTCAGATTTGGGCCTAGCATCTCTTCATTTTCAGCTCAACTGTTCAATGCTATTGAGATCAGTTTTTTAAAAAAAATCTATAATTTTTCTTTACGTGTTTTTTTTTCCATTGGCAGTTTGATCCACCTACTATTACTGGGAGGAAAAAGTCCACAGAAAATTTTATATCTAAATTTTAGTAAGTTTAGGGTAATCATTGAAAAACATTTTTGGAAAGAAAATCATATGTTTATGATATAAACTATAAAAGTAGTGTAATCTCCACTTATCAAAAGGAAAATGGTGAGAAAAGTTCAATGGATTACCAACAAACCCAAAGAGGTTAAAAAAAAGAAATTAAAATTAAAAAATGGAAAATATGCTTGAAAGTTTGAGAGTAATAACCACTTCTATAGCTATAAGGAAAATATACAAAATATAAAGCGAGATAGGAGATTCTACCTGGGAATGCCTAACCATATGAGAAGAAAATACCCAGATACAGTCTCAACTTTTCTCAGAATGTTTCTTTATTGGAAATATAAAACTTAAAAAAAAAAAAATCCCGAGTGAGAAGAGCTTTATATTGATCTTTGATAAACAGACCAGGTGAAATGCATACAGAACAGGTACTTAGTCATTAAGTAGTAAGTCAAAGTATGGAATGTTGTTGGATACTAACATCAAAAGTGTTTTATTTTTTTTTTTTAATATTTATTTATTTTTGAGACAGAGAGAGACAGAGCATGAATGGGGGAGGGGCAGAGAGAGAGGGAGACACAGAATCGGAAGCAGGCTCCAGGCTCTGAGCCATCAGCCCAGAGCCTGACGCGGGGCTCGAACTCACAAACCGTGAGATCGTGACCTGAGCTGAAGTCGGACGCTCAACCGACTGAGCCACCCAGGCGTCCCACATCAATAGTGTTTTAAACAAACACGAAAGGATTGTGTGATCTAACAAACAAACAAACAAAAAACCTCTAAAAAATTAAAGTGAAAACACATTCGCACATATTGCTAAAAATGATCTCAAAACAGAGCAGGGAAAATGTCAATACTACCCAAAGCAATCTACACATTCAATGAAATCCCAATCAAAATGCACTGGCATTCTTCTCATAGCTAGATCAAACAATCCTAAAATTTGTATGGAACCACAAAAGAATGAATAGCGAGAGTAACATTGAAGACGAAAACCAAAGCAGGAGACATCACAATCCCAGACTTTAGCCTCTATTACAAAGCTGTAATCATCAAGATAGTATGGTATTGGCACAAAAACAGACACATAGACCAATGGAATAGAATAGAGAACCCAGAATTGGACCCACAAATTTATGGCCAACTAATCTTTGATAATGCAGGAAAGGGTATCCAATGGAAAAAAGACAGCCTCTTTAACAAATGGTGCTGGGAGAACTGGACGGCAACATGCAAAAAAAAAAAAAAAAAGAAAGAAAGAAAGAAAAGAGAATAGACCACATTCTTACACCATACACAAAAATAAACTAAAAATGGATGAAAGACCTGAATGTGAGACAGGAAACCATCAAAACCCTAGAGGAGAAAGCAGGCAACAACCTCTTTGACCTCAGTCGCAGCAATTTCTTCTTCAACACATCTCCAAAGGTGAGGAAACTAAAAGCAAAAAATGAATTATTCGTACCTCATCAAGATATAAAGCTTCTGCACTGCAAAGGAAACAATCAACAAAACTAAAGGCAACCGATGGAATGGGAGAAGATATTTGCAAATGACATATCAGATAAAGGGCTAGTATCCAAAACCTATAAAGAACTCACCAAACTCCACACCCAAAAAACAAATAATCCAGTGAAGAAATGGGCAGAAGACATGAATAGATACTTTCCCAAAGAAGACATCCAGATGGCCAACAGATACATGAAATGATGCTCAACATCACTCATCATCAGGGAAATACAAATCAAAGCCACACTGAGATACCGCCTCACACCAGTCAGAGTGGCTAAAATGAACAAAACAGGAGACTAGATTCTGACAAGGATGTGAAGAAATGGGAACTCTGTTGCACTGTTGGTGGGAATGCAAACTGGTGCAGCCACTCTGGAAAACAGTGTGGAGGTTCTTCAAAAAATTAAAAATAGAACTACCCTATAACTCAGCAATTGCACTACTAGGAGTTTACCGAAGGGATACAGGAGTGCTGATGCATAGGGACACATGTACCCCAATATTTATAGCAGCTCTTTCAACAATAGCCAAATTATGGGAGGAGCCTGAATATCCATCAACAGATGGATGGATAAAGAAGATGTGGTTTTTATATACAATGGAATACTACTTGGCAATGAGAAAGAATGAAATCCTGCCATTTGCAGCAACATGGATGGAACTGGAGGCTATTACACTAAGTGAAATAAGTCATACAGAGAAAGACAGATACCATATGTTTTCACTCATATGTGGATCTTGAGAAACTTAACAGAAGACCACGGGGGAAAGGAAGGGGGAAAATAGTTACAAAGAGAGGGAAAGAGGGAAGCCATAAGAGACTCTTAAATACAGAGAATAAACTGAGGGTTCATGGGGGGTGGGGGAGAGGGGCAAGTGGGTGATGGGCATTGAGGAAGGCACTTGTTGAGACGAGCACTGGGTGTTGTATGGAAGCCAATCTGACAATAAATTGTATTAAATAAATAAATAATAAATTTAAAAAAACAGAGAAGGGAAGTCAGCATTACAACATTTTGGAAGTGATAAAAATGTCATTAAGTTTAAGTAAATACATCAGAAAGTCATAATTAATACCAATTTTTTTAACTTTAAGTCATGTCTTCTTTTTACTGTGTTATATATTCACTTTTCCTTAACGTTAAAAAAATCTGATATTTCTATTTATCCAGAACCAGAAAATATGTAGATTCTTGCCCAATAATATTTTTAAATGGAGAAAATAATTTATGTTAAATTACTATAATTTTCTACTAACACTCAGTGATAGATCTGACAGGCTACAGAAAAATAGCAAATGTTATATTTTGATACTGGTTATAACTTAAATATGTCCTGAATTTCATACAACTAAAGCCATCATATATTTTTGACAGCAAGCTAAGTGGTAGGTACCTGGTGATGCACAAATGTATATCAGTGAACATAACATGGTTCTTAATGTCATATCTCTAAGCTATATTCTTTGGTCTAGCAATAGAATGATATTTGGGCTAAAAATGATTTATATAAAAATGCAGAATATAAGGAAGAAGTGATTGATTCTAATGAAGATGGCAGGAAACTTATCACATAGGAAATAGTCGCCTAAATTAGTTCTAAAGGAAAAGCAGATACTAACTGCAAAGATCTGGTATGTTTAAGGGAGAAAGAAATGGTATTCCAGACTAAATGCAAACCATTGACTGCAAAAGACAGTGTGCAATAGCCTGGTGAATCCAGGATCTCCAAGGCAATTTACTTTGTATGTTATATGAGATGTGAAGAAGGGAGTAGTGCTAAATGAGCCTGGCCAATCAGATGAAAGCAGATATTGAGAAGGAGAGCCTAATAAGCCAAAGATATTTACCATTTATTCTACATTTAATGGGCAATTCTTGTATGTAGAGTGGGAAGTAATATTATTAGAACTTCATTTAGAAAGTTTACTCTGGTAATTAGAGGGCCCTGAGACTGGAGTAATAAAAGCCAGTTAAATGTTGTCATAGTTCCATAGGAATTTTACTGAACTGGGTTGAAGCCAAAGAAATGCATTTCTTCAAGAATCAGAGAAAACCAAGTTCAGTTTACTTAAATACTTATTTAAACTCTAAAAAGACTACACAGGAGAAAAGAATATAGACAATCAACTACCAAGGCCAAAATCATCTAGAACTACAATTCTGTCTTTAAAACTTCTGCTAATTGGTCTCTCATTTGAAGGCCTCATTTGAGGCCATTTATATAAGAGGTTGGGTAATTGGCTATAGAGACAGAGGAAGGTAAACTCAATGGCAACATGGAACTATAAACGAATGCCATGATTAATGAAATACAGCAGTTAGCTTTATTAGTTAACATACCTAAACTGAAAAATAATAGACTATTTCATAGAACAACCAAGCTGGAAATAAAAGGGGTGTGCTAAACCTCAGGAACACATAGAACAGGGATGCAACCTCTGTTAAGGCATGTTCTCTAGACTTTGCTTTTCCCTGCACAACGGATTTTTCTTTCACTCTACACATGGAGAAAAAAAGTTGTTAATATCTCTCAACCTTTATGTCACCTCTTTGATATCTGAGAGAAGGACTGCTTGAACTCATTGGGCTCTTCTCTGAAAATCCAGGGGAAGGAACTGGCCCATGCATATAGAAGCCAAAGATCATTTGCTACATGGATAAAGGTATTGAGTCCAGGAAGAATGTGTGAGAAGGGGTTCAGCTGCAGATATCCAGTCTCCTAGATGTTTAATACAAAAGAAAACTCATAAGACTCAATTTGTAACATTAACTAAATAGCAAACAATAATAAATTATTATTTGAGTGTTTACTGTTTGCCACATATTCTGTGTAAATTTTAGATGTCTCATCTCATTGAATCATATACATATGCAGTGGAAATTATTGCATTCTCATTTAGAGATGAAAACCCTAAGATATTGAGGGGTTAAATAACCTCTTCAATGTCACATGAACTCTGAAGCCAGGATCTTAAACCATATAGTAAAAGATGTGAGTTAGAAGCAAGGATATAAGTATTTTGTCATCCTGAGAAGGATGTTTTCATCAGATGATTCTCTACATTATATGATCCTGGGTACCATACCTCTAGGTAGATAATCTTACCTAGGTCTTGAATGACTGAAAAGAGGGAGAATTTGAAATGTTTTTGGTAATTCACTGTGGGATTTGAAACACTTTGAAATATAAAACTAAAATTTTAATGAAAAAAAACATTTTAAAATAATAGATAAGAGAAATAAATTTAATGGATCTAATTTACTCAATGGGAAAATAAAAATTTCCTTATCATAAAAATGAACAAAAATTTCCCGAAATAAAAAGCCAACTTCAGATATCAATTTTATCTTTGTTACTTTGTCAGTTTGTTTCCTTCCATCAAAATTACATGCCTGGCACAATGATGAAACAGATAAAGGCATTTACAAGTACAGGAAATCTCTATCCACCCCATATGTTAGGGAAAAAAAAACTATTAAAAACTTCTGATAGAAAGGAATTTCAGACAAATGCACCACAGATGGGGTGAGATTAAGGAGAAATATCCATCATAGGTGCACAAACGATCTTCCTCTTTTTAGAAGGGAAAAAATATATACCTAAAACCCACTAATTCCCTGGGTTTAAAGAGCTGGTGAACTGTGGAGAGGTGTGTCAGGACTGGATTGTACATGTCAAAGTTATTGTGTCAGAATGAATGCAGAAAAAGTAACAAGTAAGACATTATAATTGAATGAACGAAGATAGCTATTAAACTACCCAAAATACAAAATTATAAAATCAGTCTTGTAACATGAATGAACAATAAAAAACCATGACTGAATAAATTGTATTACTGGGAAGGTGAATTAACATTAGGATATATACTTTATCATTTGAATATGCCAAATAAGTCATCCTTACGGTCACCTTTATAGATACCAAAAGTTGTTTAAATAAACATGTTTTTTCCTAAGAAAAAAGTTAGTAGAGATTTAGGTATTTAAGTAAATGCACACATACATATACAAACATGACACAGGTACTCCATTTATATAATGAAAAGTGCCAGAGGCAAGATATGGCCGCTTATATCATCTGTGAACAATTGGTAATTCTCAGTAGATGTTTGTACACTGCAAAACAAATAACAGCAAAACAGACAATAGCATAGCATCTAGAGAACTATCTATAAATCGAATTAAATTTTCATCAATTTTGAAGATTTGGTAGTTAAGCAACTCTCAAAAACTCACTTACTGAATGATTTAGACAACAAATTTGGAACCGTTTACGCATCTTTAGAAGAAAGCAAAATAGCAGGGTCTCTGTATAACATGTTTGGTAATCCAGGAAAATAGAATGTGCTGAAAAGAAAGCAAAGGTTTAAAATGTGTAAAACTTAGGGGCGCCTGGGTGGCTCTGTCGATTGTCTGATTTCAGCTCAGGTCATGATCTCCTGGTTTGTGGTTTTGAGCCCCGCATCGTGCTCTGTGCTGACAGCTCGGAGCCTGGAGCCTGCTTCAGATTCTGTCTCCCTCGCTCTCTGCCTCTCCGCCCCACCTCCCCCCCCTCAAAAATAAGTAAACATTAATTTTTTTTTAATTTGTAAAACTTAGTTAAGAAATATGAGAAACATATTTGGCCCTTGCTGCTGTTACATTTGTCCTGACCTCCTAGAGACATCAATTATATCATATAATTATTATATTCTCTTTTCTCTGTAGTTAATAACTTTACTCTCATTATTCTTTTTCCTGGTCATTTTCATCCATGACTTTAGGTGGGATCTCAAGTTACCCTTTATTTTACCTATCCTACTAATATTATAAAGCTTTAAATTTTCCTTTTTTAACTCCTAATATAGATTTCAATTCTGCTATTATATCTTGATGCTGTTTGCAATCTTGTTTTACCTTATCCAAATCCCTTTTCATCTCATGCATTTGCCTAATTTATCTTTCTGAATTATGTAAATGAGAAGGTCTATGTCTTCCTGCACTTTAAGGGTGTCAAATATTCTTGTGAAAATTCTTCTAGATTTTGCAGTATATATTTTCAAAGAAATGTTTTTCCTCTGATTCTCCTAGATGCTGACAACTATGGCTAAGCTTTACCAGACCTGTATTTTTGTTGGTTGACAGGCAAGTTCTTTTCTTACACAATATTAGCCAAAATGCATGATGCTTGTTGTCTTTTGACCTTTAGTGTCACTGAACCTACAACTTCCAGAATATATTATACTGCAATATCACTTGTTTCAAAGACATTTTAAGCAATTTGCAATTCTGTGGGAATACAGAAAAATGGTGGCATGGGCCAGCATTCTGACTACCCTTCATTGTTATTCTAGTGGCATAGAAATTTAAACCAGATATACATAGAAGAATTTCAGTGAAAATTAGTTTTCCTTTTTCGTCCATATTATTTTTTCTAATTTTTTAAAATGTTTATTTAATTTTGAGAGGGAGAGAGAGAGAGAAAGAGAGAGAGAGTGTGTGAGTGGTGGAGGGGCAGAGAAGGAGGGAGACACAGAATCCGAAGCAGGCTCCAGGCTCTGAGCTGTCAGCACAGAGCCCTATGTGAGGCTGGAACTCAAGAACCAGGAGATCAAGACATGAGCCGAAGTCGGATGCTTAACCGACTGAGCCACCCAGGTTCACCTCCTCCAAATTGTATGTATAAACCAATTTCTGGGGTGGCTGGGTGGCTCAGTCAGTTAAGAGACCGACTCCTGATTTCAGCTCAGGTCATGATCTCACCATTTGTGAGATCCAGCCCCTTGCATTGGGCTCTGCCCTGATGGTATGGAACCTGCTTGGGATTCTCTCTCTCCCTCTCTCTCTGCCCCTCCTCTGCTTGCACTGTCATGCTCTCTCAAAATAAATAAATAAACATTAAAAAAAATAAACCAATTTCAGATACACTAAATCAGAACCATCAGAGGAGTGGGATGCGAGGAATATATATATATATATATATATATATCAACTCTCAGCAATACTAATTCCAGCTTTTGGCAAAGGACTATCTAATAGGGAGAGAGTTATCTGGTTTTCCAATTGATACAGGCTCTGATTCTCAAACAAACAAAAACCTCACAGTGGAATAAACAATAAGAGATGTATATATTTTTTTTCCATATGATTTTGTGTTTCATGAGAAACCAAGAAATTATGGTTTGTCAAAGTCAAAGGTAATTTTTCTGTTTTGTTCCATTTTTCTTAGTAGGGATTCCTAACTATATTTAATGTCACATTGTCTGTAAATCTTAGAATGAAGTATGATTGTGAGTTTCTGACCTCTTCTTTTTTAATTCACAAGTGGCTTTAATAAAAGTTTGCAAGATTATATCAGGGGCTTGCAGATATACAACATTTTGAACTAGAATTCCTGAAAATTATTTTTAATGTTTCTTAGAACCATGTTGTAGTTATTTGGAAAATTCACTTGAAAAAACATACTATCTTGATTTAAATAACAAAAAAAAGAATGTATGTCCATTTAAATGCTGTTTCACACTCTTCCAAATTTCACTTTTATATGAGCTTAAATATTTTGAATTATTTTTATTTTCATCTATACATGCTTTTCACATAAGGGTATGCCACTTGCTTTAATGTCAATGACATTACAAGGTAATAATCACAGATTCATTTTTTCCCTATTTCTAATTAAAGCATTAAAACGCATTGGCTGTATTGTAGGTTAGTCAATTCTCCAACATACACCTGGGGTTGTCTCAATTTATATTTTGACGTAAGAAGCACAAATACTAACCACAATGCAAAATTTCTTTCATTTCCTGCCAAAATTTAAGTCCCATTTTTGCCACAGTAGAAGAAGCACATTATACAGGATATGGCTCTCTGATTGTTAGCTCTCGTGCCAGTTTCATGTGAACACTGTAGAGTTACAACAGCAGATGGACTCCCCAAGTTAACACTTGGAATCTAAAGGTGTTTTGAGGACTCTGGTACTCAGTGCAATCCCTTAGTGAGAGATTATAAAGAAGTGGGAAAGGAGAGTAACATATTAAATTGTGCAACAAAACAGTGGATTTGAATCAGTCAGCCAGATTTTTGTTTGTTTTATGTGTGCTTCTAATATTGGACTTGGGATCAAAAGATGACTAGAATCTACTTCTCAAATCCAATAGTCATTCCTTAGACATCATCTTGTCAGCACCTGGTAGAGTTGATATCTTCTAAAAAATTTTCTTCACATTTATATGAACTATACCTGAAGGGTTTTTTTGTCCACCTCTGTTCCTACCTCACTAATTCATATTTCTCAATATCCTTTCCGGAACTTTCTCATCTTCAAAAGTTCTAAATTGTAGAAGGTCCTGGGACTGTCTTCAAGACCTCTTTTTTTGTTCCCTACATGATCTTATTTAACCCCATGACTTTAAAAACTATTTATATGCTGATGGCTCCAAAATTTATATATCTGGTTCAAACATCTTATATAAACTCTATTTTTGAAAATTTTTAAATATTTTTTTAATTTTATTTTTTTAATTTACATCCAAATTAGGTAGCATATAGTGCAACAATGATTTCAGGAATAGATTCCTTAATGCTCCTTTCGCATTTAGCCCATTCCCCTTCCCATTCCCCCTCCAATAACCCTCTCTTTGTTCTCCATATTTATGAGTCCCTTATGTTTGTCCCCCTCCCTGTTTTTATATTATTTTTGTTTCCCTTCCATTATGTTCTTCTGTTTTGTCTCTTAAAGTCCTCATATGAGTGAAGTCATATATTTGTCTTTCTGACTGACTAATTTCACTTAGCATAATACCCTCCAGTTCCATCCACTTAGTTGCAAATGGCAAGATTTCATTCTTTTTGATTGCCGAGTAATACCCCATTGTATGTATATACCACTTCTTCTCTATCCATTGATGCATCGATGGACATTTGGGCTATTTCCATACTTTGGCTATTGTTAATAGTGCTGCTATAAACATGGGGGTGCATGTGTGCCTTAATACAGCACACCTGTGTCCTATGGATAAATACCTAGTAGTGCAATTGCTGGGTTGTAGGGTGGTCTATTTTTAGTTTCTTGAGAAACCTCCATACTGTTTTCTAGAGTGGCTGCACCAGCTTGTATTGCCACCAACAATGCAAAAGAGATCCTCTTTCTCTGCATCCTCGCCAACATCTGTTGTACCCTGAGTTGTTCATGTTAGCCATTCTGACAGGGGTGAGGTGGTATCTCATGGTGGTTTTGATTTGTATTTCCCTGATGATGAGTGATGTTGAGCATTTTTTCATATGTCGGTTGACCATCTGGATGTCTTCTTTGGAGAAGTGTCTATTCATGTCTTTTGCCCATTTCTTCACTGGATTATTGGTTTTTGGTGGAATATTTAGGGTTTTCCATATGGATTATCATGTCATCTGCAAAGAGTGGAAGTTTCACCTCCTCCCAGCTGATTTGGATGCCTTTTATTTCTCTGTGTTGTCTGATTGCAGAGGCTAAGACTTCCAATACTGTGTTGAATAACAGTGGCGAGAATGGACATCCCTGTCTTGCTTCCTGACCTTAGGGGGAAAGCTCTCAGTTTTTCCCCACTGAGGATGATATTAGCGCTGGGTTGTTCACATATGGCTTTTATGATCTCAAGGTGTGCTCCTTCTATCCCTACTTTCTTGAGGGTTTTTATCAAGAAAGGATGCTGTATTTTGTCAAATGCTTTCTATGCATCTATTGACAGGATCATGTGGTTCTTGTCCTTTCTTTTATTGATGTGGTGAATCACGATAATTGTTTTGTAGATATTGAACCAGCCCTGCATCCCGGGTATAAATCCCACATGGTCGTGGTGAATAATTTTTTTTAATGTATTGTTGGATCTGGTTGGCTAATATCTTGTTGAGGATTTTTGCATCCATGTTCATCAAGGAAATTGGTGTATAGTTTTCCTTTTTACTGGGGTCTCTGTCTGGTTTTGGAATCAAGGTAATGCTGGCTTCATAGAAAGAGTTTGGAGGTTTTCCTTCCATTTCTATTTTTTGGAACACCTTCAAGAAAATAGGTGTTAACTCTTCCTTAAGTGTTTGGTAGAATTCCCCTGGAAAGCCATCTGGCCCTGGACTCTTGTTTTTTGGCAGATTTTTTATTACTAATTCGATTTCCTTACTGGCTATGGGTCTGTTCACATTTTCTATTTCTTCCTTTGGTTTTGGTAGTGTATTTATGTCTAGGAATTTGTCCATTTCTTCCGGATTGCCCATTTTATTGGCATATAATTGTTCATAATATTCTCTTATTGTTTTTATTTCTGCTGTGTTGGTTGTGATCTCTCCTCTTTCATTCCCGATTTTATTTATTTGGGTCCTTTCCTTTTTCTTTTTGATCAACTGGTTAGTGGTTTATCAATTTTATTAATCCTTTCAAAGACCCAGCTTCTGGTTTCATTGATCTGTTCTACTGTTTTTTGGGTTTCAATAGCATTAATTTCTGCTCTAATCTTTATAATTTCCTGTCTTCTGTTGGTTTTGGGTTTTGTTTGCTGTTCTTTTTCCAGCTCTTTAAGGCATAAGGTTAGGTTGTATATCTGAGATCTTTCTTCTTTAGGAAGGCCTGGATTGCTATATACTTGATTGCTATATACTTCTTATGACCACCTTTGCTGCATCCCAGAGGATTTGGGTTGTGGTGTTATCATTTTCATTGGCTTCCATATACTTTTTAATTTCCTCTTTAACTGCTTGGTTAGCCCATTCATTCTTTAGGAGGATGTTCTTCAGTCTCCAAGTATTTGTTACCTTTCCAAATTTTTTTCTTGTGGTTGATTTTGAGTTTCATAGAGTTGTGGTCTGAAAATATACACGGTATGATCTTGATCTTTTTGTACTTGATGAGGGGCTGATTTGTGTCCCAGTATGTAGTCTATTCTGGAGAACTTTCCATGTGCATGGGAGAAGAATGTATATTCTGCTGCTTTAGGATGAAATGTTCTGAATATATCTGTTAAGTCCATCTGGTCCAGTGTGTCATTAAAAGTCATTGTTTTCTTGTTGATGTTTTGATTAGACGACCTGTCCATTGCTGTGAGTGGGTGTTGAAGTCTCCTACTATTGTGGTATTACAATCGATGAATTTCTTTATGTTTGTGATTAATCGATTTATATATTTGGGTGTTCTCACATTTGGCGCATAAATGTTTACAATTGTTAAGTCATCTTGGTGGATAGACCCCTTGATTATTATATAATGCCCTTCTTCATCTCTTGATACAGTCTTTATTTTAAAGTCTAGATTGTCTGATGTAAGTATGGCTACTCTGGCTTTCTTTTGCTGACCATTAGCATGATACATCGTTCTCCATCCCCTTATTTTCAATCTGAAGGTGTCTTTAGGTCTAAAGTGGGTCTCTTGTAAACAGCATATAGACAGATCTTGTTTTCTTATCCATTCTGTTACCCTATGTCTTTTGATTGGTGCGTTTAGTCCATTGACGTTTAGAGTGAGCACTGGAAGATATGAATTTATTGCCATTATGATGCTTGTAGAGTTGGAGTTTCTGGTGGTGTTCTCTGGTCCTTTCTAATCTTTGTTGCTTTTAGTATTTATTTATTTATTTAGTTAGTTAGTTAGTTAGTTATATTTTCATCTTTTCTCCCCTCAAAGAGTCCCCCTTAAAATTTCTTGCAGGGCTGGTTTAGTGGTCACAAACTCCTTTAATTTTTGTTTGTCTGGGAAACTTTTTATATCTTCTTCTATTTTGAATGACAGACTTGCTGGATAAAGAATTCTTGGCTGCATTTTTTTTCTGATTCAGCACATTGACTATATCCTGCCTCTCCTTTCTGGTCTGCCAAGTTTCCATGGATAGGACTGCTACAAACCTGATCTGTCTTCCCTTGTAGGTTAGGGACTTTTTTTTTCCCTTGCTGCTTTCATGATTCTCTCCTTACCTGCATATTTTGTGAATTTGACTATGATATGTCTTGTTGGTGGTCGGTTTTTGTTGGATCTAATGGGAGTCTCTGTGCTTCCTGGATTTTGATGTCTGTGTCTTTCCCCAGGTTAGGAATTTTTTCTGCTATGATTTGTTCACATAACCCTTCTACCTCTATTTCTCTCTCTTTCTCTTCTGGGACCCCTATGATTCTGATATTGTTTCTTTTTAATGAGTCACTGATTTCTCTAATTCTTAAATCGTGCTCTTTTGCCTTAATCTCCCTCTTTTTTTCTGTTTTGTTATTCTCCATAAGTTTGTCTTCTATATCACTGATTCTCTGTTCTGCCTCATCCATCCTTGCCGCTGCAGCATCTATCCATGATTGCAGCTCAGTTATAAATTTTTTATTTCATCCTGACTAGTTTTTACTTCTTTTATCTCTGCAGAAAGGGATTCTAATCTATTTTCAACTCCAGTTAGTATTTTTATTATCGTGATTCTAAATTCTGGTTTAGACATCTGGTTTATCTATGTTGGTTAAGGCCCTGACTATCGTTTCTTCATGTTCTTTCTATTGGGGTGAATTTCTTCATTTTGTCATTTTGAAGGGAGAAGAGGAATTAATGAGGTAGAAAAAATTAAAAGTAAAAAAATTAAAACTAAAAAATATTAAAATTAAAAAATTAAAAACACACAAACATAAAATAAAATAAATGATGCTAGATCCTAGGTGTGTTTTGGTCTGGGTGTTGAAAATGGCTTGATAGATTAGAGAAATAAGGGGAAAGAAGAAAAAAAAAGGAAATCATTTGAAAATTTGAAAAAATGAATACACTGAAGTAGACTAAAATGAAATGATGAAATAAGCTAGAATTTGAAAACATTTACACAAAAGTAAAAACTGTAGTAGAAAAAAATATTTTTAATAAAAACTAAAAATGAAAAAAAACTAAAAATGAATCTTTTTCTGTATTCAAGAAAGGGAAAAGAAATGAAAAAAATAAAAATGAAAAAAAAGGAAATCATTTGAAAATTTGAAAAAATGAATACACTGAAGTAGACTAAAATAAAATAATGGAAGTAAAATAGAATTTGAAAAAATTTACACAAAAGTAGAAAATATAGTAAAAAAATTAAAGAAAAATATTTTTAATAAAATTGAAAATAAAAATGAATTTCTTCTTTTTCTGTATTCAAGAAAAAGAAAAGAAATGAAAAAAAGAAAAAAGGAAAAGAGAAAAAAAAAAAGAAAATTGAATAGATGGACCTGCTAACAGACTGAAATATGACTGAAATTACTTTGTTTTTCCCTAGAAGTGAGACTATGAAGTGGTTTATAGTCCATAAACTAAGCAGGCAGTGAGACTTTTGTTCTTGAAGAGTGAGGTTGGCCTATTGGGCAGAGCTCAGTGTAATGACTCTATTCTCCACTAGATGGCGCTGCTAGCCTACTGTGGTAGACTGTTGTGGCGCTTGTAGGTGCGTATGCGCATGCGCTGGAGGGGTGAAAATGGTATCACCCAGCTATGCACTCTCTAGTATCCGAACTCTGTTCTCCCCAGTCAGCAATCGCACACCCGTCCTTTGTCTTCAGCTTTCGTCCACTCCCCGCTTTTACATTGTCCGTGACCAAGCCCCTGGTAGTACCTCTCTCCCACATTTTGTCTCGGATGTGGCTGTTTCCCCCGGCCCCTTACTTCTGAGGGACTGCGGCTTTGACCCATTCAGCCTCTCTGTGGGAGAGTCTCACCGAGCAACAGTCGAATGCCGGCCACACCCAGGAAAGTTCACAGGACCCATGTTGCTGATTATGTCCAGAGACTACGGCTGGGTGGTAGACCACCCCAGAAAAAGTTTGCGAGACAGCGTATCAGCAGTGTTTCAGGGATTATGGAAAATCACAACACACATCTGGCACCAGGCTTCACCCTTAACGACCTTGTTCCAGCACCAGCGAATGTGGCCATTTTCTGGGGTCTGTGGGGCCCATGTTGCCTCACAGCCTCTACCAAATGTTTCTGCAGTGGAACTGCTTCTCCCCATGTGGCTCAGTACCTCCCAGACCCCACTCTGTTCCTGGGGATTCACCCTTCCCACCAGAGCACCGCCAGGTATTAAGCTGTGGAGTTGCAGCCTTTGCTTTCCCCTTGTTTACAGTCTTAATGGAATTTAAACCCTGTGTTTCTCCTTTCTCCCTTTCTAGTTCAGTCCCTGCAGCTGTTTCCAATTTTCCACTTTCTCTCCAGCTGCTTTTGGGGAGGGGTGCTTTCCCCATATTCTCCCCACCGTCTCCATTCTCTCTCTGCCTGCAAAAGGACCTCCCTGCCCTCTGTGGCTTCTCTCTCCCCCAGTTCACTTCTCTGCGCTACATACTTGCTGAATTCTGTGGTTCAGGTTGTGCAGATTGTTGTGTTAATCCTCAGATCAGTTTTCTAGATGTGCAGGATGGCTTATTGTTGATCTGGCTGTATTTCATGGACGCAAGACACAAAAAAAACTTCCATGCTATTCCCCCATCTTGGTTCCCTTTTCGAATTTTTTTTTAATACTTAATTTGCTCCCTTGGAAGCCTGTTTAACGTTTCAAAAGTATGAGTCCAAAATTTCTACTTTCCATAACTTGATTTATCACTTTGTTTTTTATGTGAAAACAATGGTAACATAGTTCCATTTCCATCCATGAAGGTATAAATCTTGTGGAATTTACCTTCCCATTGTAAACAACTAGAAAAGTTGACAAGTTATGTGAAGTGACTGTTTTGAGAGATTGAACAAGAGATAGTTAATTAACGTGATGCAGGGAATTCTTTCATAAAGGTACATATATTAAACCATCACATTGTAAACCTTTAATACCTTAAAATATTATTTACCAATCATGCCTGAATAAAGCTGAAGGGTGGGGGAGGGGTGAGGGGAAGAGACAAAGAGAGATGGAATAGCAGTAACATGGAAGCTAGCATCAAAAATGGCCCTTTCTTTCCTTCTTGTACTCACATAGTCATGTATTTGCCTCTCTTGTCCAATAAGAATGACCTAGAGAACCAATGTGATTTTGTCAAAATTATGATGTGTGACTTCTAAGCCAAGGTCAAAAAGAAACTGTGATTTCTGTCTTGCTGTCTTTTGGAAAACTTTTGAAGGGGGAAGCCAGATAAAAAGACATGAAGACAATTAATAACCCTGTGGAGGGGTCCACGTGGTGAGATCTATATAACCATGTGGATCATGGTTTCCTCATGATGGTATCCTAAAACAATATGTTGACTACAACGTCATGAACGACTTTGACCCAAAACCACCCCAAAAGACTGAAGCCAGACCCACCAAAAAACTGTATGAAATAATACATTTTTATGGTTCAAACTGCTGTATTTAGGAGTGTTAGCCTTCTCAGCAATAAATAACTAATACAGATCTAGGAAACTTGGATGTGGAAAGCTGCTGTAACAAATAACTGTGATGGGGAGGATTTTAGACTCAGACAATGAGCAGAAGCTAAAAGGATTCTGATGAGAGAGTTAGTGAAATACTAAAATGCCTGACTAGAGGGCTGGGGCCTCTGGAGAGGCTGCCAGTAGGGGCTTAAAGGAAAGTGATGAAATGATTTTAGAAACTCAAGGAATAGAAACACCAATGATTTAGATGCAGGAAGTTTAGCAACGCAGTCATCTGAAATAACGTGTAAAATAAGAAAATGTATCTAATTAACTGGATGATCAAACTAAGGAAACTTGTAGGCAGACTGCTGGTGCCACGTGGTTTCTTATTGCTGCTTATGTAAAATGTGAAGCTTGATGTACACACTTACCAGCCCAGATGCAATCATGGTCTAGTGAGGTTCTGCCCATCTCTATGCTCACAACCACTGCTTACTTCTTTACCACTTTAAAAATATTCAACACACAAAACACCACGGTTTCCAAACCGCATATATTGGTATCATTTCTCAACCAGTATGCTCCTTTTATTGTATTCATTTCTGAACTTTCCAGAATGCTTTGCTGTTCAATAAGTCTTCACTTATTAGTGACATGTCTTTAAATTTTTCCCATAGCGCATGTCCCTATGAGAAAGAGAGGGATTAATAAAAAATTAAATAAAGTTTAGTCTTGTTGCCTCCAAAAACTGCAAAACTGGAGCAAAAGTTGCCCCTTTTCTTAGTTGTTTGAGAGCTTAAATTTCTGAACACGTGGGCAAAGAGAATGGAAATGGTTCCAGGGCCACCCAGGATTTCAAAGGGGCAGAGCATGAGTGACTATGAAGCCACATATTCCTTCCTGTTGAGCTAGCCTTGCATTTAGCGTGTACTGTTCAATTATAAGTTACTAGTGGGGCGCCTGGGTGGTTCAGTTGGTTGAGGGTCTAACTCTTGATTTCCGCTCAGGTCACGACCTCACAGTTGGTGGGATTGAGCCCCGTGTCGGGCTCTGCACTGTCAGTGCAGAGCATGCTTAGGATTCTTCCTCTCCTCCTCTCTGCCCCAGTCTCTCTCTAAAAATAAATGAATAAACATTTAAAAAATCTTTAAAAATAAGTTACTAAAAGTTCAGCTCATCGTGTTATATGAGGATCTATTGAAAAAACCACAAGTGTTTAGCTAACAGACAAGAAAACCTAAGGGAGAGGGAGAACTACGACAATAAACTCCAAACATTTTAAGGGAAATCGTTTATGAACAAGGTTCAATTTGGCTATTTGTGTATAAAACCTAAACTAGACTCAGTCTTTAAAAATACAGGTGAGATACCTTTCTATTCAATGCAGAAGCATAGAATAGAATAATTTGCTTATGGAATGACTAGCCTACTTAGCTCATGAGTACTTCATCACTGTCAGAGAAGAAATTCATGGGGTAGGGAGAAATTTGAAGGAAATTATTTGTAATTCCTTTCTAATCCTGAGATTCTGTGCTTTGCTCTTCCTAATCTTTTGTTATTTGAGAAAGGAAACCAGAGATGTCAGTGTTTTAGGAATTAAAAAAAATAATTCCCTAGTTTAAATTAATTTTAATTAATTAAAAATTAATTCAAAATTCAAAACTCATGCGATTATTTTTTATTGTCTTTTTTTCAATATATGAAGTTTATTGTCAAATTGGTTTCCATACAACACCCAGTGCTCATCCCAAAAGGTGCCCTCCTCAATACCCATCACCCACCATCCCCTCCCTCCCACCCCCAATCAACCCTCAGTTTGTTCTCAGTCTTTAAGAGTCTCTTATGCTTTGGCTCTCTTCCACTCTAACCTCTTTTTTTTTTCCTTACCCTCCCCCATGGGTTTCTGTTAAGTTTCTCAGGATCCACATAAGAGTGAAACCATATGGTATCTGTCTTTCTCTCTATGGCTTATTTCACTTAGCATAACACTCTCCAGTTCCATCCATGTTGCTACAAAGAGCCGTATTTCATTCTTTCTCATTGCAATGTAGTATTCCATTGTGTATATAAACCACAATTTCTTTATCCATTCATCAGTTGATGGACATTTAGGCTCTTTCCATAATTTGGCTATTGTTGAGAGTGCTGCTATAAACATTGGGGTACAAGTGCCCCTATGCATCAGTACTCCTGTATCCCTTGGGTAAATTCCTAGCAATGTTATTTCTGGGTCATAGGGTAGGTCTATTTTTAATTTTTTGAGGAACCTCCACACTGTTTTCCAGAGTGGCTGCACCAATTTGCATTTTCACCAACAGTGCAAGAGGGTTCCTGTTTCTCCACATCCTCTCCAGCATCTATAGTCTACTGATTTGTTCATTTTGGCCACTCTGACTGGCGTGAGGGGGTATCTGAGTGTGGTTTTGATTTGTATTTCCCTGATGAGGATCGACGTTGAGCATCTTTTCATATGCCTGTTGGCCATCCGGATGTCTTTAGAGAAGTGTCTATTCATGTTTTCTGCCCATTTCTTCACTGGGTTATTTGTTTTTCGGGTGTGGAGTTTGATGAGCTCTTTATAGATTTTGGATACTAGCCGTTTGTCCAATATGTCATTTGCAAATATCTTTTCCCATTCCGTTGGTTGCCTTTTAGTTTTGTTGGTTGTTTCCTTTGCTGTGCAAAAGCTTTTTATCTTCATAAGGTCCCAGTAGTTGATTTTTCATGCCATTATTTTTAAAACAGCTTGTATTAAATATTTAGAGGTTTTTTTTTTTCCTTTGTAAATTGAGCCAAAGCAACTGAAATAATATTGGATATTAATTCAACTTATTCAATTTAATTTTTCTTTTATGCTCTAGAAACAGTAAAAATATTAGGCACATGAGTAGGCTAGTTCCTAAGAGTTAGCATTCACCATTAACATAAAACATATTTAATGATTGGTATGATACAGTCACCAAAATATCAGGAAAACAAAGTTGATAAATGATTAATTCAGCTGTACCAAAACCTTCCTAAAAATCAAATGTGTTTATATTCATCTACTTATTCACTGGAAAAAAAATACTCTTGTTAGATGTTGAAATTACAAAAAGTAAATTTAGACCTATCTTCAGGATTTCACAGTCTAGAGGACAGAAAAAGCTTTAAAATGGTAAATTCAAAAGAGCTAAGGAAATAAAAACACGGTAAAGAATAATATGGAATTGTAAGGGTGAGGACATGTTCCCTACCTCTTGGCAGAGGGAGATCTATTAACTACTTTTCCTTATAGCCTCATTCATCCCTTTCTTGGAAAGAGAGGGCAAATATCTTACTTGATTGGTGAAAATAGTTGCATAAAAGACTGGGGGTGTGTAACTCTGCCCTTTCTCCTTGGATCCATTCTGTCTACAGGGAGCATGTGTTCTGCTCTATACTCTTGAGAAATCAGTGGTGATCTGCTCTGTACTCTTAAGAAGTCTAGTGATTACACATAGGCTGTGAAAGTTTCAATATCAGGAAGTCCACTTACTGGCAGAAAAATACAAGTGTCCAATACTACCTTTATCATTAACAAAACTGACATTTTTACATCTTTTGTTGGTGTCATTTTCTTTTTCAAACTGCTGTCTTCATATACAAGTTTATTATTTTCCCCAGCTTTACTGATATGTAATTGCTATCTAACTGTTGGCGATTGCTGAAGACTTTTAAAGGATACTCTCAGATTCTTGCCACATAGCTCCCTCCATAGATGGGCATTTCACAACATGACTGCTTTTTTCAAGGTTGGCAGGAGAATGTCTCACCCTTTGCTCATATAACATAAAAATCATGGGGGTCACTATCTCATCACCTTTGCCATATCATTTAATCTCATCAAGTTAATGGCACTTCTGCCATAATCACAGGTACTACCTACATTCACAGAGAGATTGGGGCACATGGGTCGCTTGGTCCAATAAGCATCTGACTCTTGATTTTGTCTCAGGTCATGATCTCAGGGTTCTTGAGTTCGAGCCCCACATCGGGCTCTCTGCTGTCAGTGTGGAGTCCGTTTCAAATCCTCTATCTCCCTCTCTCTCTGCCCCTCCCCTTCCTCAAAAATAAATAAATAACTTAAGAAGAATTGGAATTCTTGGAATTTCCTTTGTCTCCCTCTCTTTCTCTGCCCCTCCCCACTCAGTCTTCCTGGCTTTCTCTCAAAATAAATAAATAAACATTTGAAAAAACACTAAGAGAGAGAGAGAGAGATTAAATGGGGCATGTACTCCAGGAAGAGGGAATCTTGGGGATTGTCTCATAATTCTCCCTACCATACCCCCTTATTTCCTACATGGATTCATAGTAGAGATTTCAGAAAATGTATATATATTTTAAATATCTGACTTCTCTAATTTGGCTAATAGTGATCTTACTATAAAGGATATTTGATTCTATCTCATCTATAGGGGAAAAAAAGATAAAATTTTAAAGATATTGTTTCAGTGATTTTTGTGCTTGTCTTTCCAGTTAATACTAAATACAAAAATAGGTTTTAATACTAAAACCCTACATTGTCTAAGAACTAAATATCAAAAACAGCATGTACTGCTAAGGTAACTGTTTATCATTTACTCATACATTCATGCTCATGTATACTGTTTGTAAAAAAAGGGAAGAAGGTCCAAAAAATGTTCTGAAAAAGATCTTTCACAGGAATTCTAAAAATGTGTATATATGTGACTCAATAAGGCAAGCCATAGCCTTTCAGTTGCCATTGTAATTTTGAGTTCTTATAATACAAACATGATATCTGACAGCATATATTATATACAAGTTGGAATAAAGACAATGGATATTTATATGCAATGCTTGCTTTTACCAACAATTCTATTGACTACTTTGCATTTTCTAAACCAAAATTTGTGTTGACTCAAATATTCTAATTTGGATTTTTTCTCCCTTCTGTTCAGAAAAATTAGAAATGTCATCTTAGCTTTGTTTAGGTTAAAATTTCAAATTTAGTATTAAAAGAAACCGTATTTGTTTAAAGCTTATTTTAATTCGTTTTTATTCTTGAGCTAAATGATACAGTGCTGTTTTACACTAAATGTGTACCTGTTCTAAATTTTTCTTTGGGCAGACGCTCAAATAATAACTTCAGACTGATTCTCATTGAACTTTTGAGAAAATATCAGGATCACAGAAAGTTAAAATTAGACATAAACAAGTACTGAAGTGTCTATGTCACTACTTAGAGCCTGCTATGTATCAGACAAGAATATAAGTACAAAATTAATATAGTAAAAATGACTGACAAATCACCATTGTATTCTTATCAAGGAAGGAAATGGTAAACAATAATTTCAGGTAGATTTATTTGAATAATATATCAGGATGTGTCTGTAATTGTTGGAAAGCTATAGAATCTGGAATTCGGATGACCTGACATCAATGCATGAAGCTAGATGCAGGTTTTCTATTTCCTGTTGGTATATCAACCCTACTAATAAAATATATTTATTGAGCATTAAAAATGATGGTTGCTGGGGAACCTGGGTGACTTATTCGTTTAAGCATCCAACTCTGGATTTCAGCCCAGGTCATGATCTCATGGTGGGCCTGAGCCCCATGTTGCTGAGCTCTGTGCTGACACTATGGAGCCTGCTTGGGATTCTTTCTCTCCCTTTCTCTCAGCCTCTCTCTCCCTCTATGTCTCTCAAAAGTAAATAAATAAACTTTCAAATAAACTTAAAAAATGATGGTTGCTATATAAAAACACTCTATTTTTTACTTCATTTAATTCTTGTAACATTAGTATAAGTCTCCATTGCACTCACAGGGAAACAAAGGCACAATATTTAAGATCGCGTTTTAGCAAAAGATCTGGGACTTAAACTCACATAGCCACACTTTTGACAATATGGTTATAAGGGTTAGCTTTTCAGAGTCAAAGCCATCTTCAAAGTAAAAATCATTTCCAAACTAATATTTTTACTAAGAAAGAGAAAATAAAGAAAAAAAAATTAAAAATTTCCACATCGTAATCCCTAATAGTGAGTCCATAACCAGGTTTGAGGTGTTGGAATTTTTGCATCTGTAATGATATCTTGTGGAGTTTTATAAAGAGTCTAGATTTCCAGGGCCATTTCCAAAAATTCTTATTTAGCATGGATATTAACCATATAAATAACCTACACATTAATATGATACTCATATTACCTTAGTTAATATGTAGAAATGTACTTATAGTCAATAAATTAAATTTGGATTTCAATTAAATTACGACCTATAAATTGTTTTTGATCCTCCATTTATTCTGTCATTTAGTGATATATTCTTCAATACAAATTCCCTCTACTATATAAAGTATCAAAAATGAAACATTTTGGAATCTTAGCTTTCCACTTCATTGCCTTCCTTTTCTCACTCTATTTTTTTTTTTTTTAGAGGACTCTATGCTGGATCAGAGATAGTCAGCTACCTTTGCTCACTGATTGAATCTGACAACTTGCACATGATAAAGTGCAGGGACTTCACTTTGGGAAATTACTAACACAGCTTTCTCCACAACATTTGGAACTTAAATATCTTCCAAACCTGCTTGAATTCTGAAACTGTTTGACTTACACTTCCCTTGTTGTTCTTTGTCCAGATTTGATGGCTACCTTATGCATGTACAGTTTAACTTTCAAAGACTCAACATAACCTTATTCAAATAACGGAAATTTTCTGGGAAGCTCCTTTCTCGCACTCTCCAGTGTCCTAAGCCTTCCAAACCTCCACCTCATTCTCCTCCTGATAAAACATTGAGACTCAGTTTGGGAGTCCCTGTTGACTGTTACCCACTCTGAAAATAGTTATTTTATTATATTTTGTCCATTTTTTAATTTATGTGGAAGAATAAGTATATGATTCCAGTTATTCCATTAAGAACAAAAAAATAAGTCTCTCACTTTTATTTTTTTCTAAGTTAAGATAATATTTACCTCAGTAAAATCCCCCCCCCCCTTATTTTTTGGTTGCAGTTCTGAAAATTCTGACAAATACATTCTGTCTTGCAGTGACCATTATAATCAGGATATAGAAGGGTTTCTATCATCTCTCCACATTCCTCCATGCCCCTTTGTATCTAAACTGATGGTTTTTTCAGTCAAACCAAAACTGAGCAAATTTGTTTCCAAGAGAACCGTCTAAAGAAATGCTAAAAGAAATCTTCAGAGAAAAGGAAATTATGTAGGCCAGAAATGTGAATCTACATTTAGAAAGAAAGAAGAATAGAGAAATAAATGAAGATAAAATAAAATCTTGTATTTTTCTTAATTGATGTTATGGGTAACTTCAAAATAGTAATAGCAGCAAAGTATATGATGATGACAGCTATGGATAAGTGAAATGAATTACATCAGTGTTATAAGATATGGGAGGAAGAGTGTAGTGGTATAGTGTTATTTGAATTATATATGTGGTAAAAATATATGTCAAGCCGTATGCCACCAATAAATTTTCAAATATATTGAAATCATTTATGCTAAAAGAGGAGAGAAAATGAGATTATATGAAATGCTCAATCAAACCAGAAACAGAACAAAAGATAAAAAAGAAACAAACAACAAGAACAACAACAAATAGAAAACGGTAGTACCAAAAAGCTAAATACTTAGATTTAAATCTAACAAAATGCATACAAATCTACTTACAGAAAAATACAAATTCTGGTGAAAGAAATCATAGACTATCTAAAGAAATAGAAAGATATCCCATGCTCATGCATAGGAAGACTTGATATTATAAAAATGGTACTTCTTCTCAAACTAACCCATACATTCAACACCATCATAATAAAAATCTCAGCACATCATTTTGTGCATATCCAAAAACTGATTTTAGGTTTGTACAGAAAAGACCAGAGTAGTCAACACAATTCCAGAGAAGAAAAACAATTTCAGAAGAATGACATTTCCTGACATCAAAAACTACTATAAAGATCAGGTAAACAAGACACTATCGTATGGTAAAAGAGTAGAAAAATAGATTATTGGAACAAAACAGAAGTCCTAGAAATAAACTCACACAAATAGAGGCAAATTATCTTTGAAAAAGAGCAAAGGTAATTAAAATAGAGAAAGGTCCATTTTTGCAACAAATGGTGCTGGAACAACTGGACACTTGTTTAAAAATAATGAATCTAGACAGACACCTAACATCTTTTATTAAAATTAACTCAAACAGATCACAGTTCAAAAGTAAAACATACAGCCAGAAGATAACGTAGGAGAATAGCAAGGCGAGACTGGGTTCAGGGATGACTTTAGATACAACACCAGATGCATGATTTATGTAAGACACAACGATAAGTTGGACTCATTAAAATTAAAAACAAATCAAAAAACTGCTCCCTTAAAACAATCAACAAAACTAAAAAGGCAACCTATGGAATAGAAGAAGATATTTATTTGCAAATGACATTATCTGATAAAAAGTGAGTATCCAAAATCTATAAAGAACTTATCAATCTCAATACACACACACACACATAATACATATACAGTATTTCTTAACATAATCCAGTTAAGAAAAGGGCAGAAGACATGAATAGAGATTTTCCCAAAGTAGACATCCACATGGCTAACAGACACATGAAAAGATGCTCAACATAACTCATCAACAAGGAAATACAAATAAAAACCACGATGAGTTACCCCCTCACACCTGTCAGAATGGCTCAAATGAACAACGCAGGAAACAACAGATGCTGATGAGGATGTGGAGAAAGGAGAACCCTCTTACACTGTTGGTAAGAATGCAAACTGGTGCATCCACTCTGGAAAACAATATGGGGGTTCCTCAAAAAGTTAAAATTAGAGGCGCCTGAGTGGCTCAGTTGGTTAAGTGTCTCACTCTTGATTTTGGCTCAGGTTACGATCGCAGCATTGTGGGATCGAGCGTTGTGGGATCGAGCTCCACTAAATGTGAAGCCTACATGGGATTCTTTCTCTCCCTCTCTCTGCCTCTCCTTGGCTCTTGCTTGTACTCTTACTCTCTGTCTCTCAAAATAAATAAATAAATAAATAAATAAATAAATAAATAAATATTTTAAAAATCTTTTCTTTTTTTTTTTTAAGTTAAAAATAGAACTACCCTACGACCCAGCAATTGCACTAGGAGGTATTTATCCAGATGATACAACATTACTGATTCAAAGGAGCACATGCACACCAATGCTTATTACAGCATTATCAACAATAGCAAAATTATGGAAAGAACCCAAATATCCATCGACTGATGAATGGAAAAGGAAGTGGTTGGTATACATATACAATGGAATATTACTCATCTATCAAAAGAATGAAATCTTGCCATTTGCAAGGACGTGGATAGAGCTAGAGTGTATTATGCTAGGCAAAATAAGTCAGAGAAAGATTAATACCATATGATTTTACTCATATGTGGAATTTAAGAAACAAAACAGATAAATTTGGGGAAGGGAGAAAAAAGAGACAGGCAAACCATAAGAGACTCTTAACTCTAAGGAACAATCTGAAGGTTGCTAGAGGGGTGGTGAGTAGAGAATGGGTTAAATGGGTGATGGGTGTTATGGAAGGCACTTGTGATGAGCACTGAGTGTTATATGTAAGTAATGAGTCAACAAATTCTATTCTTGCAACCAAAATTACACTATATGTCAAGTAACTACAATTCAAATAAAAACCTAAAAAAAACCCTGCTCCATTAAGTCACAGTTAATAGAATGACAAGACAAGCCACAGACTGGGAGACAATATTAGCAAAACACATATGTGATAAAGGACTTGTATCCAAAATACATAAAGAACTCTAAACCCAACTCAATTAAAAAATGGGCAAAATATCTGAATAGATACCTCATCAAAGAAGATACGTAATTGGAAATAAGTATAGGAAAATATATTTTAACATTCATTATTAGGGAATTCAAAATTAATTCAACAATGAGATACCATTACACACCGATTAAAATGGTGACAATCTAAAACACTGACAGTATCAAGTCCTGGCAAGGATGTGGAACACCTAGGACTATCATTCATTGTTGGTGGTAATGCAAAATGGTACAACATCTTTGGGAGACAAGTTTGTATTTTCTTACAAAGCTAAACATAGTCTTCCTCTCCTATCCTACAATTTCTTTATTGGATATTTACCCAAAAGAGTGAAAATTTACATTACAACAAAAGCGTACACATGAATATTTATGAGCTTTATTCATAATTAACCAAAAATGGAAGAAACCAAGATGTCCCTTAATAGGTAAATGGATACACAAACATTAGAATATGCATACAATGGACTGTTATTCAGCAGGAGCAATAACAAAAAAATGAACTTTCAAGCCACAAAAAGACATGAAGGAACCTCAAACACACATTACTAAATCAAAGAAGTCAATCTAAAAAGTCAAAACTCTAAAAAATTTTAAATTATCAGTGGTTGTTAGGGATTTAAGAAAATCGAGGGTGGAGGGGTGCCTGGGTGGCTCAGTAGGTTAAGCATCTGACTCTCGGTTTGGGCTCAGGTCATGATCTCACTGTTTCATGAGTGTGAGCCTCATGTTGGGCTCTGTGCTGACAGTGCAGGGCTTGCTTGGGATTCTCTCTTTCTCTCTCTCTACTCACCTCCCGCTCACACTGTCTCTGTCTCTCTCAAAATAAATAAATAAACATTAGAAAAAAATTTTAAAAAGAAAGAAAATGGAGGATGGAGTGAAGGTTAAGTAGGGCAAGTACAGGAAAACTTTATAGTGCTGAATCTATTCTGTATGATACTATAATGGTGGATACAAGACATTACCCATTTGTCAAAATCCATAGAACCATATATAACACAGAGTAAACCCTAATGTAAACTATAATTAATAACAACTTATTGATGTTAGTTCACCACCTTTAACAAATTCACCACACTAATGCCAGATGTTAATGACAGGGAAATCTGTGAATAGGGAGAAGGGATATATGGGAACTCATTGCACTATCTGCTTAATTTTTCTTTAAATCTAAAAGTACTTTGAAATATAGCTATTAATTTTTTTAAGAAAAGGTATTAAAGTGTATGTCCCATCATCAAAAGTTTATACTTTGGTTGAGAACACATATCAGATATCAGGCTAACATAAACCCATGAAAGAAGAATTTTGTGTGTAAAGATAGAGATTCAATTGTAGCAATGAAGTTTCTTTAATCTGCTTGATAATCATTTTCTTTTAAAAGCCAATATAATTTATACATTTAAGCACAGATTTCATCCATGAGAATCTTCCCAATTAGAGAACAGGAAAAAGAAACCCTGTCAAGTGGTCAATATTATAAGCAGCCTACCTATCCTATTTTCTCCATAACTCCATTCAAAGTGTTTGATGGAGAACTATTTATAATGTACTTAACATTGAAAAATAAAGGGAGGGCCTTTAAAAAATTTGGTCAGCTAAATTAAAGTTCTCATTTTAAATTCCCTGTAAAAAGCCTAAAAAAACAAAAACAAAAATGCTTACCTTCTTTTTCATTTACTGAAAATATTTTTACTTTAGCAGAAGCAATGGGATTTGAACATGTCCATCTATGAGATACCTTTAATATTTCTCATTGTCATTGATAGTCACAGTATATTAGTATTATTATGGTGTTTTATTTTTATTTTTATTTTTTAGGGATCAAAATTATTTTATTATTACTTATTAAAAATTCCAGTTTCCCCCTGGTGAATTGCAATGGTATATTTTTCATTAGGTGACCTTATATGAATGGTTCTGTGTCTAGATTCAGTGTTTTCTTCCATTGGCTTGTCTGTCATTGTACCAATACCTGTGCAATTATTTTTTTAACTTATTTTACTTTTTATTTTTTTTAAATTTACATCGAAATTAGTTAGCATACACTGCAACAGTGATTTGAGGAGTAGATTCCTTAGTGCCCCTTACCCATTTAGTCCATACCCGCTCCCACAATCCCTCCTGTAACCTTCAGTTTGTTCTCCATATTTACGAGTCTCTTCTGTTTTGCCCCCTCCCTGTTTTTTTTATTATTTTTGTTTCCCTTCCCTTATGTTTTTCTGTTTTGTCTCTTAAAGTCCTCATATGAATGAAGTCATATGATTTTTGTCTTTCTCTAACTGACTAATTTCACTTAGCATTATACCCTCCAGTTCCATCCACGTAGTTGCAAATGGCAAGATTTCATTCTTTTTGACTGCCGAGTAATACTCCATTGTATTTATATACCACTTCTTTTTTTTTGTTTGTTTGTTTTTTTTTAATATATGAAATTTACTATCAAATTGGTTTCCATACAACACCAACACCCAGTGCTCATCCCAAAAGGTGCCCTCCTCAATACCCATCACCCACGCTGCCCTCCCTCCCACCCCCATCAATCCTCAGTTTGTTCTCAGTTTTTAACAGTCTCTTATGCTTTGGCTCTCTCCCACTCTAACCTCTTTTTTTTTTTTTTCCTTCCCCTCCCCCATGGGTTTCTGTTACGTTTCTCAGGATCCACATAAGAGTGAAACCATATGGTATCTGTCTTTCTCTGTATGGCTTATTTCACTTAGCATCACACTCTCCAGTTCCATCCATGTTGCTACAAAAGGCCATATTTCATTTTTTCTCATTGCCACGTAGTATTCCATTGTGTATATAAACCACAATTTCTTTATCCATTCATCAGTTGATGGACATTTAGGCTCTTTCCATAATTTGGCTATTGTTGAGAGTGCTGCTATAAACATTGGGGTACAAGTGCCCCTATGCATCAGTACTCCTGTATCCCTTGGATAAATTCCTAGCAGTGCTATTGCTGGGTCATAGGGTAGGTCTATTTTTAATTTTCTGAGGAACCTCCACACTGCTTTCCAGAGCGGCTGCACCAATTTGCATTCCCACCAACAGTGTAAGAGGGTTCCTGTTTCTCCACATCCTCTCCAGCATCTATAGTCTCCTGATTTGTTCATTTTGGCCACTCGGACTGGCGTGAGGTGGTATCTGAGTGTGGTTTTGATTTGTATTTCCCTGATAAGGAGCGACGTTGAACATCTTTTCATGTGCCTGTTGGCCATCCGGATGTCTTCTTTAGAGAAGTGTCTATTCATGTTTTCTGCCCATTTCTTCACTGGGTTATTTGTTTTTCGGGTGTGGAGTTTGATGAGCTCTTTATAGATTTTGGATACTAGCCCTTTGTCCGATGTGTCATTTGCAAATACCTTTTCCCATTCCGTTGGTTGCCTTTTAGTTTTGTTGGTTGTTTCCTTTGCTGTGCAGAAGCTTTTTATCTTCATAAGGTCCCAGTAATTCACTTTTGCTTTTAATTCCCTTGCCTTTGGGGATGTGCCAAGTAAGAGATTGCTACGGCTGAGGTCAGAGAGGTCTTTTCCTGCTTTCTCCTCTAAGGTTTTGATGGTTTCCTGTCTCACATTCAGGTCCTTTATCCATTTTGAGTTTATTTTTGTGAATGGTGTGAGAAAGTCGTCTAGTTTCAACCTTCTGCATGTTGCTGTCCAGTTCTCCCAGCACCATTTGTTAAAGAGACTGTCTTTTTTCCATTGGATGTTCTTTCCTGCTTTGTCAAAGATGAGTTGGCCATACGTTTGTGGGTCTAGTTCTGGGGTTTCTATTCTATTCCATTGGTCTATGTGTCTGTTTTTGTGCCAATACCATGCTGTCTTGATGATTACAGCTTTGTAGTAGAGGCTAAAGTCTGGGATTGTGATGCCTCCTGCTTTGGTCTTCTTCTTCAAAATGACTTTGGCTATTCGGGGCCTTTTGTGGTTCCATATGAATTTTAGGATTGCTTGTTCTAGTTTCGAGAAGAATGCTGGTGCAATTTTGATTGGGATTGCATTGAATGTGTAGATAGCTTTGGGTAGTATTGACATTTTGACAATATTTATTCTTCCAATCCATGAGCACGGAATGTCTTTCCATTTCTTTATATCTTCTTCAATTACCTGCATAAGCTTTCTATAGTTTTCAGCATACAGATCTTTTACATCTTTGGTTAGATTTATTCCTAGGTATTTTATGCTTCTTGGTGCAATTGTGAATGGGATCAGTTTCTTCATTTGTCTTTCTGTTGCTTCATTGTTAGTGTATATGAATGCAACTGATTTCTGTACATTGAATTTGTATCCTGCCACTTTGCTGAATTCATGTATCAGTTCTAGCAGACTTTTGGTGGAGTCTATCGGATTTTCCATGTATAATATCATGTCATCTGCAAAAAGTGAAAGCTTGACTTCATCTTTGCCAATTTTGATGCCTTTGATTTCCTTTTGTTGTCTGATTGCTGATGCTAGAACTTCCAGCACTATATTAAACAACAGCGGTGACAGTGGGCATCCCTGTCGTGTTCCTGATCTCAGGGAAAAAGCTCTCAGTTTTTCCCCGTTGAGGATGATGTTAGCTGTGGGCTTTTCATAAGTGGCTTTTATGATCTTTAAGTATGTTCCTTCTATCCCGACTTTCTCAAGGGTTTTTATTAAGAAAGGGTGCTGGATTTTGTCAAAGGCCTTTTCTGCATCGATTGACAGGATCATATGGTTCTTCTCTTTTTTTTTGTTAATGTGATGTATCACGTTGATCGATTTGCGAATGTTGAACCAGCCCTGCATCCCAGGAATGAATCCCACTTGATCATGGTGAATAATTCTTTTTGTATGCTGTTGAATTCGATTTGCTAGTATCTTATTGAGAATTTTTGCATCCATATTCATCAGGGATATTGGCCTGTAGTTCTCTTTTTTTACTGGGTCTCTGTCTGGTTTAGGAATCAAAGTAATACTGGCTTCATAGAATGAGTCTGGAAGTTTTCCTTCCCTTTCTATTTCTTGGAATAGCTTGAGAAGGATAGGTATTATCTCTGCTTTAAACGTCTGGTAGAACTCCCCTGGGAAGCCATCTGGTCCTGGACTCTTATTTGTTGGGAGATTTTTGATAACCGATTCAATTTCTTCGCTGGTTATGGGTCTGTTCAAGCTTTCTATTTCCTCCTGATTGAGTTTTGGAAGAGTGTGGGTGTTTAGGAATTTGTCCATTTCTTCCAGGTTGTCCAATTTGTTGGCATATAATTTTTCATAGTATTCCCTGATAATTGTTTGTATCTCTGAGGGATTGGTTGTAATCATTCCATTTTCATTCATGATTTTATCTATTTGGGTCATCTCCCTTTTCTTTTTGAGAAGCCTGGCTAGAGGTTTGTCAATTTTGTTTATTTTTTCAAAAAACCAACTCTTGGTTTCGTTGATCTGCTCTACAGTTTTTTTAGATTCTATATTGTTTATTTCTGCTCTGATCTTTATGATTTCTCTTCTTCTGCTGGGTTTAGGCTGCCTTTGCTGTTCTGCTTCTATTTCCTTTAGGTGTGCTGTTAGATTTTGTATTTGGGATTTTTCTTGTTTCTTGAGATAGGCCTGGATTGCAATGTATTTTCCTCTCAGGACTGCCTTCACTGCGTCCCAAAGCGTTTGGATTGTTGTATTTTCATTTTCGTTTGTTTCCATATATTTTTTAATTTCTTCTCTAATTGCCTGGTTGACCCACTCATTCGTTAGTAGGGTGTTCTTTAACCTCCATGCTTTTGGAGGTTTTCCAGACTTTTTCCTGTGGTTGATTTCAAGCTTCATAGCATTGTGGTCTGAAAGTATGCATGGTATAATTTCAATTCTTGTGAACTTATGAAGGGCTGTTTTGTGACCCAGTATATGATCTATCTTGGAGAATGTTCCATGTGCACTCGAGAAGAAAGTATATTCTGTTGCTTTGGGATGCAGAGTTCTAAATATATCTGTCAAGTCCATCTGATCCAATGTATCATTCAGGGCCCTTGTTTCTTTATTGACTGTGTGTCTAAATGATCTATCCATTTCTGTAAGTGGGGTGTTAAAGTCCCCTGCAATGACCACATTCTTATCAATAAGGTTGCTTATGTTTATGAGTAATTGTTTTATATATCTGGGAGCTCCGGTATTTGGTGCATAGACATTTATAATAGTTAGGTCTTCCTGATGGATAGACCCTGTGATTATTATAAAATGCTCTTCTTCATCTCTTGTTACAGCCTTTAATTTAAAGTCTAGTTTGTCTGATATAAGTATGGCTACTCCAGCTTTCTTCTGGCTTCCAGGAGCATGATAAATAGTTCTCCATCCCCTCACTCTCAATCTAAAGGTGTCCTCAGATCTAAAATGAGTCTCTTGTAGACAGCAAATAGATGGGTCTTGTTTTTTTATCCATTCTGATACCCTATGTCTTTTAGTTGGCGCATTTAATCCATTTACATTCAGTGTTATTATAGAAAGATACGGGTTTAGAGTCATTGTGATGTCTGTATGTTTTATGCTTGTAGTGATGTCTCTGGTACTTTGTCTCACAGGATCCCCCTTAGGATCTCTTGTAGGGCTGGTTTCGTGGTGACAAATTCCTTCAGTTTTTGTTTGTTTGGGAAGACCTTTATCTCTCCTTCTATTCTAAATGACAGACTTGCTGGATAAAGGATTCTCGGCTGCATATTTTTTCTGTTTAGCACACTGTAGATATCGTGCCAAGCCTTTCTGGCCTGACAAGTTTCAAAAGAGAGATCAGTCACGAGTCTTATAGGTCTCCCTTTATATGTGAGGGCACGTTTATCCCTTGCTGCTTTCAGAATTTTCTCTTTATCCTTGTATTTTGCCAGTTTCACTATGATATGTCGTGCAGAAGATCGATTCAAGTTACGTCTGAAGGGAGTTCTCTGTGCCTCTTGGATTTCAATGCCTTTTTCCTTCCCCAGTTCAGGGAAGTTCTCAGCTATTATTTCTTCAAGTACCCCTTCAGCACCTTTCCCTCTCTCTTCCTCCTCTGGGATACCAATTATGAGTATATTATTTCTTTTTAGTGTATCACTTAGTTCTCTAATTTTCCCCTCATACTCCTGGATTTTTTTATCTCTCTTTCTTTCAGCTTCCTCTTTCTCCATAACTTTATCTTCTAGTTCACCTATTCTCTCCTCTGCCTCTTCAAGCCAAGCCCTCGTGGTTTCCATTTTGTTTTGCATTTCGTTTAAAGCGTTTTTCAGCTCCTCGTGACTGGTCCTTAGTCCCTTGATCTCTGTGGCAAGAGATTCTCTGCTGTCCTGTATACTATTTTCAAGCCCAGCAATTAATTTTATGACTATTATTCTAAATTCACTTTCTGTTATATTATTTAAATCCTTTTTGATCAGTTCATTAGCTGTTGTTATTTCCTGGAGATTCTTCTGAGGGGAATTCTTCCGTTTGGTCATTTTGGATAGTCCCTGGAGTGGTGAGGACCTGCAGGGCACTTCCCCTGTGCTGTGGTGTATAACTGGAGTTGGTGGGCGGGGCCGCAGTCCGACCTGATGTCTGCCCCCAGCCCACCGCTGGGGCCACAGTCAGACTGGTGTGTGCCTTCTCTTCCCCTCTCTTAGGGGCGGGATTCACTGTGGGGTGGCGTGGCCCGTCTGGGCTACTTGCACACTGCCAGGCTTGTGTTGCTGGGGATCTGGCGTATTAGCTGGGGTGGGTAGGCAAGGTGCACGGGGGCTGGAGGGGCAGGCTTAGCTCGCTTCTCCTTAGGTGATCCACTTCAGGAGGAGCCCTGTGGCAGTGGGAGGGAGTCAGATCCGCTGCCGGAGGTTTGGCTCCGCAGATGCACAGAGTTGGGTGTTTGCGCTGCGCGAGCAAGTTCCCTGGCAGGAACAGGTTCCCTTTGGGATTTTGGCTGGGGGATGGGCGGGGGAGATGGCGCTGGCGAGCGCCTTTGTTCCCTGCCAAGCTGAGCTCTGCCGTCCGGGGGCTCAGCGGCTCTCCCTCCCTTTGTCCTCCAGCCTTCCCGCTTTCTGAGCAGAGCTTTTAACTTATGACCTCCCAGACGCTAAGTCGCGCTTGCTGTCGGAACACAGTCCGTCCGGCCCCTCCGCTTTTGCCAGCCAGACTCGGGGGTTCTGCTTGGCCCGCGAGCCGCCCCTCCGCCCTGGCTCCCTCCCGCCAGTCCGTGGAGCACGCACCACCTCGCAGCCCTTCCTACCCTCTTCCGTGGGCCTCTCGTCTGCGCTTGGCTCCGGAGACTCTGTTCTGCTAATCCTCTGGCGGTTTTCTGGGTTCTTTAGGCAGGTGTAGGTGGAATCTAAGTGATCAGCAGGACGCGCGGTGAGCCCAGCGTCCTCCTACGCCGCCATCTTCCGGAACCTCCTCATACCACTTCTTCTTTATCCATTCATCCTTCAATGGACATTTGGGCTCTTTCCATACTTTGGCTATAGTTGATACTGCTATAAACATTGGGGTGCAAGTGTCCCTTCAAAACACCACACCTGTATCCCTTGGATAAATACCTCGTAGTGCAATTGCTGGGTCGAAGGGTGGTTCTATTTTTAGTTTTTTGCGGAACTTCCATACTGTTTTCCAGAGTGGCTGCACCAGCTTGCATTGCCACCAACAATGCAAAAGAGATCCTCTTTCTCTGCATCCTCGCCGACATCTTTTGTTGCCTGAGTTGTTAATGTTAGCCATTCTGACAGGGGTGAGGTGGTATCTCATTGTGGTTTTGATTTGTATTTCCCTGATGATGAGTGATGTTGAGCATTTTTTCATGTGTCGGTTGGCCATCTGGATGTCTTCTTTGGAGAAGTGTCTATTCACGTCTTTTGCCCATTTCTTCATTGGATTATTTGTTTTTTGGGTGTTGAGTTTGAGAAATTCCTTATAGAATTTGGATACTAACCCTTTACCTGATATGTCATTAGCAAATATCTTCTCCCATTCTGTCGGTTGTCTTTTAGTTTTGCTGATTGTTTCCTTCACTGTGCAGAAGATTTTTATTTTGATGAGGTAACATGTTGAGAAAGAAGTTGCTGCGGCTGAGATCAAAGAGTCTTTTGCCTGCTTTCTCCTTGAATATTTTGATATTCCTGTCTTACATTGAGGTCTTTCATCCATTTTGATTTTATTTTTGTGTATGGTGTAAGAAAGTGGTCCAGTTCATTCTTCTGCGTGTCGTTGTCCAGTTTTCCCAGCACCACTGCTGAAGAGACTGTCTTTATTCCATTGGATATTCTTTCCTGCTTTGCCAAAGATTAGTTGGCCATACGTTTCTGGGTCCATTTGTGGGTTCTCTATTCTGCTCCATCGATCTGAGTGTCTGTTCTTGTGCCAGTACCATACTGTCTTGATGATTACAGCCTTGTAGTATAGCTTGATGTCTGGAATTGTGATGCCTCCTGCTTTGGTTTTCTTTTTCAAGATCGCTTTGGTTATTCAGGGTCTTTTCTGGTTCCATACAAATTTTAGGATTATTTGTTCTAGTCCTATGAAGAATGCTGGTGTTATTTTGATAGAGACTGCATTGAACATGTAGATTGCTTTGGGTAGTATCAACATTTTACCAATATTTGTTCTTCCTATCCAGGAGCATGAAATATTTTTCCATTTTTTGTGTCTTCTTCAATTTCTTTCATAAGCTTTCTATAGTTTTCAGTGTATAGATGTTTCACCTCTTTGGTTAGATTTATTCCTAGGTATTTATGTTTTTTGGTGCAATTGTAAATGGGATCCATTCCTTGATTTCTCTTTCTGTCGCTTCATTGTTGGTGTATAGGAATGCAACTGATTTCTGTGTGTTGATTTTATATCCTGCAACTTTGCTGAATTCATGAATCAATTCTAGAAGGTTTTTGGTGGAATCTTTAGGGTTTTCCATATGGAGTATCATGTCATCTGTGAAGATTGGAAGTTTGACCTCCTCCTGGCTGATTTGGATGCCTTTTATTTCTTTGTGTTGTCTGATTGCAGAGGCTAAGACTTCCAATACTATGTTGAATAACAGTGGTGAGAGTGGACATCCCTGTCTTGTTCCTGACTTTAGGGGGAAAGCTCTCAGTTTTTCCCCACTGAGGATGATATTAGCGCTGGGTTGTTCATATGTGGCTTTTATGATCTCAAGGTATGCTCCTTCTATCCCTACTTTCTTGAGGGTTTTTATCAAGAAAGGATGCTGTATTTTGTCAAATGCTTTCTCTGCCTCTATTGACAGGATCATGTGGTTCTTGTCCTTTCTTTTATCGATGTGATGAATCATGTTAATTATTTTGCAGATACTGAACAAGCCCTGCGTCCCAGGTATGAATCCCACTTGGTCATGGTGAATAATTTTTTTAATGTATTGTTGGATCCAGTTGGCTAATATCTTGTTGAAGATTTTTGCATCCATGTTCATCAGGGAAATGGTCTATAGTTCACCTTTTTAGTGTAGTCTCTGTCTGGTTTTGGAATCAAGGTAATGCTGGCTTCATAGAAAGAGTTTGGAAGTTTTCCGTCCATTTCTCTTTTTTGGAACAGCTTCAAGAGAAGAGGTATTAACTCCTCCTTAAGTGTTTGGTAGAATTCCCCTGGCAAGCCATCTGGCCCTGGACTCTTGTTTTTTGGCAGATTTTTTATTACTAATTCGATTTCCTTACTGGCCATGGGTCTGTTCAAATTTTCTATTTCTTCCTGTTTCAGTTTTGGTAGTGTATATGTTTCTAGGAATTTATCCATTTCTTCCAGATCGCCCATTTTATTCACATATAATTGCTCATAATATTCTTATTGTTTTTATTTCTGCTGTGTTGGTTGTGATCTCTCCTCTTTCATTCTCGATTTTATTTATTTGGGCCCTTTCCTTTTTCTTTTTCATCAAATTAGCTAGTGGTTTATCAATTTTGTTAATTCTTGCAAAGAACCAGCTTCTGGTTTCATTGATCTGTTCTACTGTTTTTTGGTTTTCAATAGCATTAATTTCTGCTCTAATCTTTATTCTTTTCTGTCATCTTTTGGTTTTGGGTTTTATTTTCTGTTCTTTTTCCAACTCCTTAAGGCATAAGGTTACGTTGTATATCTTAGATCTTTCTTCCTTTTTTAGGAAGGACTGGATTGCTATATACTTTCCTCTTATGGCCGCCTTTACTGCATCCCAGAAGTTTTGGGTTGTGGTGTTATCATTTTCATTGACTTCCATACACTTTTTAATTTCCTCTTTAACTGCTTGGTTAGCCCATTCATTCTTTAGTAGGATGTTCTTCAGTCTCCAAGTATTTGTTACCTTTCCAAATTTTTTCTTGTGACTTACTTTGAGATTCATAGCTGTGGTCTGAAAATATGCACGGTATGGTCTCAATCTTTTTGTACTTTCTTAGGGCTGATCTGTGTCCCAGTATATAGTCTATTCTAGAGAACATTCCATGTGCACTGGAGAAGAATGTATATTCTGCTTCTCTAGGATGAAATGTTCTGAATATGTTATGTCCATCTGGTCCAGGGTGTCATTCAAAGCCATTGTTTTCTTGTTGATTTTTTGGTTAGATGATCTTTTCTTTGCTGTGAGTGGGGTGTTGAAGTCTCCTACTATTATGGTATTACTATCGATGAGATTCCTTATGTTTGTGATTAATTGTTTTATATATTTGCGTGCTCCGACATTTGACACATAAATGTTTACAATTGTTAGGTCTTCTTGGTGGATAGACTCCTTGATTATGATATAATGCCCTTCTGTATCCCTTGATTAAGTCTTTATTTTAAGGTCTAGATTGTATGATATAAGTATGGCTACTCCAGCTTTCTTTTGCTGACCATTAGCAAGATACATCGTTCTCCATCCCCTTATTTTCAATCTGAAGGTGTCTTTAGGTCTAAAGTGGGTCTCTTGTAAACAGCATATGGATGGATTTTGTTTTCTTATCCATTCTGTTACCCTATGTTGTTTGATTGGAGCATTGAGTCCATTGACATTTAGACTGAGTACTGAAAGATATGAATTTATTGCCATTATGATGCTTGTAGAGTTGGAGTTTCTGGTGGTCTCTGGTCCTTTCTAGTCTTTGTTGCTTTTAGTCTTTTTTTTTTTCTCCCTTCAGAGAGTCCCCCTTAAAATTTCTTGCAGGGCTGGTTTAGTGGTCACAAACTGCTTTAATTTTCATTTGTCTGGGAAACTTTTAACCTCTCCTTCTATTTTGAATGACAGCCTTGCTGGATAAAGAATTCTTGGCTGCATGTTTTTCTGATTCAGCACATTGAATATATCCTGCCACTCCTTTCTGGCCTGCCAAGTTTCTGTGGATAGGGCTGCTGCAAACCTGATCTGTCTTCCCTTGTAGGTTAAGGACTTTTTTTCCCTTGCCGCTTTCATGATTTTCTCCTTGCCTGAGTATTTTGTGAATATGACTATGATATGCCTTGTTGATGGTCGGTTTTTGTTGGATCTAATGGGGGTCCTCTGTGCTTCTTGGATTTTGATGTCTTTGTCTTTCCCCAGGTTAGGAAAGTTTTCTGCTATGATTTATTCACATAACCCTTCTACCCCTATTTCTCTCTCTTCCTCTTCCGGGACTCCTATGATTCTGATGTTAATCCTTTTTAAAGAGTCACTGATTTCTGTAATTCTTAAATCGTGCTCTTTTGCCTAAATCTCCCTCTTTTTGTCTGCTTTATTATTTTCCATAAGTTTGTCCTCTATATCGCTGATTTTCTGTTCTGCCTCATACATCCTTTCTGCCGCTGCATCCATCCATGATTGCAGCTCACTTACAGCATTTTTCATTTCATTCTATTTTTTACTTCTTTTATCTCTGCCAAAAGGGATTGTAATCTATTTTCTACTCCAGCTAGTATTCTTATTATCATGATTCTAAATTCTGTTTCAGACATCTTGCTTGTATCTGTGTTGGTTAAATCCCTGGCTGTTGTATCTTTGTGCTCTTTCTTTTGGGGTGAATTCCTTCGTTTTGAAGGAAGAAAAGGAATTAATGAGCTAGAAAAATTAAAATTAAAAAAAATTAGTGTTAAAAATATATATTTAAATTAAAAAATTAAAAACACACACACAAAAAAATCTAATAAATGATGGTGGATCCTAGGTATGTTTTGGTCTGGGTGTTGAAAGTGGTTTGATAGATTAGAGAGAAAAAAGTGGGGGAAGGAAATCATTTGAGAATTTGAAAAGGTGAATACACTGAAGTAGACTAAAATAGAATGATGGAAGTAAGATAGAATTTGAAAAACTTACACAAAAGTAAAAAATATAGTAAAAAAATAAAGAAAAATATTTTCAATAAAAATTGAAAATAAAAATTAATTTTTTTCTCTTTCTGTATTCAAGAAAAAAATACAAAAGAGCAAAAAGAAAAAAGAAAAAAGAAAGAAAGAAAATTGAATAGATGGACCTGCTAACAGATTGAAATAGGACTGAAATTGCTGTTTTCCCCTGAGGTCTGACTATTGTAGCACTTTATAGTCCATAAACTAAGGCAGTGAGACTTGTGTTCTTGAAGAGTGAGGTTGGCCGTCGAGTGGGGCTCAGTGTAACAGCTCTGCTCTCCACTAGATGGCGCTGCTAGCCTACTGGGGTAGATTGTTGCAGGGCTTGTTGGTGCCTAATCGCATGCGTGGGACCAGTGAAAATGGTGTCACCCAGCTGCTCAGTTTGTATTATGGGAACTGTGTTCTCTCTGATCAGCAATCGCATATCCATCCTCTGTCTTCAGCTTTTGTCCACTCCCTGCTTCTTCACTGTACGTGACCAAGCTCCAGGCAGTACCTCTCTCCCGAGTTTTGTCTCAGATGTGGCTGTTTTCCCCGGCCCCTTACTTCCGAAGGATTGTGGCTTTGACCCGTTCTGCCCCTCTGTGGGAGGGTCTCACCGAGCAATGGCCGAATGAGCAATGGCCGAATGTCAGCTGCCACCCAGAATGCTTGCTCGACCCTGCTGCTGCCAGTGCCCCAAGACTGCGGCCAGGTTCCAGCCCACCCCAGAAAAAAATCACGAGACAGTGTAGCAGCAGCGTTTCAGGGATTATGGAAAATCACAACACACATCTGGCACCAGGCTTCACCCTTAACGACCTTGTTCCAACATCAGCGAATTTACCGTTTTCTGGGTGGCTTCAACCAGGTGGCTTCAACAGTGTCTACCAGATGTCCTTCCAGCAGTGGGACCACTTTTCCCTGTGTGGCCTGAGAACCTCTTGGACCCCACTCTGCTCCTGGGGACTCGCCCTTCCCATCAGAGCACCACCAGGTATAGAGCTGTGGAGTTGCAGACTTTGTGCTCCCCTTGTTTACAATCTTAATGGAATTTAAACCCTCTCCTTTCTCCTTTCTCCCTTTTTAGTTTAGTCCCTGAGGCTATTTCTAATTTTCCACTTTCTCTGCAGCTGCTTTTGGGGAGGGGTGTTTTCCCCATATTCTCCCCCGCCCCAGTCTCTGTCCCCTCTCCACCTGCAAAGGCGGCTGGCTCCCTGCCCACCGTTGGCTTCTTTCTCCCCCAGTTCACCTCTCTGCGCCACGTACCTGCTGAATTCTGTGGTTTAGGTTGTGCAGATTGTTGTGTTAATCCTCTAATCAGTTTTTTAGGTGTGCAGGATGGTTTAGTGTTGGTCTGACTGTATTTCATGGATGCGAGACACACAAAAAACTTCTATACTGTTCCGCCATCGTGGCTCCTCCCCCCTATGGTGTTTTATTTTTATAGATGAGAACATAAATTAACTTTTCAAGATGTTTTTCTCTTAATTCCTTAAATAACCTGCATTACCTTTTGCAAACTGCATGTAAATATCCTCTACCACAATACATTTATAATAAGGTTGTTATTAGACATAGTTCACAATATCACGACATGTGTTTGTGAGATATGAGAAAAAAGTAAAGCAAGAAAGCAACTACATATTCTGAATTTGATTGTGTATTTAGTTGTTTTCTAATGGGAATTTCCACAGACGATATAATTCAACCTAGAAAAGATTGAGCTAATGAATGAGAGAGAAACAAATTAAACTTCTGCCAGACATTGATAGGTTGTAAATTTGTTTAATTTCTAAGGAAAGAGATCCAGGTGTCGTTGTGAACAGCTCAATAAAGATGTCAACTTAATATTCAACAATAGCTAAACATGATGTTTATTTGAATTATGAAAAGTGGAAAGTGCATGGAACCTAAGGAAATAAAATTACATAAAGAGATCAACCAATGGTAATGTTTTAGCAATTGTGTTTATTGTTAGATATTTCCTCTTCAAGATATTTCATCATTCTACATTCATTAAATATATATTGAGATCCTACTTATATAATTGCGAAAAATGGTCAGGAATATTCCGTAGAAAAGGTAATTTTTGAATAGTTAGCAGCAGATACCAAAACAACAATGGTATTAAAAGCACTCAGGAAAAAAAGAACAGCACCAGGAAAACCTGGGAGATTTAAAACAAACTTGTATTTGGAAGACAGCATGTAGCTCAATAGAGTTTCTCTTTGTGTTACCCAAAATTAGACACAATCGGATAAGAGACTTCTCAAATGTCATGGAAGAGAGGATTTGGAATTAACGATAGAAATAAAAATGACAAATTTTAAAAGCTTATTGTATCTCTGGTGCTGTGCTAAGTATGTCACATAGCCTCCTGAGAACTCTATGAAGTAGATAATATTAGTCTTTTTACATGAATGAGAAAACCAAGAAATAAAAATGGTTATTTGCCCAATGTCCAAAATAGTTGATAACTAGTATCATAGGAATTGAATCCAGCATGTTTAACCCTCAAGTATTACACAGATATCAACAACGCAACTAGTCCTATGCACTAAGCAAGAATTCCTTGTGTGTCACCTATGCACAGAACCCTGCTTTAATAGCTTGAAAGAAGACACCTATAACTCACTGGTAGATTCCTTCCCTGGGAAAAATACTTGCTCTTCACTGCTATATATTTGTTTTTATATACCTTTGTATGTCTCTATGTAAGGCGACCTTTTTTATCTAACTCCTGAGATTTATCAATCATTTTTTACCTATCCTTTTCTGTTTTCCAGATTTAAGGTTGTATATGTCCCTCTAAGCCCTGCCTTAACCACATCCCACAAGCTTTCTTATCATTCAGCTAAGAACACTTTTTATTATTAATTATATTTTGAAGTCACTGGCTTATATGGAAAAGTATTTCATAACTGCCTGTAGTATGTGGACCTTAAAAGTGTTTTCTAAACTGATTTCTAGTTGCATTTTACTGTGATCGAAAAGATACTTTACATGATATTGATTATTTAGCATGTATTGAGATTTGTCTTATGGTTAAGAAATGATCTTTTTGTAAATGGTCTACATACTCTATGATAATAGATTCACTTAGAAATGTTCTTCTGTCTCTTGTCTTTTATGGTGGTGTTGGTTTCAGTTGTTACAGGAATTTTCAAGGGATTTTTTAAATTAAGTTTATTCATTTATTTTGAGAGAGAGAGAGAGAGAGAGAGAGAGCACAAGCAGGGGAGGGGCAGAGGAGAAACAGAATCCCAAGCAGACTCCACACCATCAGTGCAGAGCGTGATGTGGGACTTGAACACCCAGAGTGTGGATCATGACTTGAGCCAAAATCAAGAGTTGGACGCTTAACCAACTGCACCATCCACGTGTCCCTCAATGAATGTTTTAATTAGAGGGCAAAGAAAGATATATGATTATATACTCTATAGTTCTGGCTTATAGTACTCTGAACATGACAATTATGTCAGGTTTGCTAGTCATATTGTTAAAATATTCCACATGCTTACTATTTTGTGTGTGCATACTGGATTGATCAAGTTGTACTGAGCTTTCTCACTATAAGTCTTGATTGGTTTGTCGGTCAATTAAAACTATATTACAAATATCCTTGTTCATCTCTAGTAAAACCTATTAATTTAATTGTTTTTGCTTTTTTACTTTCTTGATATTTTGATTAAGAATATATTTTAATTTTTAGAGCAGTTATAGGTTCACAGCAAAATTAGGGGAAGGTACAGAGATTTTTCATATACTCCTGTCCCCACACATGTATAGTCTTAGCTGTGACTGACATCTCTCAGCAGAGTGCTACATTCATCATAGCTGATGAAACTACATTGATTTCATAATCAAAGTCCAAAATTTACCTTAAGCTTCACTCTTAGTGTTTCAGATCCTAAGGGTTGAGGTATTTACTCTCACTTTAAGAGAGTTAATGTGCTCATATTTGCATGATACATCTTCTTCCTTCTTTTACTTCAAATTTCTGAATCCTTATGTTTACCCATGTACTATAAATTATAGATATATAAATTATAGATATATGTATATACCTCAAATACATATATACATGTTTTACGTGTCTTTATAATTGTGATAATATTGAAAATAGTGCACCTAACTCTGTGTTCATAGTAAGTCTATGATCAGCTGTCATTAGAAAGTTTACACATAATTGCAAGGAATAGGTTTCTCACCTGACCAAAGTTCTCTGTGTCCAGAGACCACAGCTCCCAGATGCATCAGTGCAGCCTAGATTAGGCAAAGTATTGTGGCATGACAAGTCTCAAAGTCTTAAAAAATGTACGCAGAGGCAAAGGATGAAAATCTCAAAGACCTGTAAGAGCTTGAGAGAAGTCACTCACTTAGAAATTCACTTCTGTCTCTTGTTTTTTATGGTGATGTTGTTTCCAGTTGTTACAGGAATTTTCAAGGGATTTTTTAAAATTAAGTTTATTCATTTATTTTGAGAGAGAAAGAGAGAGTGAGCACAAGCAGGGGAGAGGCAGAGAGGAGAAACAGAATCCCAAGCAGACTCCGCACCATCAGCGCAGAGCGTGATGCGGGCTTGATCACCCAAAGTGTGGATCATGACCTGAGGCAAATTCAAGAGTTGGATGCTTAACCAACTGCACCACCCACGTGCCCCTCAATGAATGTTTTAATTATAGGGCAAAGAAATATATATAATGCACTACATGACAGCTAACATAATTTGCAGAATCTTCTAAATCAGTTGCATTTGTCTAAAATATTTTTAAAATAATGTACTACATACAGATAATTTAGAAATTATAATAGGAAACACATAACACTTATCATAGGCCAGATATTACAGTAAAATCTTTAAATATATTATTATCTAATCTTCAAAAAGTATCATTTAGGTGTAGTATTATTATCCCTACAGCTATAGAGATATAAATCTTGTTTTTATACTAAGAATTCTACATTCCATTAATTAAATTCTCTGTGCTCAGTAAGTTATAACTTTTGTTCATTAGGAAAATGAACTATCCCAAATGCCTAAGTCCATAAAGTGTCATTTTCTCAAATAAAAAAAACATAGACTTCAATGCTAGAAAAAAAAAAATAATGGATGAGAAATCATCATGAGTTTGTTAGCACTATATCTGGAAAAGGAAATAAAGAGGCAATGCAAGGTAAATTGTAGGGCAAGTTAGAAGTTTTCTAACCAAATGGATAAGGACAATTGGAAATTTCCCTGTTGTCTAATATAGGGACTTTGTTCATCCAATTATTTTTAAAAACCTTTTTGAAGTTCTACATGTAGGAGGCTTCCAGATATTTTAATGATGCCAGGGAAGTAGAAGACAGTACACTAACACATAAATGTACCTTTTTGTTTTAATCAAAGATAGAGATAGAGAACATGATTTTATTCTTATTTAAATTATAGCCTAAGATAAGTAGTTCATTTATTTAGCCTTTATTTTGAAAAAGTTTTCCAAATGCTTCAATTTGCATTGAAAATAATTGATTGTAATTCAAATGATAAATATGGATGCAAGAGTTCGGAAATAACAATGCCGACTTAAAAAACAATCGTTAGTTAAAATCAATGCTTTTTTCCAAATTTTTAAGATTATCAGGCAAAAACTTAGAAATTATTTTTTTCTATAAAAGTAATGATAATCTACCTCTTTCTTTGGCCTTTCATCCTGTATATAGTTCTTGGTCTAAATATTTTTTTTTTCCATGCAGCATATGCATCTTCAATGTAATAGTCAAGTGGCAGTATTGCCCTTTCTAATGAAACAATTTACTCAAAGAAATCACCAGCTGGGGTATGATACAGGCATTCAAACTCCCAGGTTGTTCCAATTAGTATTTAGTATTCCACCTGAGAAAGTATTTCCCATTTTTGCAGGTCTGTGAGTTAGAAGAGAGCAAGAAAAGTTGGTGCCCACAGTATCAACATGAGCTAAAGATGCCTACAGAAAAGGGTAGGTAGGTCAGAGATTATAAGTAAAGAACCCTCAGGTACAAATCTAGATGTGTTTTGTGTTAGAAGTGAACCTAATTAAACATCACAAGATGGAAAAAAATAATGCATTTTGAGAAAGAATTTTCTGAGATTGGCCTTATTAGTCTTTGTACCAAAGATACAGAAGTCTAATTTTAAATTAAATTAATAAAATTTAAGACTGTCCCAAAATCTGTTTCCCTCTTTCTCCCATTTCTTCTCTTTTATTATTTTCTGCTTTGTTCTCATCTTGTTTCTTCCTCTCACTGTCTCTACTTTGTTTCTCTCCTGCTTATTTTCTCATTTGTTTTCTTCCTCCCTTTCCCTGCCTCTCTCTTACCTCAAAATTGAGTCTCCAAGCATGAGCAATGTTTGTGCCTTCTGAGAAAACTGGGATGTGTAAATTTGCTTTTCAGATGCAAAGAATATAAAACAAGTAATTTTCACACACACACACACACACACACACACACACACACAATCTATTCACTTACTGGTGTCACTAAACAATTGTAACATTTAGAATATTTCTGAAAAAAAAAAAAAATAACACGAGGCTACTGCTTTTCCCGGCAAAACAAACGATTACAAATTAGTCGTGTGAACCAGAGCGTACATCTCACTCTGACTTCCAGAAGTGTGTTTCCAGAAGGAGGCTTGAGAGCTTTTGATGAACACAAACCTCCTTGTTAACCCAAAATGGACATGAAGTGAAGAGTGAGAAATAAAATTTAGTTTTGTTAAGCCGCAGAGTTTCAAGTAGTTTTCTAACCGTTACACAAACCAGATCTCTTTTTGAAATATTTCAGAAGCTAAAAATGCAACTATAGTGGGAAATCCTAGAGGTTATTCCACATAATGTATGCCAAAATGAGATATGAACAACAATCAAAGCAAAAATATTCAGGAATACCAAAAATTTATTAGAAAATAATCATTTTTTCCTGATTATATTCTATATAAATGATTGAATTATCTTCTACATAAATAATTTAATTGACAGTTCTGTTTCTTGTGAAATTAAGACTTTTTCAATTTTAAGGACTTTGATTTTCATTCTAAACTAAATATCAAAGTAAAAGATAATCATTGGATTGCAATGGACAGGTATAAAATTTTATAATGAATAATTCATACTAAAGGTCTTCATTTTAAAATTTGATGAATATAAATCTCAATACCAATCAGAAAGTACTTTGGAGAAGATAACATTTGCAGAAGTTTGAAAAAAGCCACTTGTTCAATGGAAAAGTGAAAAGAAAGATTTTAAATATTTAGTGAAATAATTTTAAGTTCATATTTTAGTTTTTGCGTAACTTTAAAGTATTTAATTTTTGTTAATACACTGGAAAGTTTAATCTGTGTTCATTACTTAATTAAAAATAAATGGATTTATTTTTCAAAAACCATTACTGGCCACTTGTGGTAAATTGTTTATAAAAAATCTCCTAATAATTTCCAGCATGCCTGGGTGCCTCAGTTGGTTAAACATCTTATTTCAGCTCAGGTCATGATTCTGTGGTCCGTGGGTTCGAGCCCCATGTCAGGCTCTGAACTGACAGCTCAGAGCCTGGAGCCTGCTTTGGATTCTGTGTGTTCCTCTTTCTCTGCCCTTCCCCCTCTTGCTCTCTGTCTCTTTCTCAAAGATAAATAAACATTAAAAAAAAAGTCTTCTAATAATTTCCATTTGAAACTTAAAAACAACATGATTTCTCTGAAGAAAATTTTATATCACAATGCATTTTTTAAATTAAAGACTTTATTTCTTAGGCAGTTTTAGGTTTATAGAAAAAATAAACATCTGAATACAATGAATTTCCATACACCACCTCACTTCACGTACAATTATAACAGACATGATGTTAAAATATATAGTTTCCCGTATTATTAACATCTGGTCTCTGTTATAATTGATGAACCTATATTTATACATTATTACAAACTAAAAAGCATAGTTTACATTAGGGTCCACTCTTTCTACCCTCTATGGATTTTAACAAATGTATACTAGCATGCATCTGCTATCACAGTATCACACAGATTAATTTCACTCCCCTAAAATCTCCTGTGCTTCACCTATTCACCCTTCCCTTTCCACAAATCCCTGGCAACCACTGAACTCTCTACTGTCTCCACAGTTTTGCCTTTTCCAGGTGTCATATAGTTGGCATCATATGGCATGCAGACTTTTCAGTTTGGCTTCTTTCACATGCTCTACTGACTAAGCCAACCAGGCACTCCTGGCTTCTTTCACTTAGTAATATGCATTTCTGTTTCCTCTATGTCTTTTCATGACTCAATAGCCCATTTCTTTTTAGCTCTGGATAATATTCCACTGTCTGGATGTACCAGTTTATTTATCCACACACTTACTGAAGGGCATCTTGGTTGCTTCCAAATTTTGGCAATTATGGATAAAGCTGCAATGAACATTTGTGTAGGTTTTTGTGTGAGTGTCAGTTTTCAACTCCTTTGGGTAAACACCAAGGAGCTCCATTGCTCATTGTATGAAATGAGATGTTCAGTTTTCTAAGTAACTGCCAAATTGTCTTCCAAGTTAGCTATACCATTTTGCACTCTCACCAGTGGTGAATGAGAGTTCCTATTGCTCCACATTCTCAAAAACATTTGGTACTGTCAGTGTTTTGGATTTTAGCCATTCTAATAGGTGTATAGCAGTATCCAATGGTTTTAATCTGCCTAGTGATATATAATGTAAAGCATCGTTTCATATGCCATCTGTATATCTTCTTGGGTAAATATCTGGATATTTTTCACATTTTTTAATTGGGCTTTTTGTCTTCTTATTGTTGAAGTTTAAAAATCTTTATATATTTCAGATATTGGTCCTTTAATGAATATGTGGTTTGAAAGATTGTCTCCCTGTCTATGACTTGTTGGTTCATTCTCTTACCATTATCTTTCATAAAACAAAAGTTTTTCATTGTAATGGAGTCTAACTTCATTTTTTCTTTCTTTCAGGTATCATATTTCAGTGTTGTATCTAAAAATTCACTGACAAATCCAATTATACCAGATTTTCTCCCATGTTATCATGCAGGAATTTTAGAGTTTTGAGTTTTGCATTTAGTCCTATGATCCATTTTGAGTTAATTTTTTATAAAGCTTCTGAAATCTGTGTCTAAATATATATTTTTGCAGTTATTCCAAAATATTTTGTTGAAAAGACTATTTTCCACTGAATTGCCTTACTCCTGTTAATGATAAATTGACTCTAATTGTGTGGGCTTTGTTTTGGGTCCTCTATTTTTTTTTTTTTTAAGGTTTATTTATTTTTGAGACAGAGAGAGAGACAGAGCATGAACAGGGGAGGGGCAGAGAGAGAGGGAGACACAGAATCAGAAGCAGGCTCCAGGCTCTGAGCCGGCATCCCAGAGCCCGACGCAGGGCTCCAACTCATGGACCGCAAGATCGTGACCTGAGCTGAAGTCGGACGCTTAACCGACTGAGCCTCCCAGGCACCCCCGGGTCCTCTATTTTACTCCATTAATCTATTTGTCTATTCATCTGCCAATACCACATTGTCTTCGTTATTGTAGCTTTTTAGTAATTCTGGAAGTCAGATATTGTTAGTCCTCTGACTTTGTTCTCTGTCAATATTGTATTGGCTATTCTGGATCAATATTGAATATTCTGTATCCACAGCCTTTCCATATAAACTTCAGAATCAGTTTATTAATATTTATAAAATCATTTTCTGGGATTTTAATGGGGATTATGTTGGGTCTATAGATCAAGTTGGGAAGAATTGGCATTTTAGCAATATTTAGTCTTCTTATCCATTCATATGGAATATCTCCCCATTTACTTAAATATTATTTTATTTCTTTTATCAAACCTGTAGTTTTCCTTATATAGCTCTTATAAATGTTTTACTAGATTTTAACCTAAGTATGGTGTGACATTTTGTTTGACTAGGGGTTAAGCTGTGTTTGTGTTTACTGTAGCTATCAGTGTCATAGGCAAAACTTTTCTCTGGTAACTTGTTTTTGTCTCCCAAGTTGTCTTTCATTGTTCCTAGAGACTTCTTAGGCAAGATCTGACATAAACTGCTCTTTCAGTTGTAATCCTTTGTAATTGTATAGGAACCATATTGACGTGGTAATAATTTGTGGAGAGGGTGGAGGGGAGAGTTATATAGTCCTATGATTAGTTCCCAGTCTTTTAGAGAGTCTTTGTGCTTTGGCTGTGAACTTCATAAGTAAAGGACTGAGGCTGGTTATTTATTTCTCCACGTGGGATTCTAGAACATGCTGACACTCAGTATTTCCTTTTCCCCCCAGGCTGGATAGGCTCTGTAAAACTCCAATTGGTTTATTCTGGTAAAATAGTTTCCCTTGAGGGCAGGCTTATTAAGGAGAACACAATGTTCTGGGTGTATTTCAAAATGGCTACTTTGCTATGGGTTCCTGGAAGTAAAATTCCCAAAAGTTTGTTCACCTCTATAATAATGGGTTCCTCTGGAGTTTTTACTCTCAAACTTGTCCAGACTGAGCCCCCAGCAATTTATCAATTGCAATTTAAGTTTGCCTATCCCTGTACTCGCTCCATTGGTGGTTTCTGTTCCTCCACTTCTGCTCCCATAAGCTGTGATTCTCCATATTGATCTGTCAGTCTTCAATTTGGGGGGCAGTGGTTTGTTCTGTGACCTCAATTTTCTGATACATCTAAGAAGATTCGCTGATTTTATTCTGGCAAGGTATTTCTCTATCTTTGGCATCCCAGAAAGAGAAAATGAGAATCATGAGCACAGACTAGAGAAAAGGTGTGTTTGGATTTTTTTTTTTTTAGAACTGACACAGTGCATGTATCCTCAGACATATGGAGTGCAAAGTATACCAGGCAGAATAAATAAAAAGACATCCACCCCTTGTCCTGTAGTGAAATTGCTAATATGAAAGACAATAGGGTGATCTTAAAGGTATCTGGGAAAAAGAGAAAAACTACCCCAATAGACATAATTAGACTCTGACTAAGCCCCTAAACAACACTAATGAATGCTGGGATAACATTTTCAACATGCAGAGAAAAATTTCAGTCAGTTATTATTGTGTACCCAACATAAATGGATAACTTGAGGTGTAAAAGAAAAGAGGAAGACAGAGAAGAGAGTAAGGAGAAAGAAGAGAGAAATAAGAGGCATGAAGAGAAGTGCAGAGAGTAGAGACAAGAAAGAGAATGTAAAAACTCTCCCGACTTAAAGAGAATGAAAGGTGAGTATGAATAAAAATGGGGGTGGATATCAAAGGGACCATTAGTTTCTTCTGTAATTTTTGCTTTCTTAAAATAATAATACATGTCATATGATATAAAATTAAGGGTAACTTAAAACCTGAAAGAAAATCAACTTCTCTCTCAATTTCTCTGTTTCTCACTCATATCTAAAATACCAGAGACCATACTAAGACCCCAACTTACCAAAACATTGGTAGAAAAGTAAATGGAATCTTCATACTTATTTTAATTTGGCTTAATTTGGCACAGTAAAGATTACCAAAATAATTAGGGTCCTCTGATATTTCTAGTTGTCCTTTTGATTCTGAATAAACCACTTTTTGTTCTCAAATAAAAATTTTCTTACTTCAAACTTCTATGTTCCCAAAAGTGGAAGATTTTGTACTAATAAGCATACTTACCTTACTGCAAATTTGGCTTATATTTTTAAAGTAGTAATTATGGTTTGTCCAAAACTTTTAATATTTTATCTTATACCCTTTAAATAAATTTATGGGATATTAATATATATAATGCATATGTAATATGTATAAATATATTGCAATATATTTTATATACAACATATAATAATTGATATGAAACATTATATATGTAATGTATGTGTAATTTCTATGCTATTTTAACCTTATTTTTCATTAAGTATGTGGATAGATGATATTATATAATTATTACATTTCATTCCAGATTTTAGGCCTACTCCTATACTATATTTCAAAACCAGTAATACTTACTGCCATAATGCAAATCAACAATAGAAATTTTAAATTATAGTGTCAGAGTTAATAATTTTACACTTTAGTATGGGTAAACCAAAGAGATTGCCATCCTCTACATCATTATTTTCATCCTGGTATCAGTTTTCTTTACTTCATATTTGAGCAATTGCTTTGATTAGGGGTTTCCAGAGAAACATAACAACATAATGTGTATACAGACAGAAAGATAATTATTATAAGGATTTGCATTATATGATTATGGAGACTGGAAGTCTAAATCTGTGAAGTGGTTGGCAGGCTTAAGACCCAGGAGAGCTGATGGTGCAGATGAAATCTGAAGGCAGTCAGCTAGAAAATTTCCTCCTGTCAAGGGATCTGGTCTTTCTGTTTATTCAGGGCCTTCAACTGTTTGGATGAGGCCCATCCATATTATGGAGGATAATCTGCTTACTGAAAATTCACCAAATTCAATGTTAATCTTATCTAAAAACATTCTCAGCAATGTACTTTGGCCAAGATTTTGCCTCATCATTTAAGCAACTACTTGTAATTCACACACACACACACACACACACACACACACACACATTACAAAATTATCTATTGAATAATATTTGCATTCATTTCACATATTTTCAAAAGTGTACCATCACATACAATAATCTTGATTCTAAGGCAGTATATTTTTTATTTATGTTTGTGAAGAATTATTTGTTACAATTTTCTGGTCAATAATCTATTCTCCAGTTGTGTACATTCTCTCTCTTAGCCTACATTATTATTGTTATTAATATTATTATTACTAGTTTAATTATTGTTAAGATCTCTATTTCCATACGATAAGGAGACTTACCTTTATCTACTGAAAATAAGTTTATTTATGTACTTAGAGAGAAAGAGAGAGGGAGAGAGAAGGGGAGGGGCTGAGAGAGAGGGTGAGAGAGAATCCCAAGCAGGCTCCATGCTGTCAGGGCAGATGTGAGTCTTGAACTCACAAACTGTGAGATGAGCCTCAGTCGAAATCAAGAGTTGGAAGCTCAACCAACTGAGCCACCCAGGTGCCCCTCTGCTGAAAATATTTTATTACTCTGGTCATATGATTAGTTTTCTTTACTGTAGTATAAATCTTTCTGGTACCCACAAAAAATAATAAAAACAATGAATAAATAACTACATTCTGATATAAATACTGCTGGAGTACATTAGGGGAGTAATGTAGGGGTGGAATGAAAGAAAATATTTGCAAGCCATGTATCTAATAAGAGATTAATATCCAATATATATAAGGAACTAATACAACTCAATAGAAAAAAAATCTGATTAAAAAAAGATACAAAATGTGAATAGACATTTCTCCAAAAAAGACATCCAGTGAGAGTGAGGATGAACTAAATTTTCCACATAGGCCATTTTTGTCACCACTTTTGATCTTAAATTTTACCATTACTAGGGAGCTTCTGGTAAAATTGGTACACTACAGTATTTCATATAGCTTTTTCCTCTTAGTGTCTCTGTTGTTCAAATAACTTCTTTTAAAAATAAATAATTTATCAAGTGTATAATATATTTTTAAACATATGTTAGGAACCTGAGCAAGAAATAAGCAAAATTCTTCTCCCCTGGAATTTATTCAATTTAATAGTATTCTCACTCATCAAATTTTGGATCCATGTCATCTAGAAATCCTTACTGAAACCAAGAGAATTTACCCTGCATGTCTACTGTCAGTTCCCGTATAGTCATATTTGCACGTCACATTTTTCTTTATTTAAACAAGCAAACAGACAAACAGCAACAAACAATTCTCCCATTTCTGCCACATCCCCATTCCCACCTCTGGCAACATTTAACACGTAACATATTATGTTGACTTTATCTTCTCATCAGTCTGTTGCTTTCATTTTATGATAGACCTACATGAAGTCAAGAACTGTAGCTTAATTATATCTGTATTTCCATAAGAAGTATATAGCCCTGATTAAATACTCATAAACCTTTGAACATTTGAACATTGTAACATTTGACATGAAAGTAGCTTCTTTGAGGAACTAATATATAAATTGTGCTAAAATTTTTCAACTGTATTTTTTTCACTCAAATTCAGGAAATTGCACTCCATCAAATTTTCTCAGAAAATTTAATTATATCTCTGTATGAATTATGGTTAGACTTGTGATGAGTGTGCTGAATGAAATAATGTGCAGTGACCTTTATCGGATTAATATAAATTAAAGTATCAGAAGAAAACACAGAGTTTAATGTATGGAAATAAGCTCAAGAGATAGTTTTACAGTTTCCTATTAGAAACAAGAAGTGCTATTGTTTCCATGCTTGTAAAAAAATTTTATGTATATAAATTTCTTACACACCTATTGCATAAGGAACATTTTTATTTAGCTGTATTTGCCATGACAAAAATTCTTATCAAATTACAGAACTAAATCATTTTTAATATGGCAATAGTAAATTATATAGCATAGAAAACATTTACTGAAAATTACATGGCTTTCATAATTTCATAAATGTATATAGAAATTATTATCACTTTCTCTATTTAATTCAATTAACTTTATTTAGTTTTCAAGCACTTCTATAGAGGAAACTTAAGATAGAGAATTGTTAGCAATTAAAAAATAAAAATTTAATTGTTGTCAGGTGTTTCCAATGCCAGCATGTTCATGAACAAACTGAAAACATTTACACACACAAATAAAAAATATATACACCTGTATAAAAAACATTAGACTCCGAGAATTAATAAGCAATTATAGCAAGATATTTCAGGATGCAAGGTTAATATTAAGAAGAGAGTTTATTTTCTATATACCAACAATGAACAAGTAGAATTTGAAATTAAAAACATGATACTATTTACATTAACACCCACCAAAATACAATACATAGGTATAAATCTAACAAAATATGTGCAAGACTTATAAGGAAACTATAAAACTCTAATGAAAAAATCAAAGAATAACTGGAGAAATATTCCATGTTCATGGATAGAAAGGCTCAATATTGTCAAGATGTCAGTTCTTCCCAATCTGATTCAATGAAATCCCAATTAGAATACAAGTTGTTTTTTGGAAATCAACAAGCTATTCCTAAATTGTATATAAGAAACAAAAAATCTAGAATAGACAACATAATAAGAACACCAAAACTGTAGAAGTGATATTACCCAATTTCAAAACTTCTGTAAAGCAATGATAATCAACACAGTATTGTGGGGGAAAAAAGGTAAATAAATCAATGGAACAGAATAGAGTTCAGTTGTAGACCCACAGTCACCTGATCTGTGACAAAAGAGTAAAGGCAATACAATGCAACAAAGATAGTCTTTCCAACAAATGATGCTGGAACAAGTGGACATACACATGCAAAAAATTAATTTGGACATGGACATTATCACTTCCACAAATATCTCAAAATGGGTCAGAAACCTAAATGCAAGAGGCAAAAGTATAAAACTCCTAGAAGATAACATAAAGAAAGTTAGATGAACGTGGATATGACAAAGACATTTTAGATACACACTAAAGACATGTTCCATGAAAGAAACAATGAATAAGCTGGACTTTATTAAAATTAAAAAATTCTGCCCTGCAAAAGACAATGCCAAGGGAACGAGAAGATGACCCACAGACTGGGAGAAAATATTTGCAAAAACATACATCTGATAAAGGACCATTATGCAAAATAAATAATTCTTAAAACTTAACAAAAAAGAGCCCCAGCAACCTGATCAAAAAATTAGCCAAACATCTTAAGAGACACCTAACCAAACAAGATACATGAATGCCAAATAATCATATGAAAAAATGTTCCACATTCCATATCATCAAGGAAATGCAAATTAAAACAACAAGGAGATATTACTATACAATTATCAGAATGGTCAAAACACAGAACATAGACAACACCAAATGCTGATGAAGAGATGGAGCAAAAGAACTTTCACTCAGTGCTGGTATGAATGCAAAATAGTACAAATACTTTGGAAGACAGTTTGGCAGTTTCTTACAAAACTAAATATATTCTTGCCATATGATCCAGCAGTTGTACTCCTTTGTATTTACCCCAAGGAGTTGAAAACTGTTGTCCACGCAAAAACTTGCACACAAATATTTATAGCAACTCTATTCACAATTGCCCAAATTTGGAGGCGAATGGATAAATAAACTGTGGTACATTCGGACAATGAAATATCATTCAGCCCCCAAAAGAAAGAACTATCACACCATGCAAAGATATGGAAGAAACTTAAATACCTAACTGTGAGTGAAAGAAGGCAATCTGAAAAGGCCACATACCGTATGATTCCACCTATATGAAATTCAGGAAAAGGCAAAACTATGGAGGCAATAAAATTATCAGCAGTTTCCCAAGTGTCAAGGAGAGTACAGAGGAGATTTAGGGCAGCAAAATTCTATGTATGATATTTTAATGATGGATATATGACACTACACATTCCAAATCCATAGAATGTACTCCAAGTTGAACCTCAAGGTAAACTATGGACTTTATGTGATTATTATGTGTCAGTGTAGGTTCATACTTGGTCAGAACATGTACCATTCTAATCAGAGATAATGAGAATGGGGGAGGTTATGCATGGAAGGCAGAAGGATATGGGGAATTTCTGTACCTTCCCCTCAATTTTGTTGTTAACCTAAAACTGCTCTTGGAAAATGAAGTTAAAAAATTGTAATTTAAACCTATGGACTAAGTCTCAGGTATTTATAGCTATGCTCAATTTCAAATTATGATCCTTATGAAATCCACATATGAATTATTGAAACTTAAGTTTTTAATTTAAATTTTTAATTTTCATTTGTGTCAAAATTCACAGAAAGAAAAGAATAGCTACCTCTTCCCAAGTAACTGGATAATACTGAAGAAAATTAAGACAATGGCTTGTAATACTAAGTAAAATTACTTCTTTTCCTCACCCTCTTACTATTAAGGGTAACTTGAATTCTTACATATTAACTTCTGTAAAAAATGAATTCTTTTGTTTCAAGTGTCGTGTAGGTTAAACTAATTGAATATTCCTCCAATACATTTTTGGAATTGTAAATTAAGTACAAAATTAAAACTTGTTAAAGAAATATTCCAAGAAAATTACTGGCTTAATTTCTATTTATCTGGTTTATTATATTACAAAAGAAACATAGTGTAATAAATAAATTCCTAAATTCCCAGCCTTACATATAAGTCTGGTTTTCCTTCTATAATTCTACTTACCTCTGTAACTGATTAGAATTACACTTTTTAATGTTTTATAGTTTCTATGCAATTATATCAATTAAATTAACTTTTTACTTACAATGTTTTGTTCCTACTTTTGTACTCCAACTGTCTTTACTTTTTCCAATTTACTGTGAGGTGACATAGTACATTCAGGTACTGAAATAATTACAGTAGACAGATAAGTCAACTTGATTTAAAATCGTTCATATAAGGGGTGCCTGGGTGGCTCAGTCGGTTGAGCGTCCAACTTCGTCTCAGGTCATGATCTCATGGTTTGTGGGTTCGAGCCCTGTGTCAGGCTCTGTGCTGACAGCTCGGAGCCTGGAGCCTGTTCAGATTCTGTGTCTTCTTTTCTCTCTGCCTCTCCCCTACTTGTGCTCTGTCTCTCTCTCTTTCTCTCTCTCAAAAATAAATAAATATTTAAAAAATAAAAAGAAAAATAAAATCGTTCACATAAAACATATTAAGATCTATCTCCAGGCCAAGTGTTAAATAAAGGTTTCACTATCACAAAAAAATAATGGAGTATAGAACACAAAATCCTACAAAGTGTGTGAGGGGGTGTCTGCTCAAAATGGAACAGAATATGCAGGTTGAATCCACTGACACATAAATGCTCCATTTTTCATTAATAAAATATTTTAGTTAATACCAAATTCATTTTTAGGAACCTGTTTTTCTTTAAATGTGATATACTATATAATAGAGCCCATAAATTACCAAAAAAAAAAGTCCTTAGATTTTGGCCAAAAGAATATTCTTTATTATTAACATAGGTTTATGGGGTCATTTAAATTTTTGATGTCTTGCTTGGAAATAAACATGTTTCATGAATATTTCAAATAAGTGAGAATGGCAATTGCTCATATCACATCACTTCCAGCCACTCAATGTTAAACAAAAAGAAAATAATCCATCAATATTACATTCACCTTTGAGCAGATGATTCAGATTCTTCACATCTGTAAGGGAAAAGATTATAGTTTGGTTTATAGTTTGCTAAAATTACTGTGGTATTTTCACAAATTTTATTGAATTTACTTATTAAATAGCAATAAGTAAGGAATAGTAAAATGCAATGATAGCAATAAGTAAGGAATAGTAAAATGCAATGATCTTATGAAAAGATACAGTATAAGTATGTAATTCTTTGCTCAGTCATCAAAGAACTATACAGAGAATCATTATCCCACTGGGATTGCAATAAAAACTTCTAAGTGGAATCCTAGGCAGATTTTGGCAAAAAGAATTTTAGAACAAATCCTCACAGAACTTGTCAATTTCTACTTTTCAAGTTTCCAAATTTCCCCAAG